>NC_052355.1:8396033-8485003 GCF_009727055.1 Benincasa hispida
GTCTTGATTGCGCCGGATTGGACACTGCCATTTGAGATCATGTGCGACGCAAGTGGGTATGCGATGGAAGCCGCATTAGTGCAAAAGAAAAAAACTATTTTGCACCCCATCGCATATGCGAGTAAAACTCTGAACCCTGCTCAACTTAATTATACCACCATTGAAAAAGAGCTCATGGCTATGATTTTTGCGTTGGAAATATTTCAGGCATATCTATTTGGAACCAAGGTACTCATTCACACTGATCACTCGACAATAAAATATTTGATGGCAAAGAAGGACGCAAAGCCGAGGTTGATCAGATGGGTTCTCCTCCTTCAAGAATTTGATATCGAAATAATTGATCGGAAGGGACAGAGAATTAAGTCGCAGATCACTTGTCCAAATTAGAAAATCCTGAGGTTGACCGCAATGAATCTGATGTGAGTGTCGTGTTTTCGGACGAGCAGCTGTTTCGCATAGAAGAACTGCCTTGGTATGCAGACATCGTTAATTATTTGGTTTATGAACAATTTCATGAAGATTACACCTACCATCAACAGAAGAAGCTCAAGAATGAATGTAGACACTATTATTGGGATGAGCCAAATCTGTACAAAAGAGGTGCAGACCAAATCATTCGATTATGCATCCTAGATGCTGCTCAACAACACATATTATCGCAGCGCCACGATTCGCCATATGGAGGGAACTTTGGAGGACAACGTACTGCAGCCAAAGATTTGCAGTGGATTCTTCTGGCCTTCATTATTTAAAGGTGCTACTGACTCACAATGAAATGTGATCGGTGTCAACGCACCGGCAACATTTCATGGAAGAACGCAATGCCAATGAATACTATCTTGGAGCTAGAACTATTTGACGTATGGGGGATTGATTTCATGGGACCATTCCCTCCTTCAAACGGTAAGCACTATATTCTATTAGACGTTGACTATGTCTCCAAGTGGGTAGAGGCAATTGCATGCGACGCAAGTGATGCGGCAGTAGTCTTCCAGTTCCTGAAGAAAAATATTTTCACGCGTTTTGGCACTCTCCATGGCATCATAAGTGATGAAGGATCACACTTTGTCAACAACAATATAAAGGAGCTGCTTCGCAAGTACAATATCCTCCACAAGGTGGCCACCGCATACCGCCCACAAACAAATGGTCAGGCTGAAGTGTCCAATCGTGAAATTAAATTGATACTTGAGAAGGTAGTAAAACCTTCGTGGAAGGATTGGGCAATGTAGCTTGATGATGCGTTGTGGGCATACCGGACCACATTTAAAACACCAATAGGTATGTCTCCTTATGCGTTGGTATTTGGCAAGGCGTGTCATCTGTCTTTGGGTTGGAGTATAAAGCATTGTGGGCGGTCAAGAAATTGAATTTCAATTTAAAGAAAGCAGGAGAAGCGCAAAAACTGCAGCTTGTCGAGCTAGAAGAATGGAGGATCAACGCATATGAGAATGCGAAGATTTGTAAAGAGCGCACCAAGCGTTGGCATGATAAACGCATATACGCTAGAAACCTCCAAATTGAGCAGAAGGTCTTACTCTTCAATTCAAGATTGCGTCTCTTCCCAGGAAAATTAAAATCACACTTGTCCGGTCCCTTCATCATAAAAGAAGTATTTCCACATGGTTCAGTGGAACTAATCACCAAGGATGGTAGTTGAACATTTAAAGTTATGGACAACGGATCAAAGCATATTGCGGAGGAGATTTTCAGCAAGAAAAAGCCTCTGTAAAGTTGAAAAACTCAGACTATCCCTTAGTCAACTCTTGATCATTTAACTCTTCATCACGCAACTACTAGCTGTATTTTACTTATTTTTCTCTCAAAAACAAAAAAAAAAAACAAAACAAAAAAAAAAAAAAAAAAAAAAAAAAAAAAAAAAAAAAAAACAAGAGAAAAACTTGTTGTTTTGTTTTGAAATCATTTGACCCTCTTTTTGTCTGTTTATAAGGATTAAGGCACAGGATTGAGGAGATACTACAAGACGAAGCAAATATTCTGATTCCATCACCGCAATCCATAGAAGCAAAGATCGCCGCAAGGATGGATGCATCAATACTCAATGCGGGCGACAACGCAAAATTTGGGGGTGTACTCTTCCTTATCTTTATTTCAAATTTCGCGCTATCACATTGCATGTTATTTTTCAAAGTTTTTTCACCGCATCCTCCCTAATTACCACAATCATTTGCTGAGTAGATAAATTTAGTAGTTTACCGCATGTTGTTTCTTTACAAAGTATGATTTCAATGATGAAAAATATGCTTCTATCTCTTTCGTCTATACTAGAGTCAACTTAAAACTTAAGGTAGTCACCTCATGAAATATTTCTAGAAGTTAGAGGTTTGCTAGCTTTCTTTCAAACTCTCTTTACAATGCATTCTATGACCATCGCATGACTTATTTTAATTTCTTTTGGCAATGAGGACATTGCCATATTTTAAATTTGAGGGTGAGGTATTTATGGTATTTTTTTTCGACCTTGTTATAAAAAAAATGAAAATAAAAACTCCACTATCAACGAAGTGAACCCATGTTGATAAGAGTTAAGTTGTGAAAGGTACTTACCCGTAGTTGGATGTCCGCATGACACACGTGGGGGTAAGCCAAAACGAAAGTAAGTCACCAGGATCAACGCATAAATAAATAACCGCAACTCCACTGCCAAGTTAGTATGAGTTTAGTCTGAGAAAGAATGCACTGCTCGTAGTTGGATGTCCGCATGACACACGTGGGGGTAAGCCAAAACGAAAGTAAGTCACCAGGATCAACGCATAAATAAATAACCGCAACTCCACTGCCAAGTTAGTATGAGTTTAGTCTGAGAAAGAATGCACTGCTCGTAGTTGGATGTCCGCATGAAACCTGTGGGGGCAAGTCAAAACGAAGGCAAGGCACTCGGATCGGCGCAATGTTAGAAAAGAATAGCAATGAAGAAAATTTTTGTGCAAGGAGAAATCATTTGACACCCCAATGGAAAATTTTCTTTTTGAATAAATCATGCGATGTTCCAGAATTCAGTAAAGTACTTTTGAAAGTTAAGCTTGCAATCCCTAAGTCTTAGAAGTAATTTAGGAAGACATTTGAATAAGACTTAAGGAAATTCTGGCATATAGGATTTGAACGAAGTATCCTTGAGAAATGTAGGGAAAGGACGTTGCGGCTAACTTGCTAAAGGAATCTTTAGCTTATGCTTGAGGACAAGCATTGTTTAAATTCAAGGGTGTCATAACGGGCAGAAAAGCACGTTATCATAGTGTTGAATCCTTAAACAATGTCGGATTGCGTTGATGAAATATGTTAAATTGCATCCATTAATGTCGGATTGCGTTGATGAAATATGTTAAATTGCATCCATTAAGCATAAATTCTATAATATTGTGGTTGCATGCGTTCAATGTATTAGAGCAGTTGATCTTTATATTTTTGTGCAAAATAATGCGTTAATAAAATGCAAAGAATGCGATCATAGGAATACATTGGTCGAGCGATACTTCACCGCAAGACTTTGCGTTGATCGTGCTCGCAAACATTCACCCAAGAAGAATCATCGCAACATGGTGGGCGCATCTGGACGAAAGGACAATTAAGATTGATGGGACAGAAAGCTGACAGCAGTCAGATCCAAATTAAGTTGACAGTCGAGAACGGTCACAAAGTACATCAAGCTTTATCGGTGACAATTATCCGGTGCATCAGTCAGGAATTAAAGCTGTCTCATCTGTACAACCAGGAGAGAGAAGCCACCTTTCACCTTTGATGCCTTATAAATACCAAGTGCATTCTTCAGAAAAGGGGTTAAGTAGTCGATTATTTCATCATTTTACAAGTTCTCGTCTTTGTCCATAGTCTTCTTTCATTTTAAGGCAGACGCGTGGAAGAAGGTGGGCCGATAGATCGTTCCGGCAAGCTGAGGAAAGCACCGGAAGCTCCAAGACAGAAAGAGGGCCGACGCCCCCGAAAGCGGAAATATTTGTAGATCAGAATAGAGATTCAATGTAAAAAGCCTCGGTTATCAAGGAATTGCTATCATGCTTTCTACCTTTAATTTCCATTATCATTTTTTACTCAATTTAGTTATAAGAATGGAACGTCTTCTTCTATATCTGTTCACTCTCTGTAGTTCACGCATGAGTAGCTAAACAGTCAAATGGGTTGAGAAACATTTAGCTAGCACAAATAGAGAATCTTCATTCTTTGTGATTATCTTGTTTATGTATGCTTCATTCGTCTATTAGAGATACTTAGGAGGGTAGTCTAAGGACAGGATCTAGACTTGGGAAGGTCAGGTCAGAATCTAGGTTTGGAAGAACTAGATTAGAACACATAAACGAGATAGGCTCTTAGGAATGAGCACTATTTGTTATTAATGCATCGCAACATCTTAGCAATAAGATATGATTGTATGCAGTCACCTTACATTCATGCATTTTGCATCAACGCATAGGACAAGAGTAGAGACTTAGGGATAAGCTCTATGGACATTTTGCATTCAACAAATGCCTAGACTTAGGAGCATCGCATTTACATTAGGAAATGACTTGTTGTGCATGGTTGTAACATGATCGTAAAGTTTGACGCATTCCCGAGTAACGCTAGCTAAAGATCTTCTCAACCCGTTCATCGCATACTCATTGCATCTATCAACCCAATTCTCTTTCTCAAATCTACCGCCTTTATTTACTCTTTTTTATCAACGCAACAACACACCCACACTTTATTTATTTACTTGGTTACCACAAAGTTTTCATAAACTTTATCAATGCAACTATTTTCACAAGTCCATGTGTTCGACCCTGGACTTACCAGGAAACTCAGAGGAATTTACACTTGAATTCCGCTAGGGAAGCTTGAGTGCACAACACAATCTGTCAACACATAAAATCCATATTTCCACTTCATAAAATTCAAGCATCAGCCTGATGGGGTAAGACATATAGGTATTAAATGGATCTACACGTGCAAATTGGGTGCTGATGGGAAGGCGCAAACCTTCAAGGCTCGACTTATGGCAAAGGGTTATACCCAGGTAGAGGGAGTCGACTATGAGGAGACTTTCTTTTCGTTTTCCATGTTAAAGTCGATCCGCATCCTCCCATCCATTACAGCTTATGATAATTATAAGATCTTGCAAATGGATGTCAAGACGGCCTTTCTGAAATGAAATCTTGAGGAAACCATTTACATGGTGCAACCTGAGGCATTGATTGCCCAAGGTCAAGAGAAAAAAGTTTGCAGCTGAATCGGTCCATTTATGGGCTAAAACAGGCATCTAGATCTTGGAACATACGGTTTGATCCTGCGATCAAATCGTATTGCTTTGATTAGAACGTTGATGAACCTTGTGTCTACAAGAAGATCGTCAACGCTTCAGTAGTTTTCCTAGTGTTATATGTAGACAATATACTACTCATTGGGAATGATGTAGGTCTACTAACTGTAGTTATGAACTATCTAGCAACCCAATTCCAAATGAAATATTTTGGAGAGGCTCAGTTTGTTTTGGGTATACAGATCTTTCGGGATCGTATGAACAAAGTGCTTGCACTATCAGGCATCGTACATTGACAATATGTTACTCAAATACTCGATGCAGGACTTCAAGAGGGGCCTACTACCATTCAGGCATGGAGTCACTTTGTCTAAGGACATGTGTCCTAAAACGCCTCAAGAAGTTAAAGAAATAAGATAGGTCCCATATGCGTCTGTCGTTGGCAGTTTGATGTATGCAATGCTCTGTACTAGGCCAAACATCTGTTACATTGTGGGCATAGTCAATAGGTATGAGTCTAACCTAGTCCAGGGTCACTGGACAGTAGTGGAGAATATCCTTAAGTATCTTCGGAGAACGAGGGACTATATGCTCGTGTATGGATCTAGGGATTTGATCCTTACTGGATACACAGATTCTGAATATCAGACTGATAGGGACTCTCGCAAGTCAACTTCAGGGTCAATCTTTACTCTTAACGGATGAGCTTAAGTGTGGTGAAGCACTAAGAAGGGATGCATCGTCGACTGCACTATGGAGCTAGAGTTCACAACTCAGATAATAAAAATTCTTGAAATTAGACTACCACAAACTTTTTGGGTGTTACAAGCTATGTTCCCAGCTCCCCAGTAAGACAAATCCTCAAAATCGTAGGCTTATTGAGTTGACATTCTGGCCATTCTCACCTATATAAATCAAAGGAATGCCATCATGAGTAAGGAGTTCACAACTCACTCAGGATTCAGGTCATGTCATCTATGGTCATCCTAGTGAAATGTAAGTCTCTATTATTAATGGCGTTTGTATCAAGAGACTAATTATTTCGTAGTCCGATCTTATACAAACAATTTATATATGATACCTCTACTCACATGTCTCCACATGAATGATCAGGATATGATCATTTATAGCACTTTACAACACTTGTAACACCTACAAAGCAGGCCGTATCCGTAATGTATCCAGGATGCGGTACCCAGCCTTATCCATCTACTACAAACCATTTAGATTATTATTTAAACAGGATCTGCTGTATGTCTCTACATACTTGTTCAAATTACATAAAATAATCTGATCTTCAGTTTATTGGATTGAGTGTATGCTAATAAAATAACAATTATTTTATTAATAACAACATGTTTATACAATTTTACAAACTATAGAACACAAGAGATTTATAACACCAATCCCAAAAATCGTAAGTTTGAAATGCTTGAAATGTTCAAGGAATATAAGGTAGAGGTTGAGAACCAATTAAGTAAAAAGATTAAAACACTTCAATCAGATCAAGGTGGTGAATTGATGGACTTAAAATTCCAGGACTATTTGATAGAACATGGAATTCAGTCACAACTCATAGCACCTGGCACACTTCAACAAAATGATGTAGTAGAAAGGAGAAATAGAACCCCGTTGGACATGGTTCATTCTATGATGAGTTATGCTCAGTTGCAAAGTTCTTTTTGGGTCACATAGTAGAGACTGCGGTGTATATATTGAACATGGTTCCCTCGAAAAGTGTTTCAAAAACACCTCACAAGTTATGTAGAGGACGTAAAGGTAGTTACGTCAGTTCAGGATTTCAGTATGCTCAACACATGCGTTAGTGCAAAATCCAAAGGAGCTAAAATGCCGTTCAAAAGTATGTCTATTTGTAGGCTATCTTAAAGAGTCAAAAAATGGTTACTTTTACGATTCTCTGGAAGATAAAGTATTTGTGTCAATAAATGAAACATTCCTTGTGAAAGATCACATTAAAAATCATCAACCTCGCAGTAAGCTATTATTAAGCGAGATGTCCAGAGAAATTACAGATAGATCAAGAAGAGTTGTTGATCGAGCAAGTCCTTTAATAAGAGTTGTTGATGAGACTAGTACTTCACATCCTTCTCAAGAGTTGAGAATGTCTCGACATAGTGGGAGGGTTGTGCAATAGCCTAATCAGTATAGGTTTAACAGAAACTAAGGTCGTCATACCTGATGATGGCTTAGATGATCTATTGACTTTCAAACAAGCAATGGAAGATGTGGATAAGGACTAGTAGATAAAAGCCTACTTCAATTCGTATGAGAATTCTTGTATTTTATGTTCTCCATTTGAAAATTGGAGATATTGGGTTAACTAAAATTTTAATGGTTTGTAACGTAGTAATTTTTTGTTCTTTTGTTTAGTTGGTAAACTTCCTCTAGTTCGTTTTTTTATGAGTGCATGGTTTATTGAACGAATTTAATGTTTTGGGGGGCGGGGGGAGAATTTCATCATTTAATGGTGTTTTATTCTCTCAATCCATTTTCCTTTATTTTCATCTTTATTATTGTATTTCCAACCCATTTAGTAATATCAATCCAATTTTTAAACTATGAAACAGTAAATGCAAATAACTTTTTTGGGTGGCGTAGTTGGTTATCACACTAGTCTCAAAGACTAGAAGTCCCTAGTTCGAGCTTGGGCTCAAACATTCCTTTCTTTTATTTCTTTTTTTTTCCTTCTCATTATTTATTTTTGGAAGATTCAATATAATATTCCTTAAGAAACTTAAAGGTCTAACTTTAATAAAATTAGTAGTTGTGTGTAGATGTGATTGTCGATTCACTTTTTTAGTTTTAAGACCAATTAAGAACCAAATGAAACCAAGTGATTTAATAAAAAAGTGGTCCAAATCGATGTCCATTAAAGAGAGGTTTGAAAATTTGATTTTCATGGTTAGGATGCGTAGCGATAAGTCCACTAATATTGTATCCAAATTTTGTTAGTTCTTAGGAATTTAATGTTTTATTTAGTGTCTTAACAGATAAAGGAGGAAAGGAGACCCTCAGGAGATTCCAATATACTTTGGAACGGAGAAAGTAGCTGCAAAAGGAGCAAAATTACCCTTTCCCCATGGAGAGAGTGTAGTGATGCCCTGCTTGGCATTGTGCGCTGTGCTCAAAAGCAGAATGCCCACTTGTCGTGATCGAAGCTGTACTCTCCAACACACATCTGCACACTACACATCAGGCAGCATGCACGAGGCAGGCGCTACGACAAAAAAAGCCTAGAGCATAGCTGCACTCTCCAATAGTGCAGAGGCGCTCGACAACTTTCTATAAATATTCCCTCGATTTTTAAGGCACATGGATGGCTTCTTTAATAGAAAACGCAGCAACCAATAATTTTTCTTTTCTTTTTTTACCTTTTAGCTTAGGTTCTCTATTTTTCTTTTGGGTTGTAACAATTTAATATGGCGGATATGAATATTTCTTATGCTCTTCTTTCAAGACAAGTAGCTCAACTTAAGGAAGAACAAGAGGTAAGAGAAATAAATGAACTTAAAAGTCACGTTTTTCAACTAATCTCTCTTGTTCAAGATTTGGTTATTAGGCAAACATAGGTTTTGCGTGGTCCTTTACGTGAACACTACTCCTCTTGGGAGATATCTAGCAAAACGCCCGATTTCGATCATGCCTCTTCCTCAAATTCAGGTACTTCTTTGGAAGAATTAGTTAAGGAGCTTTCTAACAATTCAAAGTATAGCAGCTAGTTCCTCAAAGTATAGGTCACGGTAAGACTTTGGAATTTATTATGTGTGAACTTCCTAATTCTTCTTTTCAGTGTGTGCAGGAACCTATTGAGTCTCACATAGGGACTCAAACCCCCATGCTCGTTGAGGTAGAGTCTCTTCCTCAACTTTCACATCTAGGGCTTGCACTAGAAATTCGTTCAGAGCCTTCCATTGTCTGTTGCACTGAGATCGATACATTTGAAGAATTCTCTTGATCGAATGACGGAGAAGGTATTTACTCCCCGCCGTACTAAAAACAAGTCGATAAGATAGAATATGAGTTTGAGCCTCATATCAAGGAATCTCAGGTAGAATAGTTAGATGCTTCTAAGCCTAGAACCGTACTTTCTCTTGGTATTTCCAAGCCTTGAAATAAAAACTGAATACACAAGAATTTACATGGTAAACTCCTAACTCGGAGAAAGACCATGGACCAGAAAAATCAACTATATGAAAGATTGCTACAATCACAAAAAACAATTCTCTCTCTTGGCCCCAATTACAATAGCATTCTCTCAAAGCTTTGGACTACTCATACCTCTTTTTCCACTCTCAAACTAGAGAATACAAAAGAAATTTAATTAGAGTTAATACACTAAACTTAAAATGTTGGGTATAGGCTCTTTTTATAGTATTAGGAGTTCTTCACTTTCTTCAATTTTTAATGCGGAAGAAATTGCACTTTTAAAATTTTGTAAAAACTCAACAGTTATGTAAAGAAGCTCGTCTTCCATATATGTGTTATAACTACACAATACTTATTTTGTGTAGTTGAGCAAATGTTCTTCATTTTTTTCCAAGGTAGGAATATCCTGAGATTATTTAATGTTGTATTTGCTTTTCTATGACCTTGAGTCTTTAGTTTGTGACAGCAGTTAAAAGAAAGCTTTTTTCTATTTGTTGATTTTATGTTCTCCATTTGAAAATTGGAAATATTGGGTCATCTAAAATTTTAATGGTTTGTAATGTTGTTCTTTTGTTAGTTGGTAAACTTTCTCTAATTCGTTTTTTTATGAGTGCATGGTTGATTGAATGTATTTAATGTTTTGGAGTGCTAGAGGGAGGGGGAGAATTTCATCTTTTTATGGTATTTTACTCTCTCAATCCATTTTCATTTATTTTCATCTTATATCATTGTATTTCCAACCCTTCTAATAATGGCAATCCAATTTTTTCATGTCTGAATCAAAAAATATAAACTTAAGACATTATGTTTCAAATTTTATTTTTGCCCAGAATTGTTTGGGTGGTGTTTGGTTATCATGCTAGTCTTATACACTAAAGGTCCCCAATTCGAACCTGGGATCAAACATTTCTTTTTTTACTTCTCAGTATATATTTTTGGAAGGTTCAATATAATTTTCTTTAAGAAAATTAAAAGTCTAACTTTAAGAAAATTAGTAGTTGTCTGTACATGTGATAGTCGATTCACTTTTCCAGTTTTAGGACCAATCAAGAACCAAATGAAACCAATTGATTTAATAAAGAAGTGATCCAAACCGATATCCGTTAAAAGAGAGGTTTGAAAATTTTCTTTTCATGGTTAGGATGGATAGCGATTAGTCCACTAAGATTGTATCCAAAATTTGTTATGGTTCAGACATTTATTGAAAAAATTCGCCTTCTTTTGATTGGTGCAACTGTTACTTCAAGATTTTTAGAGAATATGACTTCATTCAATCATTGCTTGTTTTATGATGATGGTAAATATCCAGAGGCCTTTTCACGCTGGCTAGAAAATGCAAGTAAAATGGGTATTCAGCCCGCCTTGAATGCTTTTTAGAAGTGAAAGTTGTTCCCACAAACCAACACGAGTCCTTTCAAGATGCTCACTCACATGCATCCTAGGAAAACTCCCAGGAGGTCACCCAACATAGGATTGCTCCAAGCTAATCACGCTTAATTTTGGAGTTTTTAAGATTGAGCTACCGAAATGGAAGGTGCACCTTGTTGGTATAGGTAGTAACTTTCAATTCTTTTAAGCCTTTCTTAATCATACTTTCATGTCCTCAAGATCACTCTCATTCAAATGTGATATCAGTTCATTCATGTACCCCTCCTAAACTCGGGTCGTTACATGCCCACCAGCTTGCGCTTGGTTCGTCCTCAAACCACATCTTACTAGGAGAGGTTCCACTCTGATATCATCTCATACTAGCATTCAAGTATCTATGTACCTAAATAAATAATTCGGATCTTGTAACAAAACATACTTTAATAATGTTATATTATCAATCTTTCATACTGTCATTCTGCCATAACCTTCATTTAACAAGCTAGCATACATCTAATGCCTGGTCCGTGGGCAGTTCCAGTAGTAAGATTACTTACCTCAAATTAAGCCTAAGTGGCAAGCAATTTAATCTTTCTCCTCGCTTAGATGAATCTTGAATCAAGTTCAAAGTATAGCTTGTTACAAAACTGCCTTCAATCTCTCAAACAAATGCCTCAATCAAAATGTTGCTTGGTCCAAAATTAGTTTCAAACTT
Organism: Benincasa hispida; assembly: GCF_009727055.1. NCBI lineage: Eukaryota > Viridiplantae > Streptophyta > Magnoliopsida > Cucurbitales > Cucurbitaceae > Benincasa > Benincasa hispida. The sequence continues at coordinate 8,407,559 of NC_052355.1, forward strand.
AAGTTCGTTTGCGAACCTAACTTAATCCTTCGCAATGCCTGACGATATACTTCTACCTTAAAATTCCACCAGTGCTCGAATCTATGGCCCAAACACAATGGGTATTATAAATGGAAGCCAAAACTTGATGGATATTCACTTTTGATTCAAACATCCAAAGTGCTTCTGTTGTTTAACTATTTCATGCTCATGCTTGCATTCTTCTTCTTCTTCCTTTTTTAGTTCTTTTTAGGAGTTCTAATCTTCGTTTTATTCTATATAAAGTCTACATTTGGGACAAGTTTTCCTAGAAATGTACTTGCATGAATAATGAAATGCTTAAATATTTAAAGTACTTGCATCAAAATAATTCTCGTCTTTTGTTAATACTTGATCAATATTCAATATAAATTTGTTGTTGCATTTAGCTATTGGCCTCACTTTTGTGTTAAATTTTTACAGATTCTTATACGTGTTCATCCTTTAAATAACATGGAGAGAAGTAATCATGGTTTAATACAGAAAGTGCATATAAACAAGAAGAGATTAATGAAGTTAAAACAGAATGGACAAATTTTGTTTGACGATTTGTTAAGACTTAACTTATGCTTTTTTTCTTAATAGAATGTAAATAGTAATTTATAAATATATAAAATGTTAATTTGGATACTGTTTGTAATTTGTGGAGAGACAAGTGGTTGTTCATTCATATATTATAGAAGTGCTTTATGTATGGTAGCTTTTAGAGGAGTGAGTAGTCTCATATGTTTCTAATTGTAGTTTTATGGAAGTGGCTTGTCATTGCATTATTTTAGGTAACTTTATATTAGTTTATGCTAGTGTATTAGATTGTTGTTCATTGCTATATCTTAGGCTATGCTTGTGCATTTATAAGTGGATAATAAATATTGTTGGTTTATCATGTTGCTACTCATGACTACAAATAATTATTTGTTTATACATTTTTAATCAAATGCGATGATGATTTTTTTTTTTTTAATAAAGTGGGACATTTAATAATTAATTTTTTATTTTCTGACTGACATTAAAAATGAATATGATATTTTTAAACAGTACTCATTAAAAACCATAAGTTTTTTATAAAGTGAATGGATCACCTTTCATATCGGACAATTAATTACAAGAAGCAAATTAGCCCATATAACGACCCGATCCTCTAAAACTTAAGTTAGGCCGTTACTAAATACATGCATGCATGGAACTTAAAATGACACTTTGTTATGGTGAAATAAATGTTAATTAAACAAGGTAAGTTGAAAAGACTTTCATTAAATTCAAACATTAAAAACAACAGTAGGGTACCCATAAATCATAAATGATAATAAATAAGTCTGAAAACGATTCTTAATGGTATGTTTTAAACATCAAAACTGAAAATTAAAAAAAACATGAAAAGAAATCTAAATCTCATGAGCGGAAGCATAAAACTAGTCCCAATAGCTCGATCAAGAATTTTGTTTGTCCGTCGCCGGTGCATCTTTACCTTTACCTGAAACAACAACATGAGAAAGAATGAGTATAAAATACTCAGTAAGTAACCCCACTACTAGGGTCAGGTTAGGCATCTATGTCCTCTAGATGGCTACCTCTGGTGGAACATATAAACTGTCCTAGTCCTCATGGGACACATACATGCATGAAAAACTGAGTTCTATCCTACTGTAGCTAAATATGGCCACTAACTCTGGTGAATCCCGAAGGAAACACAATAACTGGTGAATCCTGAAGGAAATACAATAACTGGTGAATCCCGAAAGAAACACAAACTGGTTAATCCCGAAGGAGACACAATATCTGGTGAATCCCGAAGGAAACACAAACTTGTTAATCCCGAAGGAGACACAATATCTGGTAAATTCCGAAGGAAACACAATATCTGGCGAATCCCAAAGGAAACACAAACTGGTGAATCCCGAAGGAGACATAATAACTAGTGAATCTCGAAGGATACACAAACTGGTAAATCCCGAAGGAAACACAATATTTGGTGAATCCCGAAGGAGACACAAACTTGTGAATCCCGAAGGAAACACAATATCTGGTGAATCCCGAAGGAAACACAAACCTAGTTGGCATTCTAACTAATCAGTAGAATCACAATCATAGGCTCGACATCATAATTATCACAATATGGTTCTATGACATACATATATGCCTCAACATCATGGCTCTACAACGTACACTCATGCCTCAATATCCACAAATCACATACAACCTCATGAAATCAAATATCATCTCATGCTAGCATTCAAGTATCTATGTGCACAAATACATCTTTCAGATCCTCAAGCAAGAACATACATCGGTTATACTAAACTATCAGTTCATTATACTGTCATTCTACCATAACATTCATCCATCATGCTATCATACATCTAGTGCCTGGCTCGTGGGCAGTTCCAGTAGTAAGATTACTTACCTTGAAGTCAAATTAAGATATTAATCCAAGCTAATGATCTCTAACCAAATAAGTCTTGAATTGAGTCCCCCAAACAAAACTTGATCAATAGGCACTCGCAGGATTTCGACTCCAAAATCTCCTCGTAGCAGATTTTAAAACTCAATGGATAACAATTTAGAACCTTCAAAATACTTAAAATTAAACCATTCTTTTAGTCCAATAATCAATAGGTGGCCGACAACCAACAACAATGATCACAATTCTTACCAAACTACTTGCCAAATGAAGTCGAATCCACTGGACAGCACGTTGCGCACTCTGAAGTACTCCAATCTTGCATCTAAATTCCAAATATAATCGGCATCAACCAAAATAAAACCAAAATTTAATGAGCAACCAAGAACCTTCTAAACTCAACTGCTCTTACCTAGAACTTACCGATCTTTACCAATTTTCTGCAAAATGAAAAATAGTCTCTAGCTTGATCTTCCAAATCTTGAATCTAAGTTTCACAGCAAAGAGAGGTTACTAATTTAACCCAAATCAAATGGGTGAATTTCACCTCCCAAATTATAAGGAAAAAATAAGTCTTACCCAAGGTTTTTCTCAAGATTTCGACAAAGATCGGGAAGTGGCGGCTGATGGCACGTTAGCTCATGGCTACCATAGATAGACAGCGGGTGTTGTTGTCGGACGACATAAATTGTTTAGGTTAGCGGTTGGTAGTGAGGGTCTTGCATGAGGAGGGTTTGCGAGAGTGAGAGAGAAGGAGAATTTCTAGTTTTATAGATTTTAATCAGTAGCTATTACAAACAAATCAGAGCTTGAAACAATTATCCAACTGTTCAAAATGAAGTTCTATATGTCTCGAACAGATTGACCAAATTTGAGCACGATCCAATGGTTCAAACTCTGGCAATCGATAATTTTGTGGAAGCTATTGCTGAAAAATCAAATTGCTTTCTCCCAATTTTTTGCCTCTTTTCACTCTCATTTAATTTAAAAAAAAAATCTCAATTCTTTTCTCTTTTTTCAAATTTTTAAAAAATAAATAAAATATTTTATCACAATATCTGCAAAATCTCAAAAGATTTTATTAAATTTATAAATCAATTAACTTTTCAGATTATCTTAATTTAGGCTTCAAAAACCAAAATTAAAGGGCATAAGATCCATAAATTTGATACAAATTAAATCCTTCAAAATATTTAAATCAATTAAAAACCACATGAAATTAATTATCTCTTTTATTTTATTTTTTTAAGTTGGCCCTAAAATCCAAAATCAAAGGGAAGTAAAATTCAATATTTTCAAGATAATCAGTTTGAATATCTAATCAATTAAATTCAATTTAACCAATAAAAGTTTTTCAATTATTTCAATTTAATCCCAATTTTCCAAATGAAAGGGAAATTTAAACTCAATAATTTTAGATAATTAACTTCAATTTTCTTTAAATTGGGGATGTTACAACCCATATCTTTAATGTCGGATAAAGTCGTTTAATGATGGTCAGACGATCGACATTGAAGAGGGTGTTATTAAAGGTGTTCGATGTTGGTCATCTATAATGTCAGTTGAAAACTCATGTTAAAGTCATCAATAATTTCGGTCGAAAGTCGACATTAAATGACAATGACATTGAATACCTCTATTAACACCATCTCCGATGTCAGTCACCTGATTGAGATTGTACACCTATAATGTCGATTTTTTACGGATAATATAGCCTAGTTTTGCACTTGTTTAATTCCATGTAACATTTTTTGGATGTTGTTCCACCTTTCTATTTATTCTTTAATCTATAAGTAATTATTGTTTGGTTGATGTCAGTTACACCAACAACAAAGGATTTTGCATGTATCAACTAAAAATTAGAAGATGGGTTGGGCAATACTCCATAGTCCTTTTTATTATATCATTACACAATGAAGGATATTTCGTTTGTTGCATCTTACACAATTTTATATGTAATGAAATAACAATTGCACTATGAAAGATGTAGTTTCAGAAAATGACAATGAAAACTACATTGGCCCATTGATAACTTCTTATGCATGGAACAATTGGAGGCAACTTACTACATATGACATGTTCAACACTTGACCAAGGGATTTACAGGATTATTATGGGGCTACAAATTTTTCTTAGTTACTTACTTGAGCATATCCTATTGAGTTTTGGGGATGAGAGGAGTGATTTATTATATGAATACTTGAAATTTATGTGGCGACATAAAGATTGATCAAGTTCGAGTAAATAGTCAAAACGGTCTATAGTATATGAATAAGGTTGGGTTCCTTATTCTTGTAACACCATCGGATGCAGCCAACTCTGTAGTTGTTACAATTTTTTGTAAAGTGCTACAAACGAAGTGATCATGATTCGATTTTTTAGTGACATGAGGAGTAGGGGCATCCTATGCAATGAGCTTACAAAAGATCAGACCAAGAAATAAGTCCCTCTTACTTTATAACGTTGTTAACTACTTACAAATCGATGACCTAGGTAACTCAACCTTAATCTTAAGCTAACTATGAACTATTTATTCGAGATTATCATTAGATTTGCATAGATGACGGTTAACTCAGTAACATCAGTTCAATAAACCTCCCATTTCAGGGATAAGACCGTGTAGATAGCAGGGGACATAGGGTACAAGATGAAATTCACACCTACCCAATTTAGGGATAGTAGAAAGGTTGTTCTCTTAAATACTGAATCCAGGTCTTGAACAAGAGGCCTCACCCTCTCATTGGCTCGAGAGGGAATTAATTTAGTTATTGGATCACAAAACCAATTATTCATTAGAGGATCAGTAGGACTTAAGGATCAAGATGTAATTTCGGGGGTAAACAACATTTGACCCAGCTGATATTACGAACAACCTGTGAATGATCGACTTACTGATTATGGTTAAATCAATTGGACATAAATATATCTATAGTCAGGATGGTGCAACTATTGAGCTATAGTGTTGTAACTCGGTAGTTAAAGAATATTGATTAATTCGGTTTAAAGAGTTTAGTCAATTAATCTTAAATCGTTAGAGCTCATGATCTGTAGGTCCACAAGGTCCCTCTACTAGCTCGTAAATCTTGACACCTTAGATTAACGAATTGAGTGGTTTTGAAATGTTTAAAATAAAAATTAAGGTTTTAATATGAAATGTTCAAATTTCCATTTCGGGTTTGAATTTGAAAAGTCCAAATTCAATTTAGGGTTTGGATAATTATATTTGATATAATTAACGTTTAATTTTGTTGAAATTAAACATAATCGGAGAGTTTAAAATATTTAATTGTTGATTTAAATATTTATTACATGAATAGGATTCATGTATGATATATGTATTTAATTAATTTAATATTTGATATTAAATTATTATTTAATTAATTAAAATCAAATTCATTTTCAATTTTTAAATTCAATTTTAGAAATTGAATTTTTTATTTGATTAATTTGAGTTAATGGAAATTTTCGAATTTTAAATTACAAAATCCAAATAGTTAGTGGATTTTTCCAATTGAAGTGGATTCTCCCTAAACTTAACAACTAGCCCACTTCCATGTTGCTTCTTTATGTGTCAAGAGACTGATTGAGTTAGTGGTTGCATATAATTTTTACTTAAAATCTTCAATTTTATGAGATTGAAAGAGAAGAATGATGAATTTGTGAAATTCTATAGAAAGTCTCCTCTATCTCTCAAACATTCTTCTTTCTCTCATCTAGTTGATTTTAATTCTGAGATTTCACCTCCCAATCCAAGTTATATAATAGTAGAGAAGAGTCTCTTGGTGGTCTACTGTTGATTTGAAAGCCCAATTCAAGGAGAGCAATTTAGATTTGATGGATTTCTTCAAAGGTATAAGTTCTTGAAACCCTTTTCTCTGAAATTTTTTTTCTTGCATGCTTTGAAACTCAAATTAAATGTAATTAGAGTGCTTATTCATTCTGATTGCTTCCACTGTATGCTTGTACATTCCACCAAAACAAGTATTTATGGACAGCTGTTGAAGATGCAACTTTAGTGTCAACGATAAACAAGCTACCCTTAAATAGTCATGGGAGTTTTGAAAAGGGATTCAAGAACGAGAACTTGAGTCAAATCGAAAGAATGATGGCAGAAAAGATACTGAGATGTATACTGAGGACTTGACCCCATATTGACTCTTTTCTACTGATAACGAGCAGAAATGCACGTTATTACAGTGCAAAAATATAAAACAATGAAAGGTTGTGATGATAAAATAATATGAAATTTTGTGCAAAAGCATTAAGTTTATAACATTGCGATCACATGCGTCTATCGCATTAAAACAACTAACTTATGTATTTTGTGCAGAAAGTGCGTTGGCGCAAGGCAAAATTGCGATCCAAGGACTTTATAGTCTGAGCGCATCAAGAGATCGCGACCACAAGACTATGCGATCATATGCGTTTGTGAAGATTTGCTCAGTAAGGTGGCCACATAGAACCGGTGTATCAAGATAAAGCTTAATAAATCGCAATGGGACAAGAAGCTGATGACGATCGATTTCGAATTAAGTTGACAAGCCGTTAACGACACTAAAGCAAGTACACTAAACTTTTTGGTGACAATTATTCAGCGCACCAGTCAGAGAATTAATGACATCCCATAAGTTCAATCATTTGAGAGAAAATTTCTTCACCTTGAAGCTCTATAAATATAGAAGGCCACCATCATTAAAGAAGTTCGGAGAGTTCCATTCCGCGACTCAGAATATATAGTTCTTCTTCACCATAGATAGTCGTAGTCTGTAATTTTTTACACTTAGAAGACCATAGATAGTCGTAGTCTGTAATTTTATAAACTTAGAAGGCGGAAGCAATTGAAGGGAGAATACGCCGAGAGATCGTCCTTGTTAACTCAGAAGAGTGTCGAGAAGTGTCAAAAACAGAGAGAGTGCCAACTCTCGGAAGCAAGAACATCTTTTGGATAGAATAGAGATAACTCAGTGTAAAAGCCTTGGGAAGCAAGATATTACTACCAGGCTCTCTATCCTTATTTTTTACTGTCATTTTGTATTTTGAACTTATTTATAAAATGGAAATTGCATCTTTATATCTGTCCACTCTCTTTACATTACGCATGAGTAGTTAAAACTATCGAATGGGTTGAGAAGCACCTAGCTAGCATAACCTCGGATCTTCACTTTATGCGATCATTTTGTATTATGTATGCGTCATTCATCCTCTAGAGATACTCGGGAGGTAGTCTAAGGATAGAATCTAGGCTTGGAAAAGTCAGATTAGAATCTAGGCTCGGGAGAGTCAAATTAGAACCGCATAATCAAGAGATAGAAGCTTAGGAATAAGTTCTGTTTGCTATTAACGCATCGCATACACCCTAGAGATAGGATATGATTGTATGCAGTCACCTTGTACCTGTGTGCAACATTCATCATCGCATAGGCAAGAAGTAGAGACTTAGTCATAAGCTCTATAGACATCATTGCATACATTGCATGCATTCTAAAACTAGGAGCTATCGCATTTGCATTTGAAAATGAATCGCTGTCGCATGTGTGTAGCATGATTGCATAGCTTGAACGCAATCTCAGGGAACGCTAGCTAAAGACCTCTCAACCCTTTCCTCTACATACTCATTGTATCTTGCACATTATTAGCTCTTTTTTCATTTCTACCGCATAAACTGTATACCTTAAACAACAAACCAACCAACGCATTGATTTATTTGTTACTACAAAGTAATGAAAGTACCATCACATACTGTTTCCTTAGTCCCCGTGTTAGACCTTAGGCTTACCAGACAACTTAGTAGGATTTATACTTGGGTCTTGCTAAGAAAACTTGCATGCACAACACATATTCCACCATCGCATTCTACACAATTATTTCATCCTATTACCACGCATCAAGTTTTTGGCGCCGTTGCTAGAGACAGAAGTTTGCTACAAAGAAGGATGTGATCACAAATAATACAGGCGATAGAGCAAATTTGGGGGTTGTATATTTCCATGACTTTGTCTACTCTAAATTTTTCACTATCGCATCGCATTTTAACTTTGATAATTTATCACCGCATCCTCTTTAGTCAGTGCAATCATTACACATTGATTAATTTAGTAAGTCACCGCATTATTTCTCTTTGCCAATTATGATTTCAATGAATTCAATTTATGATGAATGAGTGAAGATATAACAACCCGACTCCCTAGGACATAAACTAGGTCGTTACTATAAACATGCATTCATACAAATCAAATTGACATCTTTTCATGATTTGGTAAAAATTGATTAAATACTATAAAATAAATAACTTTATTAAAACTAAATAACTGTAATAAATTTAAGAGGGTATCCTTAAAACCATAAAACAAAACTATAAATTTCTTTTCAAAAGTCTAAAAGCACAAATACCAAAACTTCTACTTCAAATATCAAGACTAGAAATTTTAAAACATAAAATCCTGAAAATATGAGCGGATGCGTAAAATTAGTTCCATTGGCTCGATCATGGATTCTGCTTGTCATTCGATGGTTTGTTCTTATCCTACCTGGCTCACTCTTTTACCTCTCCCCTAGACGTGTGTCACTTTCACACACATCAGGTCCGATGTATATCTCTTTTGTATACATTGTATCCTATGTGAATGCATCACTTTCATACACCCCAAGTATTCTATATGAATGTAGGGATGTGTAGCTCTTTCGTGCACATGGTTATGTATACACCTCTTTCATATTAACATAACCCACTGAGCATGCACCACTTTTATACACCCCCAGTCCTATCACTTTCATAAAAACCAGTCTTTGTACATCTCTTTGCACTAGCGCCCTAGGACATGCACAACTTTCATGCAATCAAAGAGTGTGGAAAGGAAAAGAGATCATATCTAAATTCATACTATATATAACATTCACATATTCATGAGTCCCATAAAATCTCATAATCAATGTCATGTTAATCAGTCTCAACATACATGTTTAATGTAGTGTTAATGAATCATCCCTCGTACATCACCTTCATGCACTAGATCATGTTTATAACAAAACGGTCACAATTTCATAATATTTCCCATGGTACATATTTATACTTACATAATAAGTTATATGAGGTTCTGCTCATCTACATATATCTTATTTTTTCCTGGTGCCATGACATTGTAATAGTAGTGTCACTTATCTTATAATTTAGGTCCATGCTCGATCTTCTCTTAATATATCTCATATATAACATTCTAGATCATGCTCATACATATTTCATGCTTATTTAAATATCAGAACCAACAAAATTATTTTTAATTTAATTTCGTGGCACGAAGGCGGTTCCAGTAGTAAAATTACTTACCTCAAAATTAAATCCAAATAAATACAAGCAACTTTATCTGCTTCTTGCCAAGCAAACCCTTGAAGCAACACCTAAAATATAAATCCAGTATTTAAATTAATCTTTCAGGTCTAACTCCAAATAACCAGTTTGCTCAAAGGTCTTCAATTTAACTTTATGAAATTGTTGCTTGGTTGAAAGCTCAAATCTATGGCCCAAACATAATGTATTTTTGGCCCAAACGTAATGTATCTGCATAATGTATGTCATGTAGATTTAAAATTCTACCATAGAAAGCATGTTACATGCATTTAAAATATATTATAAAGAGTTATAATATATAGTATGCATGTTTAGGGTTTTTAAAATTTAATATAAATTTTATATTAAAGTTTGGATGCCTTTGATGTATGTTATGGATGCAAAGAATGTCTATGATTTTATAAGCTGTTATAAAATTGGATTAGACATTAAAATCCACAACAAAGATAAGTTGCATGGTCACGTAGGTTAACCACTCATTTTAATAGTTAAAATAGATCATTATCTTATAAAACTTGTGTTACAAACTCAACTGGTATATAATCCTGCCTAAGGCTGGAGGGGATTTAAGTTGATGGTCTACAGAAAACCTCCTACCTGGGGATTATCGCCGAATACTTGAGCAATTTTAACCGATTTTATGAGCACCATGAGCAATGTGAGGTGTAAATTTGGTTTATCAACCAGATATCATAGGTTAAATCCAATTATAAACATTATACATGGATAAGCCACATAGACGTAGGTTATTTATTTAGCCGGAATAAACCTAAGTAAAAGTATACCCAAACAAGTAGAACACATCCGTGGGATATAAATAACATATATGATATATTGTTAGAATACATTCATGGGAGATTAATAACATATACGATATGTTGTTCTTAGCTCTCACGTCCCTAAGAGTTCACACCGTGAGATTCATGCTTGTATCACCCTAGGAGTGACCTCCATTCGAAAAGTGTTTGCATGGGTCAACATTAAGATTATTAGGGGAAGTAGTTCATAGTAAGATTAAATATATATATAATATATTGATCTTAGCTCTCATGTCCCTAAGAATTCACACCGTGAGATCCATGCTCGGCTTCGTGTCAATTTTACCTTGACTGCTCTACTTAGAAAGTGTTTGCATGGGTCAATAGCAAGGTGAATGGTGAAAGTAGTTCATAGTAAGTGGGTGAAGGATATGTGCCAATGTGTTCTACAATCTCTTTTGTTAGTTTGGACTGTGAGATTCCTATGTTGCGCCTGCTTTCGTTTTTAGGCAGCATTAGTTAGTCTCTAGCCACGACTATCCCCTTGGAGAGTTGTAACATAGGCTTTGGAACAACTCAAGTTCTAGAAAGGGATAGGATTTCTTAGGTCTATTTAAAACCTTGACTTTCGATTTCTGTAGCATCGTTGGCCCGACCTCTGAAGACTAAAAATGGAGGGTTACACCTAAAAAATTACTAAGTGTTAGTAAATTTTTGACCCAAAACAATAACTAAGTGGCTATAGGAATAAGAGTTATTATGGAGATAGAATTTAGTGAAGAATGTCTTGCTTTAGTGAAAGAGTATTTACCTGCACCACGGTAGCACTTAATCTGACTGAATATAGTGTCGTTGCAAATAAATAATGAGTTTTTGGGTACATTATTACTTTTGCTAAAATTGAATTGGGTTTAAAAACAGTTTCCTAGTTAGAATTTGTTTAAAATTTTAGCACGTCGAATCCTTCAAAATTACACGCTTCCACTTTAGTTAACGATCTTAATAATCAACATGAAAATCAGATATACTAGTGAACGATGATTTGAAATTTGTTTTAACAGAGAAATGTCCTTGATCTCCCAATTCTTCTGTAGACCAAAAGAGTTGGTATGCATATGACAGGTGGATTAAAGGTAATGAAAAAGCCTAAAACAGTATTCTAGCAAATATATCTGATATATTAGCTAAGAAATTTGAGAACATAACTTCTACTAAAGAAATCATGAGTGTTATAAATGAAGAAACATGGAAAGAACAACATAGTAAATATGATTTGCTTGTAAATGAGATATGTTTAATGGAAAATGATAAAAGAACATGGATAACTAATTTAGATGCAACTAATCATATATGCGCTTTCGCTCAGGAAACTAGTTCCTTGAAATAGCTTACAAGAGGCAAAGCAACCTTTAAGGTAGGGATCATGGAGGTTGTTTCAGTTAAAGTTGTGGGAGATATGAAGTTTTTTGTTAGAGATAGCTATAATTTACTTGAGAATATTTATTATATTCCTTCTATGAAAAGGAATTTAATTTCTATCTCGTGTTTGCTAGAATATAATTATAAAGTTTCTTTTTAAATAATGAAATGTTCATTATTTCGAAAGGTATTAAGATATGTTCTGCAAATTTAAAAAATAACTTATACGTGTTAAAACAGACTGAGTTAACAACTATTTTGAATCTAGAGATGTTTAAAATAGTTGAAACTCATAAAGAGAAAAGAAATTTTCTCCAGATGCATATCTTTGACACCAAAGACTTTGTCACATTCATCTCAATAGGATTGGGAGATTGGTTAAGAGTGGATTTCTAAACAAGTTAGAAGATAGCTCCTTACCGCCATGTAAATCTTGTCTTGAATGTAAGATGATCAAAAGATCTTTTACTGGAAAAGGTCTTGGAGCCAAATAACCTTTAGAGCTAGTACATTTAGACCTCTATAGTCGAATGAATGTTAAAGCGAGAGGAGGATATGCATATTTTATCAGCATCATCGATGATTATTCAAGATATGGCTACATTTACCTAATGCATCATAAGTGTGAGAGTGAGCAGAGCCAAGTGTCCATAGGATAGATATTGTCGGTTGTTTTAATTTCTCCATTCATTGCTATTGTTGAATATTCCCTTTTGATTCAAACATCCAAAGTACTTTTGTTGTTTAACTATTTCATGCTAATGCTTGCTTGCTTGTACCTTTTCCCTTTTTAATTGTTTTCAGGAGTTTGAATCTTTTTTTTTTGTTCTATATAAAGTCTACATTTGGGACATGTTTTCCTAGAAAAGTACTGGCATGAATAATGAAATGCTTAAATACTTAAAGTACTTGCATCAAAATTTTCTTTTCATGGTTAGGATGCATAGCAATAAGTTCACTTGTTCGGACATTTATTGAAAAAAAATTGGCCTTCTTTTGAATGGTGCAACTGTAACTTCTAGATATGACTTCATTCAATCATTGGTTATTTAATGATGTAAACATCAGTCTATGCCTTTTCACGCGTGGCTAGAAAATGTACGTAAAATGAGTACTGATCAAACATTCATTTTCAATAATTACGCTTAATCCAAAAGAAGACCAAATCAACTACTCACCCAAAACTGCAAGAAAACCAATCTTTAAAATTCGTCCAAAACTCAAATATGTGGCCCAAACATAAACTATCTGCATAATGTATGCCATGTAGATTTAAAATTCCACCACAGAAAGCATGTTACATACATTGAAAATATATTATAAGGAGTTATAATATATAGTATGCATATTTAGGGTTTCTAAAGTTTAATAGAAGTGTTATATTAAAGTTTTAATGCCTTTGATGTATGTTATGGATGCAAAGATGTCTATTATTTTATAAATTGTTATAAAATTAGATTAGACATTAAAATCCATAACAAAGATAAGTTGCATGCTAACATAGGTTAACCAATCATTTTAATAGTTAAAATAGGTCTTTTTCTTATAAAAATTGGGTTACAAACTCAATCGATATATAATTCAGTCTAGGCTAGGGGTACTTAAGTTGACAGTGTACAAAACACCTCCTACCGGGGATTATGGCCAAATAATTGAGCATTGTTAATTGGTTTTATGAGCACTGTGAGTGATAAGAGGTGTAAAATTGGTTTATGGCCTAGACATCGTAGGTTAAATCCAATTACAAACGTTATACTTGGATTAGCCACATATATATAGGTTGTTTAATTAGCCGGAATGAACCCAAGTAAAAATATAACCAAACAAGTAGAACACTTTCGTGGGAGATAAATAACATATATGATATGTTGTTAGAATACTTTAGTGGGAGATTAATAACATATGCGGTATGTTGTTCTTGGCTCTCACGTCCCTAAGATTTCACACCGTGAGATTCATGCTTGTGTCACCGTGGGAGTGACCTCCATTCAGAAAGTATTTGCATGAGTCATCATCAAGGTGAGTAGGGTAAGTAATTCATAGTAAGATTAAATATATACAATATATTGATCTTAGCTCTCACGTCCCTAAGAGTTCGCACCGTGAGATCCACGCTCGGCCTCGTGTTGATTTTACCTCGATTTCTCCATTCAAAAAGTTTTTCTATAGGTCAATAGAAAGGTGAATGGGGGAAATAGTTCATAGTAAGTGGGTAAAGGATATGTGTTAACGTGTTCTATGGTCTCTTTCATGGTTTGGACCGTGCGATTCCTAAGTTGCGTCTGCTTTCATTTTTCGGCGGCATTAGCTAGTCCCTAACCATGGCTATCACCAGAATGGTTGTAACATAGGATTTGTAACAACTCAAACTCCAAACATGGATAGGATTTCTTAGGTCTATTCCCAACCTTGACTTTCCAATTCGATAACATTGTTGGGGTCGACATCTGATGTTTGAAAATGGAGGGTTCACTTACAGAATTAGTAAGCGTTACTAAGTTCATGATCGAAAACGATAATTAAATGACTATAGGAATAAAAGTTACTCTAGAGATAGTATTTAGTCAAGAATGTCTTGCTTTCGTGAAGGAGTATTTGACCGCCGATCAGTAGCATTTATGATAAAATCGACCTGGATAATTGATTTAAGTGCCACTAATCATATTTATGCTATCGCTCAAGAAACTAGTTCCTGGAAACAACTTATAGAAGGCAAAGCAACGTTCAAGGTAGGAATCAGGGAGGTTTTTTCAGCTAAATCAGTGAGAGATATGAAGTTATTTGTTGGAGATAGATATATTTTACTTGAAAATGTTTATTATATTCCTTCTATGAAAAGAAACTTAATTTCTATCTCATGTTTGCTATAATTATAAAGTTTCTTTTGAAAATAATAAAATGTTCATTATCTCGAAAGGTATTAAGATATGTTCTGCAAATTTTAAAAATAACTTATACATGTTAAAACAAACTGAGTTAAAAGCCGTTTTGAATATAGAGATGTTTAAAACAGCTGAAACTCATAATAAGAAAATAAAATTTCTCCAAATGTCTATCTTTGGCACCTAAGACTAGGTCACATTAATCTTAATAGGATTGGAAGATTGGTTAAGAGTGGATTTCTAAATTAGTTAGAAGACAGCTTCTTACTGCAGTGAATCGTGTCTTGAGGTGAGATGATCAAAAGATCTTTTATTGGAAAAGGTCTTAAAGCCAAAAAACCCTTATAGCTAGTATAATTAGACCATTAAGGTCCAATGAATTTTTAAGCGAGACGTGGGTATGAATATTTCATCAGATTCATCAATGATTATTCAAGATATGGCAAAATTTACCTAATGCATCATAAGTCTGAAACACTTTGATCAAAAGAATTGGTAAAAAGGTTGAGAAGAAATTAGATAAAATGATTAAAACAATTCGATCAGATTGATGTGGTCAGTTGATGGACTTAAAATTCCAAGACTATTTGATAGAACATGAAATTCAGTCACAACTCACAGCACCTGGCACAACTCAATAAAATGGTGTTACAAAAAGGAGAAATAGAACCCTGTTGGACATGGTTCGTTCTATGATGAGTTATGCTCGGTTGCCATGTTCTTTTTGGGTCACTCATTAGAGGCTCTGGTGTATATATTTAACATGGTTCCCTCGAAAATGGTTTTCAAAAATACTGTGCGAGTTATGAAGAGGACATAAAGGTAGTTTACGTCACTTCAGAAATTGGGGATGTCCAGCACACGTATTGGTGCAATATCTAAAGAACTTGAAACACCTCTTAAAAGTATGCATTTTTGTAAGTTGTCCTAAAGAGACAAATGGTGGTTACTTTTATGATCCTCGGGAAGATAAAGGTATCAATAAATGCAACATTCCTTCTAATAATAGCAATCCAATTTTTTCATTTCTGAAACAAAAAATGTAAACTTAAAACATTATATTTTAAATTTTACTTTTGTTAAAAGTTGTTTATGTGGTATAGTTGGTTATCACACTAGTCTCACACACTAGAGGTCTCCAATTCGAACTTGGGCTTAAACATTTTTCTTCTTTTACACCTCATAATTTATTTATGGAAGACTCAATATAATCTTCATTAAGAAAATTAAATGTCTAATTTAATGAAAATTAGTAGATGTGATAGTCGATTCACTTTTTTTGTTTTATGACCAATCAAGAGCCAAATTAAACCAATTGATTTAATAAAGAAGTGACCATAAAAATAGGTTTGAAAATTTTCTTTTCATGGTTAGGATATGAAGTGATTAGTCCATTAAGATTGTATCCAAATTTTGTTATCGTTGGGACATTTATTGAAAAAATTTTTATCTTGACTTTCCAATTCGGTAGCAACATAGGAACATAGGAACAACTCAGAGGGTTGTAACATAGGAACAACTCAAACTCTAGAGATGGATATGATTTCTTATGTCTATTCCCAACCTTTACATTCCAATTTAGTAGCATCGTTGGGGCCGATCTTTGAAGTCTGAAAATGGAAGGTTACATTTACAGAATTACTAAGTTTTAGTAAGTTCTTGACCAAAAACAGTAACTAAATGACTATAGGAATAAGAGTTATTCTGGAGATAGTATTTAGTCAAGAATGTCCTGCTTTAGTGAATGAGTATTTTATGGTACCTCGGTAGCACTTATTCTGACTGACTATAGTATTGATGCAAATAAATAATGAATTTTTGATACATCATTACTTTTGCTAAAATTGAATTGGGTTTAAAAGAAGTTTACTAATTAGAATTTATTTGAAATTTCAGCATGTCGACTTCTTCAAAATTACACGCTTCCACCTTACTTAATGGTCTTAACAAATCAACATGGAAATCAAATATACTAGTGAACGATGATTTGAAATTTTTTTTAATAGAAGAATGTCCTCGAGCTCCCAGTTCTTCAATAGACCAAAAGAGTTGGTATGCATATGACCGATGGAATAAGGCTAATGAAAATGTCTGAAACATTATTGTAGCAAATATATCTGATATACTAGCTATAAAATTTGAAAACATGACTTCTACTAAAGAAATCATGAGTGTCATAGATGAAGAAACACAGAAAGCACAACATAGTAAATATGATTTTCTTGTAACGGATACATGTTGAGTGGAAAATGATAAAAGGATCTGAATAATTGATTCAGGTGCCGCCAATCATAATTGTGCTTTCGCTTAGGAAACTAGTTCTTAGAAACAGCTTACAGATCTCAGAGAAACCTTTAAGGTGTTGGGATTGGTGTCCCAATTCTCCCGGTGGTCTTGTAGTTTGTAAACATTTTGTACACATTGTTATTAATAAAATAAATGTTATTTTATTTGCATTTACTCATATACAATAAACTAAGATCCGTGGTTATTTCATGTAACTTAAATATGTATGTGAAACATACAAGTGGATCATGCCTTAAGTAATAACCTAAATGGTGTGTAGTATAAGGATAAATGAGGGATACCTTATCTTGGTGACACTACGGATACGACCTACTTTGTAGATGCTTACAAGTGTTGTAAAGGGCTACAAATGGTTTGATCTTGACCATTCACGACAAAGAGTTCTTATAAGACTAGACAACGAGATGATTAGTCTCTTTATATCACGTTGTTGATAACTGGGACTTATGTTTCACTAAAATGACCATAGATGACCTGGCCTTTATCCTGAGTGAGTTGGAAACTCTTGCCTATAAGGGCGATCTTTTGATTAGTATGGGTGAGAGTGGTCAGATTGCCAACTCAACAAGCCTACCTTTTTGGGGATTCATCTGATTGGGAAGCTTGGAACTCAACTACAGAAGACGAAATTCACTCCTTCCCTGAAGTAGGGGTAAGTAGATAAATTGCTCCCTTAAGGGCTAATTTTGGGTCTTAAACATAGTGGCCACAACCTCTCTTTGGAATAGAGGACTTAATCATAGTAGGACTATGACTTATTGTTCATTAAAGAAAGCAGTGGTACTTAAGGAGTTAGATGTAACTACAGGAGCAAAACGATAAATTGGCTCAGTTATACTTACGAGCGATTTGTGAAGGGTTATCGCACTATTGATTGGTCATATGGACACAAAAATACATCTGTAGTGCGAAGAGTGTAGCTATCGTTCTTTAGTGAAGTGACCAACAATTAACGGATGGTGGATTTCGTGACTAAAGAGTTTAGTCAGTTATTCACGTACTGTTGGAGCTTCAAGCTACAGGTCCATGAGGTGACCTTGGTAGCTCAATGGGTTCAATTTGAGAATCAGATTTTGGGTTAGTTTGAAGTGTTCAAATTAACAAGAGAAAATTCAATTATATGTGATATAATTTATATGGTGTATTAGATACATTAATTGGAGGAACTAATATAAATATTATTTATATTAAGTACCATAAAATAGAAAAAGAACTATGATTTATATGTTTCATATGATGAAATATTAAAGCTATAGGTTATAAATATAATATGATAAGTTGGTTAGCATAGTTATTTGTAATATATTAATGATATGATAATTAATTCTTTTTCTCTAATAACCAAATTGAGTGGGAGGTTATTGGATGTTTTATGGTAACTGTGAGATAAGAGAAAAATTGTTTTCCAAAAAATAGTAGTTAATTCATTCGGAAAATTCTCATGGAAAAAGCTATCAAGTAAAAAGATTTTTTACTAAGCGATAGCGTTGATATCATACACGATCAACTAAGAGTTGACTATACGATCGTTCGTACACGATCGAGTAGAAAAAATCTACACAATAGGATTCATCTTCTAAACGATTGAGTACATCGTCTACGCAATAGTTACTTGCTCGATCGTCTACTCGATCGTATACATCCTGTCTTCCTTAATCCAAGATCATACAGAGTCCACAACTCTTGGATTTTCACATCGAGAATACCAAGGTAAAACTTGTGGTGATGTTCTAACTCAGTTCGTGGGTCGAATTGGACTCGATTGGGTTTGAGGTATATCTAGACGTTCGTGGAGGCCATGTTCTATTAGTTGCATTCAACTGCTGCTTTAGACGTATTGGAAATCAGTCGAGGGATACTTGAAGAATAGTTCTTCTAAGTTACGCATATTCTATCCCTTGTATCCCCTCATAGCATGCTGTAATTTCTAGTTATGTATGATCTGTTCGTTTCTGTTGAAGACTGTAATTGTTGTTTTCATTCTAAATGGAATTTGGAACAATCCACATCCGTTGCTCATGGAGATCTTTGTTTTAGATTTCCTTCATAAGATAGAGATCGGGGATGTTGTTTCAACTAATGTAGTTGGAGATATGAAGTTATTTTGTTTGAGATAGATACATTTTACTTGAAAATGTTTATTATATTCCTTCTATGAAAAGAAATTTGATTTCTATTTCCTGTTTGCTAGAATATAATTATAAAGTTTCTTTTGAATATAATGAAATGTTCATTGTTACGGAAGGTATTAAGATAAGTTCTGAAAGTTTAGAAAATAACTTATACATGTTAAAACAAACTTAGGTAAAAGGCGTTTTCAATATAGAGATGTTTAAAACAGCTGAAACTAAGAAAAGGAAATTTTCTCCAAATGCCTATCTTTGGAACCTAACACTAGGTCACGTTAAATGGGATTGGGAAATTGGTTAAGAGTGGACTTGTAAACTAGTTAGAAGATAGCTTCTTATCACCATGTCAATCTTGTCTTGAAGGTAAGATGACCAAAAGATCTTTTGCTAGAAAAGGTCTTGGAGCCAAAGAACCCTTAGAGGTAGTATATTCAGACAATTGTAGTCCGATGAATGTTAAAGCGAGAGGAGGGTATGAATATTTCATCAGCATCTTCGATGATTATTTAAGATATGACTAAATTTACCTAATGCATCACAAGTCCGAAACACTAGAAAAGTTCAAGGAATATAAGGTAGTGGTTGAGAATCAATTAGGTAAAAATATTAAAACACTTTCAGCAGGTCGATGTGGTGAATTCATGAACTTAAAATTCCAGGACTATTTGATAGAACATGGAATTTAGTCATAACTCACAAAAACTGGTACACCTCAACAAAATAGTGTTACAGAAAGGAGAAATAAAACAGTGTTGGATATGGTTCGTTCTACCATGAGTTATGCTCAGTTGTCGTGTTCTTTTTGGGTCATGCGGTAGATACTCTGGTGTATATATTGAATATGGTTCCCTTGAAAAGTGTTTCAGAAACACTGTACGAGTTATGGAGAGGGCGTAAAGGTAGTTTACGTCACTTCAAGATTTGAGGATACCCAACACACGTGTTGGTGCAAAATTCAAAGAGCTGAGAATCCCCCGATGTAGTTGTTGATGAAACTAGTACTTCACATCCTTCTCAAGAGTTGAGAATCCCTCGATGTAGTGGGAGGGTTGTGCAATAGTCTGATCAGTACATGGGTTTAACCAAAACTCAGGTCGTCATACCTGATGATGGCTTAGAGGATCATTTGACCTTCAAACAAGCAATGGAAGATGTGGATAAGAACTAGTGGATAAAAGCTATGGACCTCGAAATGGAGTCAACTTTCTCTAGTTCGTTTTTTTATGATTGCATGGTTGATTGAACGTATTTAATGTTTTGAGGGGCCAAGGGGAGGGGGAGAATTTTATCTTTTAATGGTATTTTATTTTCTCAATATATTTCCTTTTATTTTCTTCTTATATCACTGTATTTCCAATCTTTCTTATAATAGGAATCCAATTTTTTCCTTTCAGAAAAAAAATCTAAACTTAAAACATTATCTTTTAAATTTTATTTTTGTCATATGTTGTTTGGGTGGTGTAGTTGGTTATCACACTAGTCTCATAGACTAAAGGTTCCCAGCTCAAACATTTCCTTCCTCTTCTTTTAATTCTCATTATTTATTTTTGGAAGATTCATTATAATATTTTTAAAGAAAATTAAAGGTCTAACTGTCACATCCTCTCCCAAGCTCACCACTCTAACCAATTACACTGCTACCATGTGTCTGAACCCTTCGAATACAGCTGCTGAGACGGGATGATTTCCACAATAAGTTCGATGATTGGTTCTAAGCACAGTCCATCGCCCTCTTTTTGATACACGGGAGGGAGGGGAAATTTAAAAAAAAAATATTTGGAAAACATGAGCAAGAGTGCTCAGTGAGTGGTAAGTTCAAACGAAAATATAATTTCTTTCAAAACATTTTTGGGAAAGCAACATCACAACATATATGACCATCAAATATATATATTCAGTCTAATAAATGAGATGAAGTTGGCATGATCACATAATCCGCCATTTATGTAGCAAATCACAATGAACCAGTTTGAGGAAATAATTTCTAGTATCCCAAAAAACCTGTCGAATGTGCACATATCGAAAATTCCTACTAGACATACTCAGTCACGTGGATAACCTGAATCAGATAAACTGAAAATTCCAGTCAAACATCCCTGAAGTATGCTAATAATATCCTAGCTACAATTTCCAGTTTCCAGTCAAACCAATATGAACAAACATCCAAACCAAGACTCATAGAGAAAACAGTCATCTAAACAAAAGAATAATAATTATAATCCAAGAAAACATATTTTCATATCATGCCAAGTTTACCAAACTGGTATAAATATATAATACATTCAAACATTATAAAATATAAACCACTCACCATCAATTTACTTTCCTTTCGAACTCCTCATCCCACGGATTTTTGATAAATCCTAAAATTTAGTTAATACTCTCCTAATTATTTTCCACATTGTCACAAATCAATCAATTCTGCTTAAATTTTCCCAAAATCCTAATTCGATTTATTGTAGAGTTTACTTTTTAGTTTGATCCTTTAGTTACTTTAGAATTAATTTCAAGATCCCCGACATTGATATTCATGACTTGCTACAGATGGCCTAAACCCCGACATTTGGTAATGCTACGGATGTGGCCCGCTTTGTAGAATAGTTACAAGTGTTATGACTTGCTACAGATGGCCTAATTCTGATCATTCATGTGGGGACATGCTAGCAGGGGTGTCCTATACAAAGAAGTTTATATAAGACCGGACCACGAAGTTTTATAGTCTCGTTATATAACGTTGTTCATGACAGAGACTTCACTTCACTAAGAGGACCATAGGTAACATGACTTCAATCCTGAGTGAGTTGGAAACTACTGGCTTTGAGAGCGGTCATTTGATTTGCATGGGTGAGAATGGCCAGATCGTCGACTCAAACCTACCACTCTGGGGATTTATTTGATTTGGGAGTTGAAAACTCAGCTACACAAGATGAAATTCACTCATTCCCCGAAGAAGGGGTAAGTAAAGAGATTGCTCCTTAGGGCTAATCTCGGGGCTTGAACGATGTGGCGCCACACAACTTCTCATGGCCTGAGAGGTGTCCACACATAGTAAAACTATGTTGTATTATTCATTAGAGGGATCAATGGTACTTAAGAAGTTTGATGTAACTAAAGGGGCAAAATGGTAAATATGCCTAGCTGTACTTACGAACATTTGTGAAGGGCTATTGTACTACTGATTGGTTATATCCGATGGACACAGAAATATATCTTTGGTGAGAAGAGTGTAGCTGTCGATCTTTAGTGGAATGCCTGGCAGTTAACGGATAGTGGATCTCGTGGCTAAAGAGTTTAGTCAGCTATTCACGTACCGTTGGAACTTTGAGCCATAAGTCCATAAGGTCCTCTTGGTAGCTTAATGGATTCAAGTTGAGAATTATTTTTTTGAGTTAGTTTGAAGTGTTCAAATTGACAAGAGGGAGTTCAATTATATATGATATGATTAAATTGGTTAATTATATATGATATGATTGACTTTATGTATGAGATACATTATTTGGAGGAAAATGATACAAATATAATTTATATCTTGTGGAGGAGAAAAAACTTTGGTTTATATGTGATATTAAATCATAGGTTAATGAAAATATTATGATTGCATTTATTATTTTTAATTGGACAATTATAGGATAATTGTGATAGTTGGAGGTTTCATTCAGTTTTTGTAATTGAAGAATAAAATAAAAATCGTTTTCATTTTGCAAAGAGATCAGAGAATTGGCTCACGAGTTGTATATTGTCTACCGCATAGTAAACCGAGAGCCTATAAGATAGCTCAAGATTTCTACATGATCGTATACACTCGCACCTTTTTCTAAACGATCGTCTAGCTCTTTTCTAAATGATCGCGCGCTCTAGCATTTACTAAACGATAGTCTATACGATCACAACCTATTTACTAAACGATCGTGTACCACTTCCTAAAGGATCAAGCATTGTCTATACGATAGATCTCGATATTCTCCCACTTGCTTGGTCGTGGTATACGATCTCCGTTTCCTCCTTCCCTCTACCAAATTCGACAGAGCTCACACCTCCTAAATTTTCACACCGAGAATACCGAGAGATTTAAGTGGTGGTGTCCTCCCCATTGTTGTGTTCATGTGGAGTATGGTCATGGGTAGACGACGGTGATTTGGTGGACATTTTGCATGGACATGCTTAGCAAGAGCGAGAGGAAAAGTCCTTGGTGTGAGCGAGATTTTGGTCAAGAAGAGTTCTTCAATTAGTACGTATTTCTTGTTCTCGTGTTGTTGAAGTTTTAAAAGCATGCCTGTAATTAGTTGTTAAATGCATATCTATTCTGTTAGAATTTAAATGCGGTAATTCTGTCACAATGAGTTTGGAATGATCCGCTTCCGCTCAAAGGTACTCTTGTATAAGAGTTCCTTCATAACCTATAGTCTAAAATCTTCCAGATTTCGACCTGCTTTTTCGGCAAGCCTCTGGTGACTAATTTCTCTCATTTCAGCCATATTCATTCAAATTAACTTATACAAACCTCTTACCCATCATCTAAACTATCTTACTTCAAAGTTTGAAGGTCCGATTAGCCCTAGAATGCCCAGAATTGACCAAACTTCCCATGTGTACCTATTTTCTAGCGAGAAAATTCATAATTTAATTTCTTCAATTTGAGCATAAAATAATCGAATTAAAAGACACAAAACTCCCAAGGAACTTATAAGTATCATACATTTGAATTTGGAGCCTAAACTCACACTTCAAGTCCACAAATTTACCCAAAAGTTGTACAACACTTTGAATTTTGTGTGACCTCCAGCAAGCAGCATGTTCCTCCATTTTCTTGCTCGTTCTGCCATAACTTCTTAATGAAACTCTCCCAATTTTTGTCTTAATAATTTCTCGGAGGTTTAACTTACTTTTCCATCGTAGAATTGCTCCATTTGAGCCTGTTTCAACTCATTTCTCCTCTTCCCCTTTTATAGGCCAAGAAACCTCAAATCTTACCTTTTCACTTTCAATTTCTAGCGGACAGCTCCTAATTTCGATCAGCCCCAACACCTCGCTGATACATCTCCCACCTTTTGTCCCTCAAATCACAAATTAACAACCCATTTCCCTGAATTTCTCAAGTTTTATTAAAAACCCATTTATATTTTATCCTTTTTTAATTTCCCCCTTTCCCCCTAAGTCTTTTTACAATTTATGGTTCAAATGGAATTATTAGTTGCCAAATTTCCTGTAATCTCATTCAAATCCCTCAAATTTTCAAAACTTAAAAATGTCCAGCGCCTTGCGCCCATCATTGTGCTCAATTGAGTGCTTCCTCGCTCGTGTCTGGCCCTTCGGTGCATGATGGCCTTTACTTGATGCACAGATGGTCCTTTTAACTGATTTTGGGGGCCCCCCAAAACGGATAAAAAATTTACGCGATGCACGATAGCCTTTACTCGATGAAATTTTGGTAATTACTTGATTATCATCGATGGTAAACTCGATGCCTGACCCCTTCCTCACTCATGCATATCGATGCAGGATCCTTTCCTCGATCATGCATACTCAATGAATGATCCTTTCCTCGATCATGCATGGATTTTAATCGATGCTTACTTGATGCTTACCTAGTGTTTACTCGATGCTTGGGCACCCTTTTCACAGCCAACACTTAGCCAAAATTTATTCTTGCTCGGCTAACTTATAAACACCTGAGAGTCAAGTTTCCAACACTTAAGTATTTTCCTTCTTCATTTCCTTATCCTTTACCATTTCTCTACAATTTCATAGTATCTTAAATATTAAATCTCTCATTTTACTAATCTCAACAATAAACATATTTAAGTAGGGAAAGTAGGGTTCAAGTTTCACAATAACTTTAAGAAAATTAGTAGTTATCTGTAGATGTGATAGTCGATTCACTTTTTCAGTTTCGAGACCAACAAAGAACCAAATTAAACCAATTGATTTAATAAAGAAGTCATCATAAAGAAAGGTTTGAAAATTTTCTTTTCATAGTTAGGATGTGAAACGATAAGTCCACTAGATTGTATCCAAATTTTTTTATGGTTGGGACATTTATTGAAAAAAAATCGGCCTTCTCTTGACGAAAAAAGAAATACTTTATTACGAGTTTTGATTTGGGAAAAACAGTTGGGGTTGATGCCCTAAATCTCGTAGGGTTCTGTAGTTTGTAAACACTTGTATGAATAAACATTTTGTAATTTATAATATATGATATTTTATTCACATTGTCTATGAATTATTTGATATTTTAGTTGCATTAACAACAAACCAATAAACTAAGATCCATAACTATCGTTGTAACTTAAACATGTATGTGGAGACATACAAGTGGATCATGTTTTAAGTGATAATCTAAATGGTCTGTTGCATATGGATAAGGCTGGATACCTTATCCTAGTGATACTACGAGTATGGCCAGCTTTGTAGGTGTTACAAATGTTTTCAAGTTCTCAAAATGATCTGATCCTTATCATTCATGTATTAGACATGCGGACGGGGATATTCAATATAAAGGAATTTGTATAAGACTAGACTACGAAATTTTTAGTCTCGTTATATAACGTCGTTCATAGTTGAGACTTTCATTTCACTAAGATGACCATAGGTAACATACCTTAATCCTGAGTGAGTTGTGAACTCCTGCCTATGTGGCCAGATCGCCGACTTAACAAGCCTACCATTTTGGGAATTCGTCTTATTGGGGAGCTGAGAACTCAGTTAAACAAGATGGAATTCACTCCTTCCCCAAACAAGGGGTAAGTAGATAAATTGCTCCCTTAAGGGCTGATTCCGAGATTTGAACAATGTGGTGTCACACCCTCTCTTGGCCCGAGAGGGGTTTATTCATAGTCAGACTATGATCTATTATTCATTAAAGGGATCAGTGATACATAAAGAGTTAGATGTAACTATAAGGGAAAATGGTAATTTGGCCCAGCTGTGCTTACGAGCGTTTTGTGAAGAGCCATCGTACTGTTGATTGATTATATCCAATAGACATATAAATATATCTGTAGTGCAAAGAGTGCAGTTGTCGGTCTTTAGTGGAGTGCCCGACAGTTAACGGATGGTGGATAATGTGATTGAAGAGTTTAGTTAGTTATGCACGTACCATTGGAGCTTCAAGCTACAAGTCCATAAGATCCCCTTGGTAGCTCAATGGATTTAAGTTGAGAATCAATTTGTGGGTTAATTTGAAATTTTCAAATTAATAAGTGGTAATTTAGTAATATATGATATAATTAAATTAATTCAATTATATATGATATGATTGATATAATATATTTGATACATCAATGTTTATTTGGATAAACTAATATTTCAATATGATTCAAATATATTTTCTATAAAGAAGAATCATAGTTATTAAATTTAATATAAATATGATTTATATTAAATGCCATAAATAAAGAAAAAGAACTATGGTTTATATATTGTATATGATGCCATATTAAAACTATAGCTTAAAAATATAATATGATAAGGTTGTTATCATATTTATTTATATTTATTAATTATTTGATAATTAAATTTCTTTTTCTCCAACCACCCTTAGTGGATAGTTATCCTGTTTTATGACAATTCTAGGATAAAGATGAAAATTGGTTTTCTATTTTTTTTACGAGATACAACTAATGTGATAAGCAATCGAGTAAGAGAGTCTTACTACATGATCACCTGAGAGCCTAAATGATCGAGTAGCTAGTCTATGCGATAGACTTCCTCATTTACACGATAGCCTATCGTTTACTCGATCGTCTTCCTCCTTCATTCTAAACCTTCCCTCTAACCAAAATAAGTCAGAGCCCACTACTCATGGATTCTCACACCTAGAATACCAAGGTAATATTGTTGTAGTGTCTAGTTAGTTCGAGGATCGAGTTGCTACTTGTTCAAGGGAGATCAAGTTGTTTGTTGTGTTCGTGTTGATCGATGCCTTGGTGAACAATTGAGGGATTATACTTGAAGAAGGGTTCTTCAATGGTACAACCTCTTAATCCTTTGTTTTTATATTCAAAGCATGCTGTAATTTAGTTTATAATGCATAATTTATTTTGTATGATTGTAAATGTATGCATTCGTTCATAATGGGGTCTGAACGATCAGCTTCTACTCAAAGGTCCTCTTTAATTAGCTTCTACTCAAGTTGTTTGTTGTGTTCGTGTTGTGTTCTAATTTCCACATTCCATTGCGGATTGAATTTCGTTTATAGTTTTTGTGGGTTTTAACATTTTGCAATGCATTTAAGTGTTAAGTGTTTTGTGGATGTTGTTGATGGATGTTTTGGGATAATTGTCTCTGTTTAATGCTTTCCTTTACTTTTACAAAAGTTAATTTGTAAGGCCCCCTGCATTTTTGGGCATAATAACTTGCAATCGAGTTTGATTTCATTTATATTTTTTAGTCGTTCGTTAAAAAGCTTCAGAGGCAATGAGTTGCTGTTCGCTTTGATGGAGAAGACGAAATGATTGTCGCATCATGTAGCTCAAGCTACACGATTGTTTAAATTTCACTATACGAACGTGTAGAAATGTTCTACTTGATCGTGTAGTATTTACTAAACGATCACATAGCTAATGCTACGAGATCGTGTAAAGAGTTTACTCAATCGTGTTGCATTGGCTATGTGATCGCTAGACGTTCAGTGGTAAATGATCGCATAGTATTTGATACTCGACCTAAGGCATGTGTGCTAAACGATTGTGTAGACTATCATGCTTATCGCATAGTCAGTAGCTACATGATCGCACAGTATACAATACTTGACACTTGCTACTCGATCGTGTAGACTATCATGCTCATCACATAGTCATTAGCTACATGATTGCATGGCATGCGTTACTCGAAGTGCACTGCACGATCGCGTGGACTTTCATTCTCATCATATAGTCCTTAGCCATGTAGTGATCTAGTGGGTTTATAGCCCTCCCACTACGTCGAGGCAGTCTCAACTCTTGAGTTGGTTGACTAGATGTACCAACGTCAACAACTCTTTTTGATCTATTGGCCTGTTAATAACTTTTGTTGTACCCTTAGTAGTCCCACTCTCACTAGAAATCTCACGTAAAAAGAACTTACTTCATGACTTATGATCTTTTATGTGGTCTTCTTCCAAGAAGATAGCATTTATAAAAAAAAAAAAAAAAAAAACACTTTCTTCCCAAATCATGAAGTGGCATAAACTACCTTTACAACCTCTCCACAACCCAAAAGTTGTTTTAGAAACGCTTTTCGAGGGAACATTGTTCAGAATATAGCATGCAGTCTCCAATGCAAAATCTCAAAATGAGTCTAGAAGATGAGCGTAACTCATCGTAGACCGAACCATGTCCAACAAGATTCTGTTTATCCATTCTGATACACCCTTCTACTGAGGTGTACTTGGGGCCGAGAGTTGGGACGCAATCCCATGTTCTATCACATAGTTATGGAATTGGAGGTCCATATACTCTCGACCATGATCAGATCGTAGTGTTTTTATCTTCTTACCTAATAAGTTTTCAACTTTGGCCTTATACTCCTTGAACTTGTGAAGAGCTTCAGACTTACGTTACATTAGGTAGAGATACCCGTACCTTGAATAATCATCTATCAAAGAGATGAAATATTCATGCCCACCTTGAGCTTTAACATTCATCGAACCACAGAGGTCAGAATGTACAAGCTCCAAGGCTTCCTTGGCTCTGTAACTTTTTTTAGTAAAAGATCGTTTAGTCATCTTGCCTTCGATGCATGACTCACACACCAGTAAAAAGTTTTCTTCTAAACTCTTTAGAAGTCTACTTTTCACCAACTTCTCAATCCTATTGAGGTTGATGAGACCTAACCTTAGATGCCAAAGATGGGCACTTTCCTTAGGAGAAGTTTGTGGTATTTTAACTGTTGTCGCTGTACTGAACATTTCAGTATTAAACAATGCTTTTATGACCAATGACCTTACTACATTTAAGTTATTTTCTATCGAACCAAAACATATCTCCATTCCATTCTTGAAAATAAACACTTTTTCTAGGAAAATGAGAGATATACCCTTGTTCAATGAGGCAAGAAACCGAGATTAAGTTCCTCTTGTTATGAGAAATATGATAACATTATCCAGTAACAGATAACATTTCTTGTTCAAAAATAACTTCAGCCTGTCGACAGTAATAGCTGAAACAACCTCATAGGTTCCGACTCGAAGAGTCATCTCTGTTGGGATCGGTGTCCTAATTCTCCCAAAGTCTCGTTGTTTTGTAAAGATACACATTGTTCAATGAATAAAATAAATATTATTTAATTTTGGCATTTACTCATATCCAATAAAAAAGCTCCTTGGTTATCTTATGTAAACTTAAGCATGTATATGTGATATACAAGTGAATCATGACTTAAGTGATAACCTAAATTTGTCTATAGTATAAAGATTAAGGTGGGATACCTGATCCTGGTGACACTATCGATACGGCCCACTTTGTAGAGATTTGCATGTGTTGTAAACTACTACAGATGGTAGATCCTGACCATTCATAATGAGATGTGGAGAGGGGGTGTTGTAAACTACTGCTTTTTTGGGGACTTATCTGATCTGGAAGTTGGAAACTCAATCCACAAGATGGAATTCACTTCTTTCCCGAAGCAGGGATAAGTAGAGAGATTGCTCCCTTAAGAACTGATTCTGGGGCTTGAACATAATGGCCACAACTTCTTTTTGGAAGAGAAGACTCAATTATGTTCATTAGAGGAATCAATGGTACTTAAGAAGAAAGAAGTAACTATAGGGACATAACGATTATTGGCCTAGCTGTGCTTACGAGCGATCTTTGAAGGGTTGTCGCACTGCTGATTGGTTAAGATGGACACATAATATATCTGTGGTAAGGAGAGTTAAGCTATCGGTCTTTAGTGGAGTGCCTGAAAGTTAATGGATGATGAATCCTATGACTAAAGAGTTTAGTCAGTTATTCACGTACCATAGAAGCTTTGAGCTATAGGTCAATGAGATCCCCTTGGTAGCTTTGATTCCGTTGAGGATCAGTTCTTGGTGTTAATTTGAAATGTTCAAATTGACAAGAGGTATTTTGATTATATATGATATAATCGGTATGATGTATGAGTTACATCTAGTGGAGGATTGATGTAAATGAGATTTACATTAAGTACCATGGAATAGAAAAAGAACTATGGTTTATATGCTTCATGAGATGAAATATTAAAACTATAGGTTATAAATATAGCATGATAAGTTGGTTATCATTTATGTTTATAATAATATTAATTATTGGATAATTAATTCTTTTTCTTTTAAATAACCAAAATAGTGGGTGGTTATTGGATCATGGTAACCGTGAGTTTAATAGGAAATTGGTTTCCTATTTTGAAAAGAAGATTTACAAAATGATGAAAAAAGGTTTTTTAAAAGGTTTTTCAAAAGATTTTAAAAGGTTCTTCAAAAGATTTCAAAAGGTTTTGAGTTTTCTCCCCGCGCAAAAGAAACTCACGAAGTCGTCAAGTAAATTCAGATTTACTAAACGGCGGCTGGGCTAGCTAGACGATCGTGCAGAGTAGAGCAAAATGACGTTGCAGTAGTTACTAAACGATCACATAGTTTTGCTAGACGATCATTGGCCCAAGGTAAACAATCATGTAGTGTCTTTAGGCGATAGACCGAGCTAAACGATAGACTAAACAATCGCATAGCTTTATTTAAACGATTGGGCATCGACCTATGCGATAGGTCTCTGCCATCTCCTACTTGCCTAGTCGTGTACGCGATCATTGTTTCCTCCTTCGTCTACCTCATTCCAAGTCCGAACAGAGCCCACCCTCTGGATTCTCACATTAAGAATACCAAGGTCACCATGTTGGTGATGTCAGACTCAACTCGACACCGTCGAGGTTTTCTGGAGGTCGTTCGTGGTGCGGTGGAGGTCGTTCGCTATTGCAGAGGAGTTCGTGACCAAGGAGATCATTGAGGACGAGCACGAAGTGTTCGTGCGGTGTCCGTGCGGTGTTGCGGTTGTGTAGATTGAGTGGTCGAGGTTGCTAATTGTTCGAGCGGTCACACAATGGAGCATGGAGATGCATCCTCATATATGCGTAGAGTTTGATCTCTGTTCCTTTATATTATTCATGCTGTAATTTCTTTGTATGAATTATATAACTGTTTGTATTGAAGTCGACTATTAATATATGTTCATTCATGATTGTAATTTGGAATAGTCTTGTTCCGCTGCTTATGGAAATCTCTACTTCCGATTTCCTTCAATCTCTCCCTGTGGCAACATTTGCCAGGAACTGAATCTTTGGTAAGAGGAACCTACCTGATTAGTAACGCTCGAATCAAGGATCCAGGAAGAATCATCATTCTCTACCAAACACGTCTCCAAGACCAATAAATCATATCTACTGTCTTTCGACATCCTTCTCTTTTGGAAAGTAGTGGGATCAGTATCAGAACCTAATAAGCTTCAAGTTCCATGTCAGAGAACACTTCTCTTCTGTGAACCTCAACAGAGTCAGCAATAATTGTTTCTTCTTCCTGGAGTTTAACTTTGGAACTGACACTATTAGTGTTGTCATCCATCCCTTCGTGCTCGAATAGAAAGAACTGACGTTCAGAAAAATCTTGCAATGAGTCCATGATCTCACATGCAATGACCATGTTCTCAACCCTTTTGGCCAAAACATCAGGTATGCTAGCCAATATGTGAAGTCAGGCCAATGAATTAGCCTTCATCCCACCACATATGCATTATGAACACTTCGCAATGCATCAAGGGTCAGGAATTGAGAACATTCCTCAACCATGAAAAATTTGAGGTCATTTACCATGAAATACATTTTAAAAGACTCTTTCCACTGTATGTAATTTGTCAAATTAGAGGCATTACATGGAAATACTATCGAGTTGCTGAAAACAAAAACACATTGACCTACCTTAGGTTTTAAGCAAATACCCGTCGAAAAAACATACAACACCCAATAAGGTTTAGAAAAACTAACATGACCCTCTGTGACATCTAGTTTTGCAATGACACTTCAAAGGTTTAGAACAAAAGTCGTCGAAGGGAGGTCAGTTATCCCTCCTCTTCAATCGCAGCCAGTCATTAATACTAGAACAACTCTTGCTCCTATAACGACTAGCCATCATTGATTTGATCAAGAGATCATTAACTTAGTTGACAATCTCTGATAAGTGTGACCCGCCATTATAGGCCCTAAAGATCAACTCCAAGCAGCCAATCCGAAGGGAAAAAATCCAATTGGGGCAAAACCTAAAGCAACCCTATCCATTTATGGAGTTCACTTTAATCTTGACCAACTGCACAAAACCCATCCGAAGCGGTACGCTCCTAGGGCACCACGAGGGAGTACAAAATGATCTCACAGTGTGAAACAATAACAGAGATCATAGACATGTTGACACACACCCTTCATCCACTTACTATAAACACTCTCCCCGTCCACCTTGATATTGACTAATGCAAACACCATCCGAAGGTGGATGCTCCTAGGGCACCACAAGGCCAAACATGAATCTCACGACGTGAACATTCAGGGAGAAATGTAAGTGTAATCATTGACATATCGGATACATCTATTCTCCCACTGAGTATTTTATAACCTAGGGTTTCGTTTACTTAGAAAAAATACGACTAAGAATTTTAACTAAGTGAATGTTTAGGATTTCCCAAGAGTAACTTTACCTTGGATAGTTGGAAACAACTTTTGATCATCATCCATTAAACTCTTTAACGGAGTCCTTGACCAATTGTTGCATGCTTGAAAAAAATCTATCTAATTCACCTTTCCAGGTAGGTTCCCAGGTAGCGGTGTTTCGTTTCCGTCAGCTTAAGAACCCGACCCTAGACAGAACCCGCCTTAGATTAAAGGTCCCTTATAGATATATTTAATACAATTTTAATATTTTGTGCCAATCAATTTAATCCTATTAAACCAATTTAAAAAGATTAAACTGGGTTACTAATCCTATTAGAACCTTTGAACTTAGGTCTATCTCAATACAATTTTAAAACTCTTTTAAAACACAAGTTCACCCTAAGTCCGTATGCAATTCTTTCTTATTTCCTTTATAACACTCATAACGGAAACAACCAAAAACAACCACAACGCAAAGTAGACACATACGAGGCATTCATAACTTTTATAAACAGCCTAAGTGTCATGCTCCATGCATTGTTCATTTATTGCTATTGTTATATATAACACTTATACAAACAAGCAATGAATCAAGAAAAAACATGCTTCCATACACCCTTATACTACAATGCTTATAATATAAAGATGATGCATGAATATGCTCACTACATGCACAAATATAACTCTTACATTTCATGATGCATGCGCATGCTTTCAAGTAATTTCTTCATGCAATATTATAACACTTATAATACACAATGCATTAATATTTGCATAATCTAAGGTGGGTTTCAAATCTATATGTCAAACACTTTTCCATATAAGCCACATACATCTCATGTATATTAAACAAATGTTGATGAATTGGGAAAAATTGCCTCAAAATCTTAAAAAACAAAAGCTAACTATTACAAAACAAGGAGTCTCAGGTTCAAACAAGCGAAGCAGGTCTTGAACCTTTCGGGTGACACAACGTGTCTCCACTAATCGTTCACCAAACACCCTACAATCATCTACACGAAAGAACAAATGCTTTGCTCAATTGTTTACCTACGTTTCCAGAGCTAAACGATTGTTTAACAACGATCATGTACCTTTTACTATGCATTGAAGCATGAGGTACGTGATTATGCAGCGCGCTCCACTTAACGCAAGCCTTATACGATCGTCTAAATAACTACGATACGGTGAAGCACTATCGTCTAAACGACTGCTGAGCATGCGCCTTCATATCGTATACCACGTGATCGTGTAGTCAGTGACTATGTGATGAGCATGCTAACTACACGATCGTTGAGCGCGCGACTTTTTCTAAACGATAAGCATCATATGCTCCTACTAAGATAGTCTACCTCCAACATCTATGCAATCGGGCAACCAATGCTATGCGATAAAGTAAACGATTTACTCCATCATTTATCATTAGCTAAACAATTGTTTAGTAAATACGACACGATCATATAGAAAACTCTACACGATCTTTTAGTTAAATCTCAACGATTGTTTACCTAAGGCCACACGACACGACCAACTCTTGGTTTTCTTCTTCACTGAGAACTGCATCTCCATGCTTTGAAACTTCATCACGAATGACTCGACTAACTCAAACACTTTGAATTACAGACTCGATCACTTGTTAATTATGTCCAAAAACACGGGGCCCTTACTAATTAAAAATTTATAATTTAAAGAAAGCTTTAAATAGAGGCAATGCAACCCGTAAACATTCATCAACGCCATTCACGAATGCATTTAACCATTAAACGCAATGCAGAAAACCCACCATGACTATAAAAGAATTTCAAAATAGAAGTGAAATTTGGAATATCAGAACAACCTGACTGATAACTAACAGAAATGCCAGTTATTATAAGTAGAAAATGCGGTGATAATATTTAGAATTTGTGAAAAATTGAGTTTTGCATCAATTAGCACCTAGATCCTCACCGACTTCACTATTATGCATTTGAAATAAGCAATCGCAGACAAATGCATGCGCTGAAGCCAGGCGATTACAAAGACAAATGCATGCGCTGAAAGTTGCGGTGATCGCATGCGTCCATTGCATGGAAATTGCGGTGATTGTATGTGTCCATCGCATGGAAGTTGCAGTGATCAATTGGAAATTGCGGCCACGGAGTGACAACCGTAATAGAAGGACGTCGCAAGATGGGTAGAACACGTTGATGCTTCATTTGAATCAAGCTCGGACGCATACCTTAATATCAACAAGATATGACGACGTGACATTGCCCATACTATGACAAAAGCATCAATGAGCCATAACACAATCATGATAGCTGTCGACATTTAAACTCTATAAATAGCCTTTGGACCTTCATTTCAAGACATCCAAACTTCTGCCTCGAGACAGAGGTTTGTGATCGCAGATGAGAGCTTGAACATGATTTTCAGTGAGAATTCTTCACCTCCACAAACCAGATCGAGTGACGATCGGAGTTTTAACCGGAGATAAAGCTCGAGAGAGACATCTCCACCATTCATCCATGGCACCACTGGCAGCCTTGATGCAGAGTCCTTCATTTCTCTTCTAATCTCTATATTGTATTATATTTTAGCTTAAGATATTAAGATATTTTGTGATCAATACAAATCTCGATTCCTTCATTGTCATCTTCTTCATCATCTTCATCTCTATCATAGTTTATTTTTAGTGTTTATTTATCAAAGGCAATCGCATGCTTAATCGTGTAGCCTAGAGACAGGACGCATGTAGCAGCCCACCGAGAGGTGTGCGTTGTGCGAGTATAGTGAGTTAATCCTCTTTGCTTGGTGAAAGGCTGTAGCAACACTTGTCTATGGATGGTTGTTGTGTTTCTACCTATTCTCATCGCAAGTCTTCTATTGCTCAATCTGTTTAGTTAGGAGTAGGAGTAGTGTGTAAATCCATTAAACTTCTATTTATTTTTTTATCCATCGCCTCAAACGCATTGCTCCACAAGCATTATTGAGTGAAAAGTCCCTATATTCGACCTCGGATTACCCGCGAAACTTGCGTTCGCGTTATACTTGGCACGAGCGTAAGAAAACTTGTGATAGGAATGTGTGGTCATTGCATACTAGATTAATGCATCTTTATTCTGACGCATGACCTTAGACGCATGGGTGCAAACGCATAAGCCATGTCTAACGCACGATTGCATGTACAACCCCATCCATCCCTAATAATAATAATAAATTTTCCTAGCAACCAGCATTGACTCTGATACCAATTAAAGGAAATCGAGACATGAGGATTTCTATGAGCAACAAAATGATCATTCCAAATTTAAATCGTACATGAACGTTAACAATTACAGTACACAAATGGAAACATCAAGCTATGCATAGAAAGAAATTACAGCATGCTTTACTAAATGATCAAGGGAATAATTCATATACCTTTGAACACTCATCTTCAACACCCTTTTTCACGAATGCTCGTTCATAGCAACATGGCAACACACGAATGCTTGTACACGACGACTGCAACATAGCTCCATCCACAGCAATCTTGAACCCAATGATCACCAAGATCACGAACGCAACTGACTCCACACGAACACCACAAATGGCCTCCAAATAACCTCAACAGTATCGAGTTGAGTATGACACCACCAGAATGGCTATCTTGGTATACTCGGTGTGAAAATCCAGAAGCGTGGGCTCTGTGTGGACTTGGTTAGAGGACGAGACTGGAGGAGAATAATTCTGTAAATGATTGAGCAAGTGGGAGATGACAAGTCTATCATATAGACGATGCCCAGTCGTTTAACAAACGCTATATGATCATTTAGCAAAAGCTGCACGATCGTTTAACTAATCGGTTAGCTGAGTGTCTATCGTATAGAAACACTCCACGATCGTCTAGTCTCTCCAAGCTGTCGTTTCGCAAAACTAATTTACTTGACAACCGACATGAGTAATTTCGAGAATAGAAATCTCGATTCAACAACTAAATTTAGGAAAACTTTTTTTCTTTTATCTCAAAGTTAACATGAAACCACCAATAACCTCCCACTGAATTTGTTATTAGAGAAAAAGGATAATTAGCCAATAATTAATATTATTGTAAATATACATGATAATCAATTTACCACAGTATACTTATAACCTATAGTTTTAATATTTCATCTCATGAAACATATAAACCATAGCTCTTTTTCTATTCCATGATCCTTAATGTAAATCTCATTTACATTAATCCTCCACTTGATGTATCTCATACACCATACCGATCATATCATATATAATCGAATTACCTATTGTTAATTTGAACAATTCAAATCAACACCAAGAACTGATCATTAACTTGAATCCATTGAGCTACCAAGGGGACCTTATAAACTTGTAGCTCGAAGCTTCAACGATACGTGAATAACTGATTAAACTCAGTAGTCACGGGATCCTCCATCCATTAACTGTCAGGCATTCGACTAAAGACTAACAGTTGAACTCTCCTTACTATAGATATATTATTTGTCCATCTTAAACAATAAACAATGCGATAACCCTTCACAGATCGCTCGTAAGTACACCTTGGCTTATAACCATTATGCCCTTGTAGTTACATTTAACTCCTAAAGTACCACTGATCCCTCTAATGAACATAAGTCATAGTCCTATTAGACATGCTAGCGGGGATATTCTATACACAGGAGTTTGTATAAAATCGGGCCACAAAATGTTTCGTCTCGTTATGTAATGTTGTTCATAATTGAGACTCTCATTTTACTAGGATAACCATAGGTAACATGACCTGAATCCTAAGTGAGTTGTGAACTGCCTATGAGGGTGGTCATTTGATTTGCATGAGTGAGAGTGACCAGATCGTCGATTCAACAAACCTACCATTTTGGGGATTCGTGTGATGGGGAGCAGAGAACTCAGCTACATAAGATGGAATTCACTCATTTCCTGAATTAAAGATAAGTAGATAAATTGCTCCCTTCAGGGCTAATTCTAGGCTTTAACAATGTAACACCACACCCTCTCTTTGCTTAAGAGGGGTTTAATCATAGTGGGACTATGATCTATTGTTCATTAAAGGGATCGGTGGTACTTAAGGAGTTAGATATTACTATAAGGGCAAAATAGTAATTTATCCCAACTGTACATACGAGCGATTTGCGAAGGGTCATTGTACTGGTTATTGGTTATATCCAATGGACATAGAAATATATCTGTAGTACGAAGACTGCAGCTGTCGGTCTTTAGTGGAGTGCCCGAAAGTTAACGAATGGTGGATAATGTGATTAGAAAATTTAGTGAGTTATTCACGTATGTTGGAGATTTAATCTACAAGTCTATAAGGTCCCCTTGGTAGCTCAATGAATTTAAGATGGGAATAAGGTTTGGGTTAATTTGAAATGTTCAAATTATTTAGAGCGAATTTAATTATATATATGATATAGTTAAATTAATTCAATTTTATATGATACAATTAAATTAATTCATTTATATGTAATATAATTGATATAATGTATTTGATACATTGATGTTTGATTGGAGGAACTAATATTTGAATATGATTCAAATATATTTTCTATGAATAAGATTCATAGTTATTAAATTTAATATAAATATGATTTCTATTAAATTCCATAAATAAAGAAAAAGAATTATGGTTTATATATTATACATGATGTAATATTAAAACTATAGCTTATAAATATAATATGATAAGTTAGGTATCATATTTATTTATATTTATTAATTATTTGATAATTAAATTTCTTTTTCTCCATAGTCACCCTTAGTGGGTATATGATTTTATGGAAATTGTGGGATAATGATGAAAATTGGTTTTCTATTTTTTTTTACGAGATACAACTAACGTGATAAGCAATTGAGTAAGAGAGTCTATAACTTGAGAGCCTATACGATTTCGAGGATCGAGTTGCCACATGTTCAAGGAAGATCGAGTTATTCGATGTGTTCGTGTTGTTTGACGCATTGGTGGATAATTGAGGGATTATACTTGAAGAAGGGTTCATCAAAGGTACAACCTCTTAATCCTTTGTTTTTATATTCAAGGCATGCTGTAATTTAGTTTATAATGCATAGTCTGTTTTGTACGACGATTATAATGCATTCATTCATTATGGGTTTTAGACGATTCGCGTCCGCTCAAAGGTCCTCCGTAATTAAAGTTCCTTGAATCACCCTTATATGTCTTAGTTTTGTGGTTTTCAAGACCTGCCTAGATGAAATTATCAAAGAAATTTCAAGTCTCATATTTTCCTTTGCAAGATGTAGGGATTTTCTGAGCTTAAATTGGCTCAAAAGCTGTTGGAGGAGTGTTTTGAATAGAGTTTCGTCGTGGCTACTGTTGAATTGTGTCCCATGAAACTTGTGAAATCACAGGTCAGTTGTTGTTAGATTAGTGTCCAAGGATTGTTCGGTTATAAATGCTGAAACATTCATTACTTTTGTAATGATAAAAAAGAATCTTTTTATGAAGCTTATTTCAGATCATGAGAAGTTGATATTTATCAACGAAATAATAAGAGATTGCTTTCATCTAGCAATTTTGAAATATTATTAATTGATATTGCCTTTATCTGTTATAAAGATATAATTTCAATTTCCTTGATAATGTGAATTGACTAAAATTGTAGTTTCATTTCTAGTTCAATATGACAAGTCATACTTCTTGCATTCTGAGCTTATGTTGAATGCTTTTTCTTAATGTAAGAATCTGCTAAATGTGTAGATGAATTCATGAATGTAGTAGTATTATTGTCCGAAAAAACCTCCCACTACATTGCAAACATAAAAATAATAGAGAAATTAAAAGAAAGCAAGAAAAACTGGCACTATGTGGAAGATTACTACAATTCTCTCTCCCTGCCCTAATTGTAGTAGCATGCGCTCAAAGATTTTGACTATCCACACCCCTTTTCTCACTCTCAAACTAGAGAATACAAAATGAATTTAATTAAAGTAAAAACACTAAACTTAATGTGTTTCTAACTGGGACGACTTAAAACTAGAGACATAGGTTCCTTTTATATTGTTAGGAGCTCATCACTTTCTTTAACTTTTCCAATGTGGGACAAATTGCTCTTCTAATATTTTTCCAAAAACTCAACAAATTCCACCTTGTCAAGATTTTTGGAGAATCCATTATCTGCACTAACATTAATAATTCTCAAGTTAGAAAACTATCACCTACTCCACCATGAAAAGTAGATACTTGGAATACCAACTCCTAAGATTTTCCTTTTTCGTCACATGCCGTTAAACCATGTTGGTGCAACTTCCACCTACTTAGCTCACTTGGAAGTCCTTCAGCCATTAACATGACTTCCACCATACACCTTGAATAAGCATCAAATCAATGCCCGTGTACAAACTTGTGGAACCGCTAATATTACATCGTCTATCATGGTAGTACAGACATACAACGAATGATGAATAATGAATTACTTCAATGGAAGATATTGTCATCTTCCATGACAACAGAGACAACGTTAGCATCCAGCTCAGTCTTTTTGACGAACTTGCTTTATTACGACAATCCTTTTTCATGTGAACAGACTGTCCATATTTCCAGCAAACCTTTTTCTGCATTACCTCTTTCTTTTTCTTCCACTTACTAGCTACTAGTATTGAATCCTTTGGTGAAGTATGCCCTTCACTCTTAAGTTTTCTTTCATCTGACAAAATTTACTTATAGCCTCAGCAAAATCTAAAGTTCATCTCTCATACATCAAAATAGGCTTGATGTATTCCTAAGAAGAAGGAAGTGATAAGTTGAGTCATGATTTCCTTAACTTCATCTTTTATCATCACTATCATCACTTCTGGCTCATAAATAATGCAATTGAGAATATCTAGATGATCTTATATTTTCATACCTTCCCCCATTTTCAACGTGTGAAACTGCTTTGTCACATACAATCGATTTGAGATGATCATTGCCTAATACATTGTTTCATGCTTCTTTAAAAGCTCATTAGCTGTCAAAATTCCATGCAAATTTGCAAGAATATTTTTAGCCAAATTTAGCCTGAATACACTAGCAACCCTCAAATCCGTTTCCTCCCAATCTTCATTGCTCATGTTGAACTTCTTAGAACCCTTGTTGGAATCTTCGTTGGACACTTTTGGAACACTACTTAACTCTTAAAAAGTACCACTGTTTGGTCTTCCCTTCAAGGTCTTGTGTAACCTAACTTGTAGCAGCACACCATTAACCTGCACTTGCCACAAGTCGAAGTTGGTCCTTCCATAAAATTTCTCTCCATTGAACTTTACTAAACTCATAAAGGTTGACAATTTTGCTTCTCATCCTAGTAAGCAACAAATAGTGAACAACCTACACTATTCACAGTACTGTAGTTTGTTTCAAGAATTCTTTTCTTATGCGGAGGGTTAAACAATGTTGCAACCACATAACAAACTTAGGAATTCAAGAAACAACAAACGTAACACTTTGATATACAATTTGTTCGGAAAAACCATCCACTTCTTCCACAGGAAAAAGCAAAAAAAAAAAAAAAAGATAGAGAAATTAAAATAAAGAAATAAAAGCTGAGTGCACAAGAATTTACGTGGTGAACACCTAACTCGGAGAAAAATGACAGACCAGAAAAATAAGCTATGTGAAAGATTGCTACAATCATACAACACAATTCTCTCTCTTGATTCTAATTACAATAGTACTCTCTCAAAACTTTTGACTACTCACACTTATTTTTCCATTATCGAACTAGAAAATACAAAAGAAATTTAATTAGAGTTAGTACACTAAGCTTAATATGTTTATAACTAGGACGACTTAAATTAGGGGTATAGGCTCCTTTTATAGTATTAAGATTTCATTGCTTTCTTCAATTTTCAATGTGGAACAAATTGCACGTCTAAAATTGTGTAAAAACTCAACAGTTATGTAAAGAAGCTCCTCATCCATCTATGTTGTTATAACTACACAATACTTATTTTGTGTAGTTGAGCAAATGTGCTTCATTGTTTTTCAATGTAGGAATATGCTGAGCTTATTTGCTTTTCTATGACCTTGAGTCTTTAGTTTGTGATAGCAATTGAAAGTAAGCCTTTGTCTATTTCTTTATTTGAAGGTTTCGTATGGGAATTCTTGTATTTTATGTTCTCCATTTGAAAACTGGAAATATTGGGTCATCTAAAAGTTCCTTTCATGACTGCATGATTGATTGAACGTATTTAATGTTTTGGGTGGCGAAGAGGAGGGGGAGAATTTCATCTTTTAATGGTATTTTATTCTCTCAATCCATTTTCTTTTATTTCCATCTTATATCATTGTATTTTCAATCCTTCTCATAATAGCAATCTAATTTTTTCTTGAATGAAACAAAAAATGTAAACTTAAAACATTATGTTTTAAATTTTATTTTTGTCAAAAGTTGTTTGGGTGGTGTAGTTGGTTATTATGCTAGTCTCACACACTAGATGTCCCAAGTTCAAATGTATTTAAAGTTTTCCTAGAAATGACTTGCATGAATAATGAAATGCTTAAACATTTAAAGTACTTGCATCAAAATAGTTATCGTCTTTTGTGTTTGTTCTTTAAATAACATGAAGAGAGGTAATCATGGTTTATTACAAAAAGTGCATACAAACAATAAGAGATTAATGAGGTTTAAACAGAATGGGCAAGTTTTGTTTGGTGATTTGTGAAAGACTTAACTTATGTTTTTTTTTCCTTAATAGAATGTAAATGCTAATTTATAAATATACAAAATGTTAATTTGGATATTTTTGTAATTTGTGGAGAGTGGTTGTTCATTCATATATTATAGAAGTTCTTTATGTATTGTAGCTTTAAGAGGAGTGGGTACCATATGTTTCTAATTGTAGTTTTATGGAAGTGGGTTGTT
The DNA here is from genome assembly GCF_009727055.1 of Benincasa hispida. Taxonomy (NCBI): domain Eukaryota; kingdom Viridiplantae; phylum Streptophyta; class Magnoliopsida; order Cucurbitales; family Cucurbitaceae; genus Benincasa; species Benincasa hispida. The sequence continues at coordinate 8,450,301 of NC_052355.1, forward strand.
ATTGCATTGTTTTAGGTAACTTTGTATCTAGTTTATGCTAGTGTATTAGATTGTTGTTCATTGCTATATCTTAAGTTATGTTTGTCCATTTATATGTGGATAATAAATATTGTTGGTTTATTAGGTTGACACTCATGATTACAAATAATTATTTTTTTATATTTTATGATTACAAATAATTATTTTTTTATATTTTTTAATAAAATGCAATGATGAATTTTTTTTTAATAAAGCGGGAAATTTAATGATTAATTTTTAATTTTTAGATCGACATTAAAAATGAATTGGATATTTTAGAACAGTAAGCATTAAAAAACATACGTTATTTTTAAAGTGAATGGATCACTTTTCATATCGGATAGTTAATGACAAGAAGCAAATTAGCTCATATCTTTAATGTTGGACAAGGTCATTTAATGTTAATCAGAGGATCGACATTGAAGAGGGTGTTATTAAAGGTGTTCGAGGTTGGTTATCTATAATGTTCTATCAATAATTTCGGTCGAATTGATATTAAACGACAATGTTGTTTTTAATTTCTGAACTTGCTAACAGTGCTTTTGAGTTCCAGCAGGATGGTCAAGCTTGGCTACAAGGATTGATCATCCATCTTGCAAAGCTGACAGAGGCCATGTAGAGACTAGAGAGCGTGCCAGAGCAACCCATCGTCTGTACCTCGAAGGCAGAGTCCTAAGTGGAGTGCTACTACTCCAGTGATGATGAGGACGTCACTCCATGCTTACAAGTTTGTCAAGTTAAGGAGAATTTTAGCCTAAATCCGACGACATCCAAGTGATAGAGTTATAAGGTCAAAAGACCTCGCCCTGTTCTAACTCCTGCTATTTCGTATATATTTGAGTTTTGTTCCCCTATCCCTCACGAGTCTATTAAGTCTTTTATTTGTTTCAACTCTTTTGGGTCACTTCAGTGTTTTGATTCTTTCTTTTTACCTTTTTTTCCATATTCCAAAAAAACCCAAATTTGACATGTCTGGTTCTCTTCAAAAGATGAGAAGTCTTATAGCATTACCAGGCTATATTGACTCATCCAAGAAAGGACTAGAAAAATATGAGAATTTCTTTGTACATTGACAGGGGACAGGCCATGTCGATCAATCAACGTTAAAAATTTGCCCTTCCTGGAGGAAGCCAGGTGAAAAAATTAATGCTTTCTAGTTTAACCTATTGTTCTTTTTGTCGTAGGTTCTTTCCCTCTGTCCTAAAGAAGAAAAAGATTGATTTAAGGAAGCCCTCTTACCACCATCTCGTGTGTGAAAACATCATCAAGGGAGGTTTTGTGTTCCCTTGACTCTCTTATTTTATTAGGCTTAGATTAGAGATACATTAGGGACAATGTATCATTTTAAGTTGGAGATGGGGTATGTCGTGACTGTTGGGGTCCTTGAGCACTATGCTCAGACGATGTTTATGTGCTTGAATTTGCTTGCTTGCTCTCTTTCTTGGTTTGTTATGATGAGTAGTTGATGACACACCTTTTTTGTAATTAGGCTTACATGAAACTATGTTTAAAGAGCATGATCATGATTTTTAGCCCGTTTTAAAAGCATTTCTCAATCTAGTAATGCATGATCATGACACACCTTTTTTTGTTGTTACTCTGAAAGGTTTATGTGATACGTTTTAAGTGACTGAAGCTCAACCTAGTAATGCATGACTAAGTTTTTTGCCAAACTCTTATTTTGTATTGTAAAAGCCAAGTGTAGAATATGTGAAAACCAAATTTGTAAGAGGCAGAGCATATTGTAAAGTAAAAGGAAGTTGGTATGTTATTTTTTGAAGGGGATTACTCCTCTTTCTTGGGGTTATGATTAACTTGGGGCGGCTATGACACCCGTAATGTCACTCTGAGCTAAATTACCCCGAGGAATGAGTAAGCTTCGACACTTTGTTAGGAGACATTGCTAGTAGTTGGATGACCTGCATGACACCCATGTGGGCAAGCCAAAACGAAGGTGATGTGTCTAGATAAGGTTTTCTCTTTTGTGTAAAGTAAAAAAAAAAATAGAATAAAAGTTTGGTTTCCTTAAGTGTGTTATTACAATGTTGAGTTTAGGAAGCTTGGCTCCTGAACCTTCGAGCCAGTGTGGGGGAAAACGAATTGATGGCCTTATAAAACCATTTTGAGTTTTGCTAGCTTAATTAGCAGGGCTTTTAACTCACTCATGCATGAATAGTTTAGAATCATTTTTAAAATGTGCTTCATGGATTGATTGTAATCGGATTTTATTTTTTATTGCAAATCTCATCCTTATAAACTGTTGAGACTAGAGTAACGACCTATGTGATTGAGCAAGCATAATTTTCTGTGTGAATGTGTGATTCTATCTTGTTCGAGGACGACCAAGAATTAAGTTGTGGGTGTTTGATAGCAAAAAAAAATGTATTATTTTCCTCTTCTTAATTCTAGGTCGTTTTTATGTTTAATGTGTTTATTTAGTGATTTTACAGGTATTGAGCCATCTTGAAGGTAGAACCCATCATTACGAGCTAGTCAGGGTTAATTCGGATCAATTAGGAGCAAATTTGAGCAACTGGGCTTCAAAACGATGTGAGCGGATGAAATCACCCATGGACAGAGCATTGTGAAATGCTATAAGGCAGTAGCTACCTATTTTATGCAAAATAGGGCAGCATTTCAACACTACAAATTGAAGACGGAAGCACGCACAAGGAATAGTAGCGTTACAACGCTAAAAATTTTCAACTGTGTAGCGTTGCAATGCTGCGAGGCTGCACTATATATATGTTTCTTTGCTTTAGGTCAGAATTAGACGGCCATCGTCGGCCTCCAGCTGATTTTTCCTTCTCTTCTCTCTTCCACTTGTTCTTTAGGTGTTTCTTCGATAGTTAATCGAGTAATGCCGGATTATAGCTTCTCATCCTCCATAGGAAGGTAAGATTTGTATGAATGTATCAGCAACAGCGGAAGCAACAAGGATCAATAAGCACTCTAATTCATTAATTTGGCCAGTAACTAAAGTGTGTTCATGCTAAAACAAGTGGGGTTCAAGCCATACCTTTGTAGAACTTCTTCAACTCTTCATTCTCAGTTGCAAACTTCTCCAAATCTTGTTGCAGACTACCTCAAAACCTTCCCGTCTATTCTCTTGGAGCTTTAGATGGAGTTGTGGGACTCAAAATAAGCTTGAATGAAAGGAACTTGGAGAAGAGTTCATTGCTTCAACCCACTTGAAGAACACTTCTTCAATATGAATTTTCAGCCAAAAATTCTATAGATGCATGCCCCAATTCCACTCAAATCTTCTCAATATACTAAACCGACATTGTTGATCCAACCCTTACCTATGAAAATCTAAGGATAATACTGAATAAATAGAAGTTCATAGTTATCTCAGGATTAAGATCGAGTTACCTAGGTCATCTAAGTGAAATAGTCAATCTTATATAGTAAACAACGTTATAAAGTCAGAGTGACTTATTTCTTGTTTTGATCTTATGCAAACTCATTGCATAGGACGCCCCCACTCCTCATATCAATAGGTTAGTTAGGTTTGCAATTCATTAGGCCTGAGATTTGCTGCCTAAAAAGAATAGTATTGCTCCTATCAAACTAGAGAAAAACCACATTGAATATTTAATTAGATGTTGGAAGTTAAACACTCATCTTAGAATAATCCCTAGAACATAATATGATTTATCAATTTTAATGAAATGGAATCATTTTCTGTGCATGTCGATTAATTAGATCATTAGGATCATTGGTTCGGATTCCAATCAATTGGGCTAAGCATAAATAAGAAGTTTAGGTCATGATTCGGTTCAATGCTCTAAAATACATTAGGTGAATCCATTCCTCTACGCTAAGAACATCTCAATTAATTGCATTTCATCTTTACTTTTCTTGCATTTTATTTTATGAACTTTCAATTATCAATCCAACACCAAACTCCCCCCCCCCCCCTCCCGCCATATCTTTATGTGAAAACACGCTTCGATGAACTAATCTCCGTCGTTTCTCTAGGGTTCGACCCCGGAATTGCCGCTTCATTACCAGTTAGTATAAGTAGTTCGTTCGATGATTTAAAAATATTATTTGTGTAGCAAAGGTTTATGGGTGACGGTAAACTCGGCTTACCAGAGGTACAACTCCCTCGCCATATTTTCTCTCATCTTTTTAAGTGTAGAGGGTTAGATTGTCTTCTTCCATAGAAAGTGGATTTGAAATTGGTTCTCTAAAAAAAAATCTCTGCAAAAATAATACAAAGAAGAAGGATTCTTCTCTTCCCTCTCTCAATCCTCTCTTTCCCTCCACCAAATCTAAGGCAAAACCCACACCTCCTGCAAATTCTCAAACACTAAGAAGAATACAGAAGATTCCATTTTGGTGGTGTCCCAATTGGGATTTGCGTTTGAAGATCCGTTCATGACTTTATTTGAGGGATTACGTGAAGAAAAGGTTTCTTCAAATGTAAAGGTTTTCCTTCTCCTTTTTCCCTTTCTTAGCATGCTGTGAAATTATATTTTGAATACATAATCTTCTTCTTGAATGTTCTGTCATTTTGAGAATTTCGGGAAATAAGAAAAATTGGGACCGATCCCCACATGTCCTTCAATGATGCATTAGGTCAATGTAGCCATATCTTGAATAATCATCGATGAATTGATGAAATATTCATACCCTCCTCTCGCTTTGAAATTCATCAGACCACAAAGGTCTGAATGTACGAGCTCTAAAGGGTTCTTTGGCTCTAAGACCTTTTCATGTAAAAGTTTTTTTGGTCATCTTACCTTCGAGACAAGATTCAGATGGCGGTAAGAAGCTATCTTCTAACTAGAGCAATTTGGATAAATTTTTCTTTTCTTTTATGAGTTTCAACTGTTTTAAACATCTCTATATTCAAAAGGGCTTTTAGCTTAGTTTTTTTTTAACACATATAAGTTATTTTCTAAATTTGTAGAATAATTCTTAATTCGTTTCAAAATAATGAACGTTTCATTATTTTCAAAAGAAACTTTATAATTATGTTCTGGCAAACACGAGATACAAGTTAAATTCCTTTTCATACAAGGAATATAATAAACATTTTCAAGTAAAATATATCTATTTCCAATAAATAACTTCATATCTTCCACTGTTTCAGTTGAAACAACATCCCCAAGCCCTACCTTAAAGGTTACTTTACCTTCTGTAAGCCGTCTTCAGGAACTAGTTTCCTAAGAGAAAGCACAGATATGATTAGTGGCACCTGAATCAATTATCCAGGTTCTTTTATCATTTTCCACTAAACATATCTTAATTATAAGCAAATCATATTTAACACTCATGATTTCTTTAGAAGAAGTCATGTTCTCAAATTTCTTAGTTAATATATCAGATATATTTGCTAGAATAATGTTTCATGCTTTTTCATTAGCCTTAATCCATCTGTCATGTGCTTACCAACTCTTTTAGTCTACAGAAGAACTGGGAGATTGAGGACATTCCTCTGTTAAAACAAATTTCAAATCATCGTTCGCTAGTATATTAAATTTCCATGTTTATTTATTAAGATCGTTAACTAAACTGGAAACGTGCAATTTTGAAGAATTCGACATGTTGAAATTTTAAACAAATTCTTATTTGTAAACTACTTTTAAACCCAAATCAACTTTAGCAAAAGTTATAATGTACACATAAATTCATTATTTATTTGCAATGATACTATAGTCAGTCAGAATATGTGCTACTGAGGTGTAGTCAAATACTCCTTCACTAAAGCAAGACATTGTTGACTAAATACGATCTCCAGAATAACTCTTATTCCTATATTCATTTAGTTACCATTTTCAATGAAGAACTTACTAACACTTAGCAATTCTGTAGCTGTAACCCTCCATTTTCAGACTTCATAGGTCAACCCCAACGTTGCTACCGAATTGGAATGTTAAGGATGGGAACGGACCAAAGAAATCCTATCCATTTCTAGAGTTTGAGTTGTTTCAAATCCTATGTTACAACCCTCCAAGAGGATAGCCGTGGTTAGCGACTAGCTAATGCTGCCTAGAAACTATAGCTGGTGCAACATAGGAATCTCACGATCCAAACCAGCAGAAGAGACTGAGGACACGTTGGACACATATCCTTCACTCGCTTACTATGAACTACTTCCCCCATTCACCTTGCTATTTACCAATGCAAATACTTTCTGAATGGAGCAGTCAAGGTAAAATCAACAAGAAGCCGAACATGGATCTCATGGTGTGAACTCATAAGGACGTGAGAGTTAAGATCAATATATTATATATATATTTAATCTTACAATGAACTACTTCCCCTATTCACCCATGCGAGCACTTTCCGAATGGAGGGTTTACTTCCAGGGTGACACGAAGCCAAGCATGAATCTCATGGTATGAACTCTTAGGGTTGTGAGAGCTAAGAACAATAAATTGTATATCTACGTGAGCATGCAACTTACTTTTGTTATGAATTTTAATGTCTAATCCAATTTTATAACATCTTATAATATAACAGGCATGCTTTGCATTCATAACATATATCAAAGGCATTGAACCTTTAATATAACACTTATATTAAACTCTAGAAACCATAAACATACATACTATATATTATAACTCTTTGTAATATATTTTCAGTGCATGTAACATGCTTCCTATGGAGGGATTTTAAATCTACATGGCATACATTAAGCAAATACATTATGTTTGGGCCATAGATTTGAGCTTTGGAGGAATTTTAAGGACGAAACGTGCTGTCCGACATTACGAAGGATTGATTTTGTTGTAGTTTTGGGTGAGTACCTGATCTGGTCTTTTTTTGGATTATGGGTAATTATTGAAAATTAAGTTATTAATTTTGAAATTTATTTGTGTTTAAGTTTGCCAACAGAATTAGGCTTTTAGAATTAATTTTGGACCAAGCCACAATTTCGATAAAATTAAATTGGAGACCTTTAAGTAAATTAGTTATTTTGAGTTAGACCCAAAAGATTAATTTAAATACTAGATTTATTATTTTAGACGCTGCTTCAAGGTTTTTCTTGGCAAGAAGAAGATAAACTTGCTTGGGTTTATGTGGATTTAATTTTGAGGTAAGTAATCTTAATACAAGAACCACCTTCGTACCAAACAATGAAATTAAGGATAACCTTGTTGGTTTTGATATTTAAATAAACATGAAATATGTTTGAAATATGTTATAGGCATGAAAATGATCTAGAATTTTATGAAATATATTAATAGGACGAACGAGCATGGACCTAAATTCTGAGATACATGACACCACTATTAGAATGCCTTGGCACTAGGAAAAAATAAGATATATGTTGATAAGCACAACTTCATGTGACTTATTATGTGAGTATAAAAATGTACCATGCGAATTATTATGAAATTGTGACTTTTTTTTTTATGTACATGATCTAGTGCATGAAAGTGATGTACTGGGGATGATTCATTAACATTATATTAAACGTGTATGGTGAGACTGATTAACATGACATTGATTATGAGATTTGATGTGACTCATGAATATGTGAATGTTATATATAGTATGAATTTAGACGTGATCCCTTTTCCTTTCCACACTCTTTGATTGCATGAAAGTTGTGCCTGTCCTAGGGCGCTAGTACATGAAAGAGATGTACTAAGACTAGTATTTATGATAGTAATACATATCTAGCGGGGACTAGGGTGTACGAAAAAGATGCACGCTCAATGGGTTATGTGTATACGAAAGAGGTGTATACATAACTATGTGCACAAAAGAGGTGCACATCCCTACATTCATATAGAAGACTTGAGGTGTATGAAAGTGATGCATTCCGAAAGGATACAATGTATATGAAAGAGATATACATCGGACATGATGCGTATGAAAGTGACACATGTATAGGGGAAAGGTAAAAGAGTGAGTCATGAAAGAGAGATCTCCACGTCCCACTAGTATAGAGTTTCAGTTCATATTGCATTTATTGGACGTAAAAGCTTTGCCTGACCCTAGTAGTGGGGTTACTTACTGAGTATTTTATACTCATTCTTTCTCATGTTTATTTTTAAGGTAAAGACGAGAACACGCTGCCGAATGACAAGTGGAAGCCGTGATCGAGCCACTAGGACGAGTCTCATGCTTCCACTCATGTTTTCAGGATTTTATTCTTTTAAAATTTATAGTCTTGATGTTTGAACTCGAAATTTTGGTATCTATGCTTTTAGACTTTTTTAAATAGTTTTCTGATTTTGTTTTATGGTTTTAAAGGTATCCTATTAAATGATTTAATCGATTTTTACCAAATCATAAAAAGAAGTCAATTTGAATTGTATGCATGCATGCCTATAGTAACGGCCTAGTTTAAGTCCTAGTGAAAAATTGCATTCTCATACTACATTATAATAGTCTCGAAAATTCAATCATTGCCACTTCTGTTAAGCATTTTCGTGATGACATTGTACTCCACCTTCATTGTACGTAGACAATAATCAATATGGGGTGAAGTCATCAGTACACATCTCGTTATCTTTAGTTTTAAGTAACAATTACATGCAACCACTAACTCAATCAGCCTTTTGACACAACAAGAAGCAACATGGAAGTGGGTTAGGTGTGAAGTTTAAGGAGAATCACTTCAATTGTATAAATCCACTAACTATATGGATCTTTCAATTTAAAATTTTGAAATTTCCACTATCTCAAATTGATTTTCAATTTCTATTGATTTAATTCAGAATTAATCAAATACAAAATTCAATTTCTAAAATTGAATTTGAAAATTGAAATTTAATTTGATTTTAATTACTTAAACAAATTTAGTTAATTAAATAATAATTTAATATCAAATATTAAATTAATTAAATGCTTATATCATACATGAGTCCTATTCATGTAATTAATATTTAAATCAACATTTAAATATTTTAAACTCTCTGATTACATTTAATTTCAACAAAATCATAATTATCCAAACCCTAAATTGAATTTGAATATTTCAAATTCAAACCCGAAATGGAAATTTGTACACTTTATATTTTCACTAACTTTGATTTTGAACATTTCAAAACCACTCAATTCATTAATCCAAGGTGTCAAGTTTTACGAGCTAGTAGAGGGACCTTATGGATCTACAAATCATGAGCTCCAACAATTTGAGATTAATTGACTAAACTCTTTAAACTAAATTAATCAATATTCATTAACTACCGAGTCACACCACTATAGCTCAGTAGTTGCACTATCCTCGATACAGATATATTTCTGTCTATTTGATTTAACCGTAATCAATAAGTCAATTCTTCACAGGTTGTTCATAATATCGACTAGGTCAAATGTTGTTTTACTCCCAAAATTACATCTTGTTACTTAAGTCCAACTGATCCTCTAATGAACAATTGGTTTTGTGATCCAATCACTACGAGTCTCTCTCGGGCAAATGAGATGGAGGGGCCCCTTGCTCAATACCTGGAGTACTTAAGGGAACAACCTTTTTACTATCCTCAAATCGGGTAGGTGTAAATTTTGTCTTACACCCTATGTCCCCAGCTATCTACTCGGCCTTATCCCTTAAATGGGAGGCTTATTGAGCCGACGCTATTGAGCGAACCTTCACTTATGCAAATCTAAAGATAATCCCACATAAACAAGAGTTCATAGTTAGCTCAAGATTAAGGTCAAGTTACCTAGGTCATCGTTTTGAAACAGTCAAGACTTCAACAGTAAACAACATTCTTGGTCCGATCTTTTGAAAACTCATTTTATAGGATGCCCTTGTTTCCTCATGTCACTAAATGATCAAATCAGGATCACTTAATTTATAGCACATTAAAACAAATTATAACAACTATAGAGTGGACTGCATCCGATAGTGTTACTAGAATAAGGCACCCAATCTTATTCATACACTGTAGACCGTTTTGGCTATCTTCTCGAACTTGATCCATCTTTATGTCGCCATATAAATTTCAAGTATTCATATAATAGCCATGGATCCATCTTTATCCATTTTGGCTATCTATTTTTCATTTTCATTGTCTTTCATAGTGTCAGAACGTTCGTTTGAAACTACATCTTTCATAGTGCAATTGTTATTTCACTTCATATAAAATTGTGTAACATGCCACAAGTGAAATATCCTTCATTGTGTCATAATATTATGAAAAGAAGGACCGTGGAGTTTTGCCCAACACATCTTCTAAATTTTAGTTGATACATGCAACTGATATCAACCAAATAATAATTACCTACATATTAAAGAATAAATAGAAAGGTGTAACAAGATAAAAAATAAATGATACATGGAATTAAACTAGTGAAAAACTAGGCTATACTATCAGTTGAAAATCAATACGATAGGTATACGATCTCATTTAGGTGACTAACATCGAAGATGGTGTTAATAAAGGTGTTCAATGTCGGTGCCCTCTAATGTTGACTTTCGATCGAAATTATTGATGACTTTAACGTTGGTTTTCAACTGACATTATAGATGACCAACATTGAATATCTTTGATAACACTATCATTGATGTTGATCGTCTGACCAACATTAAATGACTTTGTTCGACATTAAGGATATGGGCTAATTTGCTTCTTGTCATTAACTATCTGATATAAAAGGTGATCCATTCACTTAAAAAAAATGTATGTTTTATAATGCCTACTATTTTAAAATATCCGATTCATTTTAATGTCGGTCTGAAAATTTAAAATTAATCATTACATATCTTGTTTTATTAAAAAAATTTCAATCATCGCATTTTATTAAAAATATATGAACAGATAATTATTTGTGGTCATGAGTATCAACCTGACAAACCAACATTTATTATCTACTTATAAATGCACAAACCTAGCCTAAAATATAGCAATGAACAACAATCTAATACACTAGCATCAACTAGACACAAAGTTACCTAAAATAATGCAATAACAACCCACTTCCATAAAACTACAATTTGAAACATATGAGTCTACCCACTCCTCTAAAAGCTACAATACATAAAGCACTTCTATATTATATGAATGAACAACCACTTGTCTCTCACAAATTACAAATAGTGTCAATTAACATTTTATATACTTATAAACTACTATTACATTCTATTAAAGACCAAAAAAAAAAAAAAAAAAAACTCATATCTTACCCAAATCGTCCAACAAAACTTGCCTATTCCCTTTTGAATCTCATTAATCTTTTCTTGCTTATATACACTTTTTGTATTAAACTATGATTATTTTGGACCAACACGTATAAGAACCTGTAAAATTTTAACACCTAAAGTGAGGCCAATAGCTAAATGCAACAACACATTTATATAGAACATTGATAAAGTATTAACAAAAGTGGAAAACTATTTTGATGAAAGTACTTTTAAATATTTAAGCGTTTCATTATTCATGCCTTGTCTAGGAAAACATGTCCCAAATGTTGACGTTATATAGAATAAAACAAAGATTCAAACACCTAAAAATAATTAAAAAAGAAGAAGAAGAGGAAGCAAGCATTAGCATGAAATAGTTAAACAACAAAAGCACCTAGGATGTCTTAATCAAAAGGGAATATTCAACAATAGCAACGAATGGAGAAATTTAAATAGTCAGCAATATCTATGCTATAGACACTTGGTTCTGCTCATAAAACTAGATGAAGATAGAGAATGAATGTTTGATTAGTACTCATTTTACTTGCATTTTCTAGCCAAACGTGAAAAGGCATAGACTCTGGATGTTTACACCATGATAAAACAAGTAATGATTCAATGAAGTCATATTTTGTAAAAATCTAGAAGTAACAGTTGAACCATTTAAGAGAAGGCCAATTTTTTTTCAATAAATGTCTGAACCATAATAAAATATTGATACATCTTAGTGGACATACCGCTACGTATCCTAATCATGAAAAGAAAATTTTAAAACCACTCTTTAACGGACATCAGTTTGGATCAATTATTTATTAAATTCATTGGTTTAATTTGGTTCTTGGTTGGTTCCAAAACTGAAAAAGTGAATCGACTAAAATAAATGATAAGAAGTAAAAGAAAAAGAAAGAAATGTTTGAGCCAAAAATAGTATGTGAGACTAATGTGATAACCAACTACACCACCCAAACAACTTTCAACATAAATAAAATTTAAAATATAATGTTTCAAGTTTACATTTTTTGTTTCATAAAGGAAAACAATTGGATTGCTATTATTAGAAGGGTTGGACATACAATGATATAAGATGAAAATAAAAGAAAATGGATTGAGAGAATAAAAAACCATTTAAAGATAAAATTCTCACCCTTCCTCTGGTCCCCCAAAACATTAAATACGTTTAATCACCATGTAATCATCAAAAAAACGAACCAGAGAAAGTTTACCAACTAAACAAAAGAACAAACAATTCACTACATTACAAACCATTAAAATTTTAGTTGACCCAATATCTCCAATTTTCAAACATAAAATACAAGAATTCCTATACGAAACATTCAAATAAAGAAACAGACAAAGCTTAATTTCAACGGCTGTCACAAACTAAAAGACTCAAAGTCATAGAAAAGCAAAAACAACAATAAATAAGCTCAGCATATTCCTACATGGAAAAAAAATGAAGCACATTTGCTCAACTACACAAAATAAGTATTGTGTCGTTATAACAAAATAATTGTTGAGTTTTTACAAAATTTTAGAAGTGCAATTTGTTCCACGTTGAAAATTGAAGAAAGCGATGAACTCCTAATACTATGAAAGGAGTCTATACCCCTTGTTTAAGTCGGCCTAATTAGAAACACTTTAAACTTAGTGTACTAACTCTAATTAAATTTCTTTTATATTTTCTAGTTCGAGAATGGAAAAGGAGGTGTGAGTAGTCAAAAACTTTGAAAGAGTGCTATTGTAATTGGAATCAAGAGAGAGAATCATGTTGTGTGATTGTAGCAATCTTTCACATAGTTGATTTTTCTGGTCCGTCGTTTTTCTCCGAGTTAAGAGTATACCATGTAAATTCTTGTGTACTCAGTTTTTTTTCTTTGTTTTAATTTCTCTATCTTTTTTTTTTTTTCTTGTGGAAGAAGTGAAATGTTTTTCCAAACAAATGGTATATCAGAGTGTTAGGTTTGTAGTTTCTTGAATTCCTTAGTATGTTCTTTGGTTACATCATTGTTTGACCCTCCACATCAGAAAAAAAATTCTTGAAATAGACTACAGTAGTGTTAAAGGTAGGTTGTTCACTTTTTGTTGTTTGCTAGGACGAGAAGAAAATATGTCAACCTTTATGAGTTTAGTATGGTTTGATGTAGAGAAATTTTATGGAGGGACCAACTTCGGCTTGTGGCAAGTGCAAATCAATGGTGTGCTGCTACAAATTGGGTTACATAAAGCCTTGAAGGGAAGACCAAACAGTGGTACTTTTTAAGACCTAAGCAATGATTGTGTTCCAAAAGAGTCCAATGAAGATTCCAGTAAGGGTTCTAAAAAGTCCAACATGAGCAATGAAGATTGGGAGGAAACGGATTTGAGGGTTGCTAGTGCATTCAGGCTAAATTTGGCTTAAAATATTGTTGCAAATTTGCATGGAATTTCAACAGCTATTGAGCTTTTAAAGAAGCTTGAAGCAATGTATTAGGCAATGAGCATCTGAAATCAGTTGTATATGAGAAAGCAATTTTACACGTTGCAAATGGTGGAAGGTACGAAAATCTAACATCATCTGGATAATCACAATTGCATCATTTATGAGCTAGAGGTGATAGGAGTGATGATAAAAGATGAATATAAGGAAATGATACTCATCTAATCACTTCCTTCTTATGAACACATCAAGCCAATCTTGATGTATGAAAAATAAACTTTAGATTTTCTTGAGGCTATTTGTCAGAGGAAAGAAAACATGAGAGTGGGGGGGCATACTTCACTAGAGGATTCAACACTGGTAGTTAGGAAGTGGAAGAAAAAGAAAGAGGTAGTGCATAAAATGGTTTGCAGGAAATGTGGATAGTCTGTTCACATGAAAAAGGATTGTCATAATGGAGCAGGTTCGTCAAAAAGACTGAGTTGGATGCTAACGTTGTCTTTGTCATCATGGAAGATGACATTATCTTCCATTAATGTAATGCATTATTCATCCTTCGCTATATGTCTGTACTACAATGATAGACGATGCAATATTAGCGGTTCCATATGTTTTTACACGGCATTGATTTGTGGTTATGCAAGGTATATGGTGGAAGTCGTGTTAATGGCTGAAGGACTTATAGGTGAACTAAGTAAATAGAAGTTGCACCAGCAAGGTTTTCCAAGTGTCTACTTCTCATGGAGTAGGTGATAGGTCTCTAACTTGAGAATTATTAATGTCAATGAAGACAATGGATGTAGTAGAAGCTATGAATTGTCCAAAAATCTTATCATGGTGGAATTTGTTGAGTTTTTGGGAAAAATATTGAAGTGTAGTTTGTCCCACATTGAAAAAGTTGAAAAAAGTTATGAGCTCCTAACACTATAAAAGGAGCCTATGTCTCTAGTTTGAAGTCGTCCTAGTTAGAAACACTTTAAGTTTAGTGTGTTAACTTTAATTAAATTCCTTTAGTATTCTCTAGTTTGAGAGTGAGGGTGTGGATAGTCAAAAGCTTTGAGAGCATTATACTGTAATTAAGGCTGGGAGAGAGAATTGTAGTAATCTTTCACATCGTCTTTTCTTCCAATTAGGAGTTTTCCACATAAATTGTTGTATTCTCAGTCATTAAAAGTTGAAGAAAGAGTTGACTTATTAGGTTTAACTTCTGTCTATCATCTTTTGTCCCTCGTTAATTAAGGTGCTTCTAAACATAAATAGGAGTCCAATTGGTATTAATAGGATACTTCAAGTATCCAATTCCATGAAATTGAGATCTTACATCAATTTTGAAGTTGATTAAAGGATTAATTTAAAGTAAACCCTAATTAGGGTTAATAGGAACATTATGCAAAATTGCACAGAAATAATATTAACTAAGGTGTTCCCAACTTTAACTTAAGTTCTAATGAACATCAATAAAATGTTTTAATCTTAGAATTCAATTAGTTTGGAATATTAAGTTGATTTTAAAATAATTTGAGTATGAAGGTGTAAAGTAAAACCCTAAAATTGAATGCTATTAGGGTTGGAAAAAATTAAGTCCATTTAAGCTTAATTTTAGTTCTAATTAAGATACTTTGAGCTTAAATTGGAGTAATTTGGAAAATAGTTTTTTTTTTTTTTTTAATAATCAAGAGGATTTAACTACACGTAAATCCGAAATTATGGTAATTAATTTCCATTGAATATCAATGTTGGGGATCCTGAAATTAATTCTAAAGTAACTAAAAGATCAAATTGAAAAGTAAACTCTGCAATAAATCAAATTAGGATCTTGGGAAAATTTAAGCACAATTGATTGGTTTGTGACTATGTCGAGAATAATTAGGAGATTATTAACTAAATTTCAGGATTTATAAAAAATCAGTGGGGCGGGGAGTTTGAAAGGAATGCAAATTGACGGTGAGTGGTTTATATTTTTTAATGTTTGGATGTATTATATATTATTTATACCAAATTGGTAAACTTGGCATGATCTGAAAAATATGTTTTCTTGGATTATAATTATTATTCTTTTATTTGGATGACTGTTTGCTCTGTGAGTCTAGGTTTGAATTTTTGTTCCTATTGGTTTAACTGGAAACTTGAAATTGTACATGGAATATTATTCGCATACTTCGGGGACGTTTGACTGAAATTGTCAGTATATGATTATCCATATGCTCGAGTATGTCTAGCTGGAATTGTCGACATGTGCACACTCGACGAGTTGTTTGGGGTATTGAAAATTGTTTCCTCAAACCACTTCATGCTGATTTTCTACGTAATTGGAGAATTATGTGATCATGCTAACTTCATCTCATTTATTAGATTGGATGAATATATTTGATGGTCGTATGTGCTGTGATATTGCTTTCCAAAAATATTTTAAAAGAAAAAAATATTTTAGTTCGAACTTACCACTCACTGAGCACTCTTGCTCAAGTTTTCCAAATGTTTTTCAAAATCTCCCCCTCCCTCCCCCCGATATCAGAAAGAGAGCGATGTATTTTGCTTAGAATCAGTCTGCGGAGTGATTGCAAAAATCATCCCGTCTCGGCAACTGTATTAGTCATGGTAGCAGTTTAATCTTATAATTGATAAATGGTAATGTATTGTATAAAACACTTCTAACTAAAATAGGCTCAGGTATGATTTGTAATAGGAAAAGAAAAAATAAATCCTAGACTGTAGAAGTTCCTTATATCTATAGTCCTCACACTCACTTTCAAATTAGAGGTGAGCTTAGAAAGGCGTGTGACAGTTAGACCTTTATTTTTCTTAAATAAGATTATATTGAATCTTCCAAAAACAAATAATGAGAAGTAAAAGGAAAAGAAAAAAATGTTTGAGCCTAGGTTCGAATTGGAGACCTCTAGTGTGTAAGATTAACATGATAACCAACTACACCACACAAACTACTTCTAAAATAAAAAAAAATTAAACATAATGTTTTAAGTTTACGTTTTTTGTTTCATAAAGGAAAAAATTGGATTGCTATTATTAGAAGGATTGGAAATACAATGATATAAGAAGAAAATAAAAGAAAATGGATTGAGAAAATAAAATACTATTAAAAGATGAAATTCTCCCCCTCACCCTGGCCCCCGAAAAGATTAAATACGTTCAGTCAACCATGCATTTATGAACAAAACAAACTAGAGAAAGTTTACCAACTAAACAAAAGAACATAAAATTACTACTTTACAAACCATTAAAAATTTAGTTGACCCAATATCTCCAATTTTCGATGGAGAACATAAAATACAAGAATTGCCATACAAAACCTTCAAATAAAGAAATATACAAAAGGTTTAATTTGTAAATGATTCCATTTTGAGGTCCATGACTTTTACCACTAGTCTGTATCCATTTCTACCATTGCTTGTTTGAAAGTCAATGGATTCTCTAAGCCATCATCCGGTATGACGACTTGAGTTTGGTTAAAACCATATACTAGTCAGGCTGTTGCACAACCACTACGTCGACAGATTCTCAACTTTTGAGAATGATGTGAAATACTAATTTCATCAAAAACTCTGGTTGAAGGATTTGCTCGATCTACTACTCTTGTTGATCTATCTGTAGTTTCTCTGGACATCTCACTTAATTTTAGCTTACTGCGAGGTTGATGATTTTATGTGGTCTTCCTCAAGGAATGTTGCATTTATCGACACCTTTATCTTTCTCAGGATCATAAAAGTAACCACCTTTTGTCTCTATAGGAGGGCCAATAAATAGGCATACTTTTGAACGACATTCCAATTTATTTGGATTTTGCACCAACACATGTGCTAGGCATCCCCAAATTCTGAAGTGATGTAAACTACCTTTACGTCGTCTTCACAACTCATACGATATTTCTAAAACACTTTTCTAGGGAACCATATTCAATATATACACCAGAGTCTCTACTACGTGATCCAAAAAGAACAAGGCAATTGAGCATGACTCATCATAGAACGAACCATGTCCAACAGGGTTCTATTTCTCCTTTTTGCAACACTAATTTATTGAGGTGTGCCATGTATTGTGAGTTGGGATTGAATTCCATATTCTATCAAATAGTCCTAGAATTTTAAATCCATTAACTCATCACCTCAATCTGATCGAAGTGTTTTAATCTTTTTACCTAATAGGTTCTCAACCTCTACCTTATATTCCTTGAACATTTCAAATGTTTCAGACTTATGTTGCATTAAGTAAATGTAGCCATATCTTGAATAATAATCAATGAGGCTGATGAAATATGCATACCCTTCTCTCGCTTTAACGTTCATTGGATTACAAGGGTCTCAATGTACTAGCTCTAAGGGTTCTTTGGCTCTAAGACCTTTTCTAGTAAAAGATCTTTTGATCATCTTCCTTCAAGACAAGCTTCACATGGCGGTAAGGAGCTATTTTCTAACTGGTTTAGAAGTCCACTTTTAACCAATCTCCCAATCCTATTAAGATTAATGTGACCTAGTCTTAGGTGTCAAAGATAGGCATCTGGAGAAAATTTCTTTTCTCATTATGAGTTTCAGCTATTTTAAACATCTCTATATTCAAAATGACGTAGTCTTAGGTGTCAAAGTAAAATGTAGCTGTGTCAAAGTAAAATGTAGCCATCTCCAATAAATAACTTCATATCTCCCATTACTTTAGCTGAAACAGCCTCCCTCATCCTTACTTTAAAAGTTGCTTTGCCTTCTGTAAGATATTTCCAAGAACTAGTTTCCTGAGCGACAGCACAAATATGATTAGTTTCATCTGAATCAGATCCAGGTTCTTTTATCATTTTCCACTAAACATGTCTCATTTACAAGCAAATCATATTTACTATGTTGTGCTTTCCGTGTTTCTTCATTTAGGACACTCATGATTTCTTAAGTAGAAGTCATGTTCTCAAATTTCTTAGCTAATATATGACATATATTTGCTACAATAATGTTTCAGGCTTATACCAACTCTTTTGGTCAACAAAAGAACTAGGAGATCGAGGACATTCCTCTATTAAAACAAATTCCAAATCATCGTTCGCTAGTATATCCGAATTCCATGTTGATTATTAAGACCGTTAACTAAAGTGGAAGCGTGTAATTCTGAAGGATTCAACGCTAACATTTTAAACAAATTATAATTAGTAAACTACTTTTAAACCCAATTCAATTTTAACAAAAGTAATAATGTACCAAAAAATTAATTATTTATTTGCAATGATGCTATAGTCAGTCAGATTAAGTGCTACCGTGGTGCAGTCAAACATTCCTTCACTAAAGCAAGACATTCTTCACTAAATTCTATCTTTAGAATAACTCTTATTCCTATAGCCACTTAGTTACCGTTTTTGGTCAAGAACTTACTAACACTTAGTAATGCTGTAAGTGTAACCCTCCATTTTAAGACTTCAGAGGTCGGCCCAACGATACTATTAATTGGAAAGTCAAGGTTTGGAATAGACCTAAGAAAACCTATCCATTTCTAGAATTTGAGTAGTTCCAAATCCTTTGTTACAACCCTCCAAGGGGATAGCCGTGGCTAGCGACTAGCTAATGCCACCTAAAAAAAGAAAGCAAGCGCAACATAAGAATCTCACGGTCCAAAATAAAGAAAGAGACCGTAGAACACATTGCCACATATCCTTCACCCACTTACTATGAACTGCTTCCCTCGTTCACCTTCCTATTGACCCATTCAAACACTTTCCGAGTGGAGCAGTTAAGGTAAAATTGACACAAAGCCGAGAATGGATCCCACGATGTGAATTCTTAAAGACGTGAGAGCTAAGATCAATATATCGTATATATTTAATCTTACTATGAACTACTTCCCTTATTCACCTTGATGTTGACCCATGCAAATACTTTCCAAATTGAGGTCACTCCCAGGGTGACACAAGCATGAAACTCACGATGTGAACTCTTAAGACGTGAGAGCTAAGAACAACATATCGTATATGTTATTAATCTCTCACTGATGTATACTAACAACATATCATATATGTTATTTATCAAGTGTTCGACTTGTTTGGGTATACTTTTACTTAAAATTATTCTGGCTAATTAAACAACTTACGTCCATGTGGCTTATCCAAGTATAATGTTTATAATTAGATTTAACCTACGATGTCTGGTTGATAAACCAATTTTACACCTCACATTGCTCACAATGCTCATAAAACCAGTTTAAATTACTGAAGTATTCGGTCATAATCCTCAGGTAGGATGTGTTTTGTAGACCATCAACTTAAGTACCCCCAGCCTTATATAGGATTATATACAAGTTGAGTTTGTAAACCAAGTTTTATAAGATAATGATCTATTTTAACTATTAAAATGAGTGGTTATCCTATGTAAGTATGCAACTTATCTTTGTTATGGATTTTAATGTCTAATCCAATTTTATAATAGCTTATTAAATAATACACATTCTTTGCATCCATAACATATATAAAAGACATTCAAACTTTAATATAACTCTTATATCAAACTTTAGAAACCCTAAACATGCATACTATATATTATAACTCTTTATAATATATTTTCAATACATGTAACATGCTTCTTGTGGTGGAATTTTAAATCTATATGGCATACATTATGCAGATACATCACGTTTGAGCCATAGATACATTATGCTTGGGCCATAGATTTGAGCTTTGGACCAAGCAACAATTTCATAGAGTTAAATTGAAGACCTTTGAGTAAATTGGTTATTTGGAGTTAGACCCAAAAGATTAATTTAAATACTGGATTTATTATTTTAGGTGTTGTTTCAAGGTCTTGCTTGGCAAGAAGTAGATAAACTTGCTTGCATTTATTTAGATTTAATTTTGAGGTAAGTAATCTTACTATTGAAATCGCCTTCATGCCGGGCAATTAAATTAAGAATAATTTTGTTGGTTCTGATACTTAAATAAGCATGAAATATGTTTGAAGCATGTTATATATATGAGCACAATTTAGAATTTCATGAGATATATTAAGAGGACGATGGAGCATGGACCTAAATTCTGAGAAAAAGACACTACTATTACAATGCCATGGCGCCAGGAAAAACTAAGATATATGTTGATGAGCATAACTTCATATGACTTATTATGTGAGTATAAATATGTACCATGCAAAATATTATGAAATTGTGATTGTTTTGTTATGTACATGATCTAGTGCATGAAAATGATGTACTAGAGATGATTCATTAACACTACATTAAACATGTATGTTGAGACTGATTAACATGACATTGATTATGAGATTTTATGGGACTCGTGAATATGTGAATGTTATATATAGTACGAATTTAGATGTGATCTCTTTTATTTTCCACACTCTTTGATTGCATGAAAGTGGTGCATGTCCTTGGGTGCTAGTGCATGAAAGAGATGTACAAACGCTAGTATTTATGAAAGTGATACATACCTAGAGGGGACTGGGGTGTATGAAAGAGGTGCACACTCAGTGGGATATATGTATACAAAAGAGTTGTATACATAACCATATGCACGAAAGAGTTGCACATCCCTACATTCATATAGAATACTTAGGGTGTATGAAAGTGATGCATTCCCAAAGGATATAATGTATACGGAAGAAATATACGTCGAACTTGATGTATGTGAAAGTGACACACGTCTAGGAGAAAGATAAAAGAATGAGTCAAGTAAGAGAAATCTCTTGATCCCACTAGTATAGAGTTTCAATTCATATTGCATTTTTGGACATCAATGCTTTGCCTGGCCTCAATACTGGGGTTACTCACTGAGTATTTTATACTCATGGTTTCTCATGTTTATTTTTTATATAAGGATAAGAACATGCCACCGAATGATAAACAGAATCCGTAATCGAGCTACTGAAACTAGTTTTACACATCCACTCATGTTTTCAAGATTTTATGTTCAATATTTATAGTCTTGATGTTTGAACTTGATTTTTTGCTATTTGTTCTTTTAGACTTTTGAAAAGAAATTTCTAGTTTTGTTTTATGGTTTTAAGGATGCCCGGTTAAATTTATTTTAGTTATTTAGTTTTAATAAAGTTATTTATTTTATAGCATTTAATCGATTTTTACCAAATCATGAAAAGATGTCAATTTGAATTGGATGCATGCATGTCTATAGTAACGGCCTAGTTTAAGTCCTAGGGAGCTGGGTTGTTACATCTTCACTCATTCATCATAAATTTCATTCTCAAACTACAGTATCATAGTCTCGAAAATCCAACCGATGCCACTTTTGTTAAGCATTTCCTAGATGGCGTTGTACTTCGCCTTCGTTGTACGTAGACAATAGTCAACATGGGGTGAAGTCATCGACATCTCGGTATCTTTTCTACCATCATTCTTTCAATTTGATTGAAGTTCTCATTCTTGAATCCTATTTCAAAATTTCCATGACTATTCAAGCGTAGCTCGTTTATCGTTGGCACTAAATCTACATCTTCAATAGCTATCAATTAATGCTTGTTTTGATGGAATGTACAAGCATATAGTGGAAGCAATCAGAATCAATAAACACTCTAATTATATTTAATTTGAGTTTCAAAGCATGCAAGAAAACAATTTTCAAAGAAAAAGGTTTCAAGAACTTGTACCTTTGAAAAAATCCACCAAATCCAAGCTGCTCTCCTTGAATTGGACTTTCAAATCAACAGTAGAACACCAAGAGAGTCTTCTCTACTATTCTCTAATTTAGATTGAGAGGTGAAAGCTCAGAATTGAGATCAATTAGATCAGAGAAAGGAAAAGGTTTGAGAGATAGTGGAGACTTTCTAGAATTTCACAAATTCATCATTCTTCTCTTTCAATCTCAAAAAATTGAAGATGTTAAGTAACAATTACATGCAACCACTAAATTAATCAGTCTCTTGACACATCAAGAAGCAACATGGAAGTGGGCTAGGTGTTAAGTTCAATGAGATTCCACTTCAATTGGAAAAATCCACTAACTATTTAGATTTTCCAATTTAAAATTCGAAAATTTTCATTATCTAAAATTGATTTAGTTCAAAGCTAATCAAGTACAAAATTCAATTTCTAAAATTGAATTTGAAAATTGAAAATGAATTTGATTTTATTTAGTTAAACAAATTTAATTAATTAAATAATAATTTAATATCAAATATTAAATTAATTAAGCACCTATATCATACTTGAATCCTATTCATGTAATTAATATTTTAAATATTTTAAACTCTCCAATATCATACTTGAATCCTATATCACCTATAACATTTAAATATTTTAAACTCTCTGATTACGTTTAATTTCAACAAAATTAAACGTTAATTATATCGAATATAATTATTCAAACCCTAAATTGAATTTGAACATTTCAAATTCAAACCCGAAATGGAAATTTGAACACTTCATATTAAAACCTTAATTTTGATTTTGAACATTTCAAAACCACTCAATTCGTTAATTCAAGGTGTCATGTTTTACGAGCTAGTAAAGGGACCTTATGAATCTACAGATCTTAAGTTCCAACGGTTGGAGATTAATTGGCTAAACTCTTTAAACCAAATTAATCAATATTCTTTAACTATCAAGTCACACCACTATAGCTCAATAGTTGCACTGTCCCGACTATAGATATATTTATGTCCAATTGATTTAATTGTAATCAATAAGTCAATCCTTCATAGGTTATTCGTAATATCGACAGGGTGAAATGTTGTTTTACCTTCGAAATTACATCTTACTCCTTAAGTCCAACTGATCCTCTAATGAATAATTGGTTTTGTGATCCAATAACTAAATCAAGCCCCTCTTGGACCAATGAGAGGGTGGGGCCTCTTGTTCAAGATCTGGATCCAGTACTTAAGAAAACAACTTTTCTACTATCCCTAAATTGGGTAGGTGTGAATTTATCTTGTACCCTATGTCCTCAGCTATCTACATGGTCTTACCCCTGAAATGGGAGGCTTATTGAGCCGACGTTGTTGAGCCAACTCTCATCTATGCAAATCTAAGGATAATCTCAAATAAACAAGAGTTCATAGTTATCTTAGGATTAAGGTCGAGTTACCTAGGTCATCGATTTGAAACAGTTAGTCTTAAATAGTAAACAACGTTATAAAGTAAGAGTGACTTATTTCTTGGTTCGATCTTTTGTAAACTCATTGCATAGGATACCCCTACTCCTCATCTCACTAAATGATCGAATCAGGATCACTTCATTTGTAGCACTTTACAATAAATTGTAACAACTATAGAGTTGGTTGCATCCGATAGTGTTACAGGAATAAGGAACCCAACCTTATTCATATACTATAGACCGTTTTGGCTATTTACTCAAACTTGATCCATCTTTATGTGGCCACATAAATTTCATATATTCATATAATAGTCATAGATCTTTAGTTTATTAGATTTAGTTTTTACAAGTACAATTTACGTATTCAACAACAACTTTATTGAATAAACGACAATAACAACTTTATTAATAATGGAATATGTTTAACATTACAAACTACAAGTTTTAGGACATACAACGCAAAATGTTTAGCCCTCGACCACTTCATTTTGAAGTGGTCACCTCACCATCCATCCTACAAATGGCAAATTTAAACCATCACTCAGGATTCATACACAATTCTTTGACATAAAAAGAAAAGATAAAAGAAAACAAAATATTAACAAAGAAAAACAAATATAAAACGCCAAAAAGAAAAGAAAATGTTAACAAGAGAAATACAAACATAAAACGTCAAAATAAAAATTATAATTAAAAAAATATACGAATAAGCTATCAAAACAATTACTTGAAAACAACCTGATTGACATATTATAATGTTTGATGTGAAAAAGATTCATTCAGAATAAATCACTCCTCCCATCCCCAACACTTAATAGGATATGCTACAATACGTAAAGCACTTCTATAATATATGAATGAACAACCAGTATCCAAATTAACATTTTATATATTTATAAACTAGTATTACATTCTATTAAGACCCAAAAAAAAACAAAAAAAAAAAACTATAAGTTAAATCTTACACAAATCGTCAAACAAAACTTGCTGATTCTGTTTGAACCTCATTAATGTCTTCTTATTTATATGCACTTTTTGTCATAAACCATGTTTACTTCTCTCCATGTTATTTGAAGGACGAACACGTATAAGAACCTGTAAAAATTTAACACCAAAGTGAGGCCAATAGCTAAACGCAACAACAAATTTATATAGAATATTGAATAAAACAATTTTGATACAAGTATTAATAAAAGAGGAAAACTATTTTGATACAAGTACTTTAAATATTTAAGCATTTCATTATCCATGCAAGTACATATCTAGGAAAACTTGTCCCAAATGTACACTTAATATCGAATAAAACAAAGATTCGAACTCCCAAAAAGAACTAAACAAAGGAAGAAGAAGAAGCAAGCAAGCATGAGCATGAATTAGTTAAACAACAAAAGCACTTTGGATGTTTGAATCAAAAGGGAATATTCAACAATGGATAAATTAAAACAACCTGCAATATCTATCCTATGGACACTTGGTTCTGCTCATCAAACTAGATCAAGATAGAGAATGAATGTTTGATCGGTACTCATTTTACTTGCATTTTCTAGTCAGGCGTGAAAAGGCACACACTCTTGATATTTACCACCATCATAAAACATGTAATGATTGAATGAAGTCATATTCTCTAAAAATCTAGAAGTAACAGTTGCACAAATCAAAAGAAGGCGAATTTTTTTCAATAAATGTCTGAACAATAACAAAATTTGGATACAATCTTAGTGGACTAATCGCTATGCACCCTATCCATGAAAAGAAAATTTTCAAACCTCTCTTTTCACGGACATCGGGTTACTATCACATGTACAGACAACTACTAGTTTTCTTAAAGTTAGACCTTTAATTTTCTTAAAGAAGATTATATTGAATCTTCCAAAAATATATAATGAGAAGTAAAAAAAAAAAAAAATGTTTGAGCCTAGGTTCGAAATAGGGACCCTCTCGTGTGTGAGACTAGCATGATAAACAACTACATCACCCAAACAACCTTTGGCAAAAACAAAATTTAAAACATAATGTCTTAAGTTTATATTTTTTTTATTCAGACAGGAAAAAATTGGATCGCCATTATTAGAAAGGTTAGAAATACAATGATATAAGATGAAAATAAAAGAAAATGGATTGAGAGAATAAAATACCATAAAATGATGAAACTCTCCCCCTCCCCTTGGCACCCCAAAACATTAAAAACGTTCAATCAATCATGCACTCATAAAAAAACGAACTAGAGAAAGTTTACCAACTAAACAAAAGATCAAAAAGTTACTACATTACAAACCATTAAATTTTAGTTGACCCAATATCCAATTTTCAAATGGAGAACATAAATTACAACTCCCATACAAATTGAAGTAGGCTTTTATCCACTAGTCCTTATTCACATCTTCCATTGCTTGTTTGAAAGTCAATAGATCATCTAACCTATCATCAGGTATGATGACCTGAGTTTCTGTTAAACTCATACCGATTAGGCTATTGCACAACCCTCCCACTATGTCGAGACATTCTCAACTCTTGAGAAGGATATGAAGTACTAGTCTCATCAACAACTTTTATTAAAGGACCTGCTCGATCAAAAACTCTTATTGATCTATCTGTAGTTTCTCTGGACATCTCACTTAATACGAACTTACTGCGAGGATGATGATTTTTAATGTGGTCTTCCTCAAGGAATGTTTCATTTATCGACATAAATACTTTACTTCTAGAGAATCATAAAAGTAACCACATTTTGTCTCTTTAGGATAGCCTACAAATAGACATACTTTTGAACGACGTTTCAGCTCCTTTGGATTTTGCACTAACGCATGTGTTGGGCATCCTAAAATCCTGAATTGACGTAACTACCTTCACGTCTCCTCCATAACTTGTGAGGTGTTTTTGGAACACTTTTCGAGGGAACCATGTTTAATATACACACCACAGTCTCTACTGTGTGACCCAAAAAGAACTTGGCAACTGAGCATAACTCATCATAGAACGAACCATGTCCAACGGAGTTCTATTTCTCCTTTCTGCTACATCATTTTGTTGAGGTGTGCCAGGTGCTATAAGTTGTGAATGAATTCCATGTTCTATCAAATAGTCCTGGAATTTTAAGTCCATCAACTCACCACCTCAATCTGATTGAAGTGTTTTAATCTTTTTACTTAATTGGTTCTCAACCTCTACCTTATATTCCTTGAACTTTTCAAGCATTTCAAACTTATGATTGTTAGGATTGGTGTCATAAATCTCTTGTTCTGTAGTTTGTAAAATTGTATAAACATGTTATAGTTAATAAAATAATTGTTATTTTATTAGCATACACTCAATCCAATAAACTAAATATAAGATTATTTTATGTAATTTGAACAAGTATGTAGAGACATACAGGCGGATTCTGTTTAAATAATAACCTAAATGGTCTGTAGTAGATGGATAAGGCTAGGTACTTTATCCTGGATACATTACAGATACGACCTGCTTTGTAGGTGTTGCAAGTGTTGTAAAGTGCTACAAATGATCATATCCTGATCATTCATGCGGAGACATGTGAGCAGGGGTATCCTATACAAATTGTTTGTATAAGACCGGACTATGAAATGATTAGTCTCTTTATATAACCCCATTAATAATAGAGACTTACATTTCACTAGGAAGACCATAGGTGGCATGACCTGAATCCTGAGTGAGTTATGAACTCCTACTCATGATAGCAATACTTTGATTTGTATGGGTGAGAGTTGCCAGAATGCCAACTCAATAAGCCTACTATTTTGGGGATTTGTCTTACTGAGGAGTTGGGAACATAGCATGTAACACCTAAAAAGTTTGTGGTAGTCTAATTTCAAGAATTTTTATTATCTGAGTTGTGAACTCTGGCTCCATAGTGCAGTCGGCGATACACCCCTGCTTAGTGCTTCACCACACTATAGATCCTCCGTTAAGAGTAAAGACCGACCCTGAAGTAGACTTGCGAGAGTCCTTATCAGTTTGAAAGTCAGAATCCGTGTATGCAACAAAGATCAAATCCCTAGATCCATACACGAGTATATAATTCCTTGTTCTCCAAAGATACTTGAGGATATTCTTCACTGTTGTCCAGTGACCCTAGCTAGGGTTAGACTGATACCTACTGACTATGCCCACAGCGTAGCAGTTGTCTGGCCTAATACAGAGCATCACATGCATCAAACTGCCAATGGAAAACGCATATGGAACCCATCTCATTTCCTCAACTTCTTGAGGTATTTTAGGACACATGTCCTTAGACAAAATGACTCCATGCCTGAATGGCAGTAGGCCCCTCTTGGAGTCCTGCATCGAGTAGTTAAGCCAACATATTGTCAATGTACGAAGCTTGAGACAGTGCAAAGACTTTGTTCATATGATCTTGAAAGATCTGTATACACAGAACAAACTGAGCCGCTCCAAAATCTTGCATTTGGAGTTTGGTCGCTAGCCAGTTCATAAATGCACTTAGTAGACCGACATCATTCCCAATGAGTAGTATATCGTCTACAATAACACTAAGAAAACTACCGAAGCGTTGACGATCTTCTTGTAGACACGAGGTTCATCAACGTTCTAGTCAAGCCATACGATTTGATCGCAGTATCAAACCGTATGTTCAAGATGTAGATGCCTGTTTCAGCCCATAAATGGACCGATTTCAATTTGTAAACTTTTTGCTCTTGACCTTGGGCAATGAATAACTCAGGTTACACTTGTAAATGGTCTCCTCAAGATTACACTTCAGAAAGGCCATTTTGACGTCTATTTTTCAGATCTCATAATTATATATATGTAAGACCCTAACACTAAATCTAGGATAGAAGGTTACTAAGAGAAGAAAAAATTCTAAGTAGTAAAATGTTAAAAGAAATATTACTAAAAGAAGTATGTGTTAGAGCAAGACAAAATAGTGAATGCGTTAGTGCTAAGTTTCTAGGGGATCAAAAGGTGGCAAAAAAAATAAGTGCTTGGACTATGGCTAACGCATGTGAAGGGCCTAAGTTGCATTGAACAAAAAGGATGATTAGATGGCTAGCCCTAAGGGATGCGTGGGCGACTAGCTCTATGTTGCGCTGATTGTTGGACGCAAGGGGCGTAGGCAGCGGTCGAAGGCTTGCACACATGAGCATTGACGCAAGGGCGTGCACGGATGCAAAAGGCATGCGAACGCAAGGGTAGGAAAGGACGCGGGAAGGCATGCACTAGAGGGTGGCATGCATCGATGCACAGCGCTCTGCTAAGTGTCATCCATGCGTCGAGCACCCTGCTGAGCGCCCATGCGCCTGGCACCCATGCCACATGCCCATGCTTTTTGTACTAGCGTCTATGCCAAGCGCCTATGCATCGACCATGGTAAGTCGATGCGGCCAAGCGCTTTTGCGTCGATACGAACCAAGGCGTGCAGCGAAGGGGTTTACGGCAAAGGAAGTATGCGTTGTTGGTCGAAGGCATGCGTCTATGATGCACGAAAAAGCTACATATGACAAAGGCTATGCGTCGATAGCATTGGACGGCCAAGAACATGCGATGGTTATAGCCACACTATGCGATAGTTAATAGAAGTGTGGGCGCATGGACAAAAGGAAGGCTGATCGATTTAGGCTATGGATTCGATGTTATGAATAATAACTCAAAGGTTGCATTGACAAAAACCTCAAGAGAAGGTGGCACCGTCCAAGAGATGTTCCATAAACATACTAAATTATATGAATAAACATCCTTAGGCACTAAGTAAATGAGGTGGCGGAAGGAGGGTTCATGCAAAAGTGATTCTTATCAGTCTAAGTAGGAGGTGGAAGAAGGAGGTTTCATGCAAAAGTGACTCTTATCACGCTAAGTAAGAGGTGGAAGAAGGAGGTTACATGCAAAGTAAGAAATTTAGCTAGCAAATTAAGGTTAATACAACTCATGGCATTGCTGAAAGAAGTTAGTGTTGGCAGCCTAAAACAGAGACATTTGTAGGTTGAGTTGTCACAAGGGAGAGAGCTCAAGGATGCTATAAATAGAAGGGTCGGGCAAGAACATTTCATTCGTGCCATTTCCAAAATCTCAGTGTTAAGAGTCTATTTAGAATATTAAGTTTGGGTACTGAGGCTGCCAAAATAATTAGATTCGAAGGAGTTAAAGTTGTATTGTTGAATTTGGAGGCTCGCACGAACGCATAAACTCGCCCAGCCAACATGTCGACCTGACGCTGTGCCCATCCTGCAACATAGTGCACCAGCCCAACGTCGCAACCAATCGTGCGACGCAGCACGCACGCCACCTACACAAGGCCGGATGCCTCAGCTGCCTTCCAACATCCTTGCACGCACCACAGTTAAAATAGCCTCTAAAGGGCTGATTTTAAGGTTTTGACTATAAGGTAAGCTGGTATTTTTAATATATAAAGGTATTTTGACTATTTTAGCTTTATTTGGTGATATAACAGTATTAATTGGGAATTTTCATTGAAATGGAGGAAATCTCAGGGAGATACTCTCAAAGTAAGTTCCAGTAGAAAATCTTGCAAACGGTGAGTGGTTATTAAGATTTATGCATTGGTATATGAATAAATACATAGGTATGTACAAGATGCATGATTGTGATGTTATTATGCTTGCCATGATATTGTCTATATACTTACTATGGAAACTAAGACTATGCCCGAAATATATAGTTAGTATGTTTAAAAGGGTACTTGGCGGGAAAATATAGTCAGCTTCGATCGGTGGGAAATGATAGTCGGTGACGACCGGCGGAAAATATAGTCAAGATACCTAAGCATGGCTGGCGAAAAATAGTTGTCGATATGCACATTGGCGAGAAAACGGGATATAGGAAAGTTTCCATGAATAGTTGTTACTATTGTTATTATATTCACAATATGAACATGCCTAGTATAGCATGTGGTTGGAGGAAAATGATTGATTAGGATTACACATGAACATGCATAGGTTATAATGAAATTGTTGATTATGTGATTGATTTCCCAAAAATATGTTTTTGTAATTAAAGCTATTGTTATTTTAAAAGGCACCACTCACTAGGCTTATTATTTCACACTTTTCGAAATGTTTTTCTATCCCCCCCCAGGTTGCGAAGGGAGCGTTCATGGAAGAGTCTTCAACCACCAAACACCAGGACAGGGTAAATCTTTCAAGGCATGGCTCGAATTGTGTAATAGAAGAGTATAGGAAAATTTGACTACATGTATAATTTGTGTGGTTTTTGTAAACATGTTAAGGTTTCTAAAAGATAAAGGGTAAATGATAAATTAAAAATACTGTCTTAGAATTTTATTAGTATGTCTTCATGCTCTCTTTTAAGTCTTGGGTTAAGGCTAGGGAGAGGGTGTGACAATATGGTATCAGAGCCAAGGTTTACGTAAAACCTAGAAAGTTAAGTCTAGCATAAGTATAAATTGAAACTAGAGAAAAGAAAAAGGGAAAAAGAGGTAAGTTAAAGCCAAAGCGGCGTTGGGAAAAAGGCTTACCTAGGGTGTGGAAGCCGGGTAGTACTAGAAACTTGTCTAGGAAGGAACCTAAAAAGGAGAGATATAATGATGTACATTAGGAAAATCTAAAATGAATAACAAAAGATTAGGAAGGGTTAGGAAAATAAGTAAAGGATAATAGATGGACATAGGAAATTTCGAGGAAGGGAAAAAGGAATAAAAAGATTAGTAGATAGTAACCTGAATAATGCCCACTGTAGGAAATGAATCCGAGCAAGCAGACCTGATGGTGGAATGACTCCTAGATGCGAGAAGAAAACCGTGGTGCTAACTCAGTGGAAATCCTTGAAATGTCTGAACATAGTGTGAATAATGATATCGAACACCCTACTACCTTGACTAATACAAACTTAATGGAATCCCGAAATAATAAGGGATGTCCAAAATGCGGTAAGAATCATAGCGGTTCATGCTTGAAGGGGACCGAAATCTGTTACGGATGTTGTACGTATGACCATATCCGTAAGAATTGTTATGTTTTTCAGAAGAGAACAAGAGAAATCCAGGAGCAATTCCAGTGGGAGATGGCTGGAGGCTCAAGCTTCGCAAGCAACAATGTATACCAGAACTGACAGTAGATCAAGAATGAGTACGAGTGGCTAAAAAGGATATTCCTTAGTGTATAGTGATAGAATTTGAGGAACAACCTGCACTTGAATCCAACAATGTAGAATCTTACAAGTTTTGTATTCTCTTCACTGGTCATGTGCAGGAAAGATGCCTGTGGAGAGACGAGCAAATGAGAATTAACTTTGAAAACCTATATCTACATGATAGAGAGTAAATAGAAAACTCTGAAGACTAAAGTTAGCTAGTGATGTAAATAGGAACTGTGTATATAAATAAAAGTAGTATGTTTTGTTGATAATGCATGTTTAATTTATATGTGGTTGGTTGTAGATAAAATGCTGAGAAGTGGGAAACGTAGAACTTGGAAACCCTCTAGAAATGAAAGTGAAAGTGCCTCAAGTCATCAGAGATAAAAGACAAGGGAAGAAGAACAAATGGATAAATTCACCCAAAGACTTCAAGAAAGTTTAGGGAATATACAACCTGATCTCGAGAAAAAATATGGGATAGAATGATTGAAATCATTGGGAACCACAAACTTTAAAAGAACAAAAGACCCTAAAAATGCAGAAGTGTGGATGAGTCAGTTAGAAAAATTTTTGGGGTAATGAGATGCCCTAAAAATAGAAAGGTAAGTCTTGTGACATTCTTACTACAAAAACAGGCGGATGACTGGTGGAAATTACTGAAGAATAGAAGAGGGGACCAAGAAGAAATGTGTTGGGAAGAATTTCGAGAAGCATTCTTCGAGAGATTCTATCCTCGATCATTCAGAGATATGAAACAAGATGAGTTTCTACAGCTCATGCAGGAAAACATGATGGTAATAGAGTATGAATTAAAGTATACTGAGCTATCCACGTATGCTTTAAACATAATCGTGGATGAAAAGGAGTGCTATCGGAGGTTTGAATCAGGATTAGGACAAGAGATCCAAACTTCTGTCACAGCAACCGGGGAGTGGGGAGAATTTTCAAAACTAGTAGAAGTCGTAATGAGAGTAGAAAAAAGTTTAATGGCAGAAGAACTAAGACTAGAAGAGGGCCCATCCATGAGTAGGTGGCGGAAGGAAGAACCAAGAAATTTTACTCCCAAAATAGAAAATAGAAGTGTGTGGAAGAGAAGAGGAATTACAAATACTAAAGCAGACCCCGAACGAGAAAGCCAGATAAGGGAATCAATGCCGAGTGTAAATCAAAAATTGAGATGCCCGATTTGTATAAATATCACTAGGGAAAATGTTGGGAACAAACCCAAGGACGATCGCGTACATGTTTTAAGTGTGGTAACCCGAGACACTTTAATTGTGAATGTCCCCAGTTGATGGTTGCTGGAAATAAACTACTGCCAAACAGCCCAGGAATGAAAGCAATGACTGTCGAGGGAGGACAGATTGTTGGAGGAAGAAAAGAGGAAACAGGAAAAATGACATTGGGACAATTATATGGGTTAAGCTAGGGAAGAAGATATATCAGTCGTGGGAAAAGGGAAAGAGAAAATTCAAGAAGACTAGGATAGAAGCTGTTATGTAATAAAACTGTATTAAGCAAATCAATTAATAAAAATTTTGTTGTAAAATAAGATTTGTTTAATTTCGGGGACGAAATTATTTTAAGGGGGTGGTAAATGAAAGACTCAAACACTAAATCTAGGATAGAGGGTTACTAAGAGAAGGAAAAATTCTAAGTAGTAAAATGTTAAAGAAATATTACTAAAAGAAGTATGTGTTGGAGCAAGACAAAATAGTGAATGCATTAGTGTTAAGTTTCTAGAGGAAATGGAGAGGATCAAAAGGTGGCCAAGAAAAACAAGTGCTTGGACTATGGCCAACGCATGTGAAGGGCCTAAGTGCATTGAATGCAAGGAAGAGATGTGTGGGTGGCTGGCTCTATGTTGCGCTGATCGTTGGATGCAAGGGGGCGTGGGCAGCGACCATAGGCTTGCACACGTGAGCAGTAGACACGAGGGCATGCACAAATGCAAAAGGCATGCAGACGCAAGGGTAGGTAAGGACGCGAGCAAGGCATGCGCTGGAGGGTGGCATGTGTCGATCCACAGCGCTCTGCCAAGCGCCCGTCCATGCGTCGAGCGCCCTGTCGAGCGCCCATGCGCCCAGCACCCATGCCACACTCCCATGCGTCGGTGACTAACGCTTATGCATCGATGCGGCCATGGTAAGTCGATGAGGCCAAACGCTTATGCATCGATACGAACCAAGTCATATGGCGAAGGGGTTTGCAACAAAGGAAGTATGCGCCATTGGTCGAAGGCATGCATCTATGATGCACGGAAAAGCTATAACATATGACAAAGGCTATGCGTCGATGGCATTGTACAACCAAGAATATGCGATGGTTATAGTCACACTATGCGATAGTTAATAGAAGTGTGGGCGCATGGATAAAAGGAAGGCTTATCGATGGAGGCTATGGATGCGATGTTATGAATCATAACTCAAAGGTTGCATTGACAAGAACCTCAAGAGAAGGTGGCACCATCCAAGAGATGCATCCATAAACATACTAAATTATATGGATAAAAATCCTTAGGCACTAAGTAAATGATGTGGCAGAAGGAGGGTTCATGCAAAAGTGATTCTTATCACTCTAAGTAGAAGGTGGAAGAAAGAGGTTTCATGCAAAAGTGACTCTTATCACACTAAGTTGAAGGTGGAAGAAGGAGGTTACATTCAAAGTAAGAAATTTAGCTAGCAAAAAGAGACATTTGTAGGTTGAGTTGTTAGAAGGGGGAGAGCTCAAGGAAGCTATAAATAGAGGGGTCGGGCGAGAACAGTTCATTCATGCCATCTCCAAAATCTCAGTGTTAAGAGTCTATTTAGAGTATTAAGTTTGGGTTCTAAGGCTTCCAAAATAATTAGAGTTCGAAGGAGTCAAAGTTGCGTTGATGCATTTGGAGGCTCGCACGGACGCATAAACTCGCCTAGCCAACGCATCCATCGTAACGCAGCGTGAGCCTCGCACCAGTCAACGCGTTGACCGTGATGCTGCACCCATCCGTGCAACATAGTGCGCGTCAGAAAACGCCACGGCCAACCGTGCAACACAGCACGCGC
>NC_052355.1:8485883-8503867 GCF_009727055.1 Benincasa hispida
CCCCCAGGTTGCGAAGGGAGCGTTCATGGAAGAGTCTTCAACCACCAAACACCAGGACTTGGTAAATCTTTCAAGGCATGGCTCGGATTGTGTAATAGAAGAGTATAGGAAAATTTGACTACATGTATAAATTTTGTGTGGTTATTGTAAACATGTTAAGGTTTCTAAAAGATAAAGGGTAAATGATAAATTAAAAATATTGTCTTAGAATTTTATTAGTATGTCTTCATGCTCTCTTCTAAGTCTTGGGTTAAGGTTAGGGAGGGGGTGTGACATAAGAAGTTGCAATGGACGGGAGGATGCAGATCGACTTTAACATGGCAACAATCAAGAAAGTCTCCTCATAGTCGGTTCTCTCTACCTGGGTATAATGCTTTGCCACAAGTGGAGCCTTGAAGGTTTGCACCTTCCCATCAACACCCCGTTTGCGCTTGTAAATCCATTTAAAACCTATATGTTTTACCCATCAGGCTGAACTATAAGATCCCATATTGAGTTGAAGTACATCTACTCCATCTCGAGATCCATGGCCTTGACCCATTCATCTTGGTCAACACCCTTCATTGCCTTCTGATAAGAAATCGGATCCTCAACATTGCCATCTACTACCATAGCTAGGATTTCCATCAAACCCAGACAACAAATGGGCAGGTTCACAACCCTCCCAGTGCGTCGAGGTTCGCTCAACTCTTGAGGTGGAACCGACCTACTAGATGAACTATCATCAATAACTTTTGCTGATAAAGCAGGTCCTTCAACAACTCTTATTGAAGTTGTAGTAGTTTCATTGGAAAGCTCACGCAACACAACTTTACTACGTGGACTATGCTCCCTAATATGATCCTCCTACTAGAAAGTAGCGCTCTAGAAACAAACACCCTATTTTCCGACGGATCATAAAAATAACCCCCTCGTGTACCTTTGGGGTAGCCTACATAGAGGCATAACTACGATCGTGGTTCCAACTTTTTGGGATTCGCCTCAAGAACATGTGTAGGGAAACCCCAAATGAGGAAGTGACGTAAACTAGCTTTATGCCCGTTCCACAACTCTAGAGGTGTTCTCGCAACACTCTTGGAAGGAACACAATTGAGTATGTATACTGTAGTCTCCACTTTGAAAACCTAAAACGAGTCTGGTAAGGAAGCGTAACTCATCATCGAACGAACCATGTCTAACAGGGTTCTATTTCTCCTCTCTACTATACCATTCTGTTGAGGTGTACCCGGTGCTGAGAGTTGGGAAATGATTCCATGTTCTATCAAATAGTCTTGGAATGACGAGTCCAAAAACTCTCCACCTCGATCTAATCGAAGTGTTTTAATCTGTCTATCCAAAGCGTTTTCAACTTCAGCCTTGAACTCTTTGAACTTTT
Source organism: Benincasa hispida (assembly GCF_009727055.1). Taxonomy (NCBI): domain Eukaryota; kingdom Viridiplantae; phylum Streptophyta; class Magnoliopsida; order Cucurbitales; family Cucurbitaceae; genus Benincasa; species Benincasa hispida. The sequence goes on from NC_052355.1 coordinate 8,487,259, forward strand.
CAAAGGATTGAGACTTCCGTTGCATTAGATAAACATATCCATACCTAGAGTAATCATCAATAAAAATGATAAAATACTCATAGCCAGCTCGGGCTCGCACATTCATAGGACCACAAAGGTCAGAATGCACTAACTCAAGAGGCTTTTTGGCTCGATAACCTTTTCCAGTAAAAGGTCTTTTAGTCATTTTACCCTCAAGGCAAGATTCGCACACCGGTAAAGAATTTTCTTCTAACTAACTTAGAAGTCCATTCTTCACCAATCTTTCAATCCTATTGAGATTGATGTGCCTTAATCGAAGGTGCCAAAGTTGGGCACTTTCTTTTGGATAAATTTGTTGATGTTTAGATTGAGTTATGGTAGATTTAAACAACTCGATGTTATAGAGGGAACTTAAGGCTAACAGTCTTAGCATATACAAGTTACTTTCTAGATAAGCTGTACAAATTTCAACACCATCTTTAAGAATAAACACTTTACTCACATTAAAAGAAAGCCTATATTTACATTGTAACAAACACTTTACAGAAATAAGGTTCCTCTTAAGTTTAGGAACAACATATACATCTTTTAAAACTAGAAACCTATTTTGTAAAGATAACTGAATGCCTCCCACTGCCACAGCTGAGACGACGTGCCCGGTGCCTACTTGCATCATCACTCACCAGCCTCTAGCTATCGCCAGGATGTAATCCTCTGAAAAGAAGAACAAACGTGATTAGTGGCGCCCAAATCAATTATCCAAGCAGAATCATCATTCTACACTAAATATGTTTCTAGTACAAGTAAATCATATTTACCTTTATTTTCCTTGGCCTTAGCCTTGGCGGCCTTCCTTTCCTTCAGCCAGTGAGGACAATTCCTCTTCCAATGTTCATCCTAATTGCAGTGGAAATATTTTCCCTTTTCAACCGACAGCGGACGCCTTCTTGGGGCGGCAGGTGGCTGGTTAGCAGGCGCTTTTTCCTTGCCCTTACCACCCTTCTTCTTCTTCCCCTTTGCAGAGTTAGAAGTAAAAGGTGCAGACTTTGTTCCTGAGGTCGAACCTCGATGGAACGTCCTAGAGGATGAAGCAACATTTACCTCAACCTTTTTCCTCCCCTTACTTTTCAGTAAAGATTGGTATGTCTGCAACTCGTTGAGGAGAGTTGTAAGGGTGTATTTCACTTTGTTAAGAATCACATTGCTAACAAAGTGCAAGAAGCTCTCCAGCAAAGAATGCAGGATTATGCTAACCTGACTGCCCTCATCGATACTAAACGCATTCATCTCCGCCATATTGAAGTGACCATCATATTAAGCACATGTTCACAAACAGAGGTTTCTTCCTCCATTTTGGAGTTGAAGATGTATTTAAGAGCCTCGTGCTTGAGATGTTCAGACAGTTATCCAAACATCCCCCGCAGGGACTCCATAATCTCACACGCTGAGACCATGGGCTCATTTTTCTTGGCCAACACGTCATTAAGACTAGCCAAGATATAGGCTCGTGCCTTCTCATTTTCCCGTCTCCATCGCTCATACGCCTCTAAAACATTTTGAGTGGTGTTGAGAGCTTGAATAGGAGGACAAACCTCCATAAGGGAAAACATGAGATCCTCGATGATTAGTGTCATCGTGATCATATGTTTCCATGTCAAAAAGTTGTCACCAGTAAGTTTCTCGGTGCTAAGTAAAGCTATAGTGGTTGTAGCCATTTTCAAGAAATTTATTGCTGAAAAACGAACAACTTTTATAAGATTTTGCTAAACCAGAGTCCCACCCTAATGAGCACATCGTAGGGAAGAAACAAATTACGACAAGAGACTAAGTAACCTTATCCTCTTACAAAAGATCGAATAAAGAAATGTGCAAAACTGCCATCCTATAGGGGGACACTCCCAGGGTGCCTCGAGGCGATGCGCAGAAGCTTTATTCAATCCAACGAGGGAAACTGTGGTATATGATGTCACGCTTTTCGCTTCCACTTACTATNCCCAGGGTGCCTCGAGGCGATGCGCAGAAGCTTTATTCAATCCAACGAGGGAAACTGTGGTATATGATGTCACGCTTTTCGCTTCCACTTACTATGAACATTCTCTCCATCCACCTTGATATTAACCTACCCAAACATCATCCTTTAGGGGGAAACTTCCAAGGTGCCACGAGGCCAAGGGTAGATCTTATGGTGTGCACTATATGGGAGAAACGTGAAAGGTTTAAATGAAGCATCATATGCCTCAAATACCTCCCACTGAATGTTCTACCTAGGGGTTCATTAACCTAGACAATTCGACTACTGATTTTAGTCTAAGTCATCTTTAAATTCTGCTCATAAACAATTTTTTTCTATGAAATAAAACAAGTTCAAGTAATCGCATTTAAACACTTTAATAGATTGTCATTAACTTGCATGCATGCATCAAATCTATCAAATTCACCTTTCTAGGTAGGCTTCCAGGTAGGGGTGTTATGTTTCCGTCAACTTAAATACCTCAGCTTAGACAGAACCCGCCTTAATCAAAAAATCCCTTATAGATAGATTTGCCACACTTTTTATCTCATAACCGCATAATTAATAAAATAATGAATATAATCATATTATATTCTTAACCTATAGTTTGATATCCAACTATAGTGTTTTCTCCTCTTCTTGATATAAATCATATTTATATCCAATTTCTTCCAAAATAATATATCTTATATATTTAGTCAATCATATCATATATAATTAACCAGTCCAATTATATTATATATATTCGAACTCACTCTTGTCAATTTGAACATTTCAAACTGACCAAGAAACTAACTCTCAACTTGTATCAAAGCTATCAAGGGGACCTTATGGACCTATGGCTCAAAGCTCTAACGGTACGTGAATAGCTGACTAAACTCTTTAGCCACGAGATCCACCATCCGTTAACTGCCAAGCATTCCACTAAAGATCGATAGTTGAACTTTTCCTATCACAGATATATTTCTGTGTCCATCGGTTATAACCAATCATGAGTACGATAACCCTTCACAGATGCTTGTAAGTATAGTTGGGCCAATTTACCGTTTTGCCTCTGTAGTTACAACTCCCTCCTTAAGTACGACTTATCCCTCTAATGAACAATACAACATAGTTCAACTATGTGTGAACACCTCTCGTGCCATGAGAAGGTGTGTGGCGCCACATTGTTCAAGCCCTGGAATCAGCCCTTAAGGGAGCTATCTATCTACTTGCCCCTACTTCGGGGAAGGAGTGAATTCCATCTTGTGTAGCTGAGTTCCCAGCTCTCAAATCAGACGACATCCCTCAAAATGGTAGGTTTGAGTCGACGGTCTGGCCACTCGCACCCATTGCAAATTAAAGCACTGCCCTCAATGGCAGGAGTTTCCAACTCACTAAGGATTGAGGTCAATGTTACCTATGGTCATCCTAGTTAATGAGAGTCCTCTATCATGAATTCGGTGTTATTATTAACTAGGACATTAACAACTTCATGGTCAACTGTTACAAAAACTCTTTGTATTAGAGCGCCTCCGCTCGCATGTCCCTACAACGAATGATCAGTGATCAGACCATTGTGAACAAGTCACAAAAGCTTGTAACTATGACCACAAAGTCGACCCATGCAATTTGTAGTTAGTTACACCAGCATAAGAGTTACCTTTCTATATCAATGATACTAAATAGACGCATTTTTAGGTTTCATCACGTATAACAGTGATCCACCGGAAAATTGATAATGACACCACATACAATGCTTTACAGTTCACATAAAAACGATATAACAGGGATTTTAGTCTTTTATATTTTCTGCGTTGAAGAAAAATAAAAATTCAAATGAGAAAAAAATCAAAGAAAGTGAAGTAATATCAATGATATCATATATCACAAGCGTCGTAACGTTACAAATGTTTACAATTACAGACACTGAGACTTATAGATGGTATCAATCCCAAAATGTTGAAGTTTAATTATGTGGAAATTGGGACCTTTCACGTGTCGCATAATTCAGTTTGAAAAAGTTAATGGTAGAAGTTCTTCTTGATAAGGAAAGGCAATTTCAAAGACATAAAGTAGAATAGGAAAAGAATAAAATAAAATAAATATATATTATATTATTTTATTTTTTATATTTTCCTTTTCTTTAATTTTTTTCTTTTTATTTCTTTCTTTTTCGTTCCCTTCCTCTTCCCTTCACTCTCGAGTCGCCCAAGACCCCCCTGAATATTTCTTCCCTTTTTGTCGATAGGACCTAGCTGTTGGCCAGATCTATCAGCCTTGGCTTGCTGTCGGTCCGTCTCCTATGCGCGCCTCCCATGCCGATCTCGCCATTCCTCAACCATTCACAAGCGTTTGCCTGCCAGCCGGGGTCCCCAGCTGTTCGTAAGCGTTCGCCACTCAACCATCTCCACCTCCCACCGATCTTCTAGTCGTTGCTCCAGCCACACCACTGCCTGTCACCATTTTCCTGCCTCATTGGATCTGTCTTGGTCTTCGTCAAATCTGTTGGGTTAAGGTTGTGTCGGTTCCGTTCGTTCTCTTGGCCATTAATATTTTGTTTCAGTGTCATGACTCGCCTTTGCTGGATTTTTGTTTTAAGTTTAAGCCGTCAATGAGTTTGGGAGTCAAAGGAAGCACCGTCAAGGATGGTGGAAATGATTTTAATTCCTTGAGTAAGTTCTTGATAGATTGGATTTGGACCTGAAGTCTTACAGTGGAAAGTTCTTCATAGTTCACAAGAGGTTGTGTTTCCTTTGGGATTCACTAGAGGTGGTGTTATCCTTCGGGATTCACCAGAGGTTGTGTTTCCTTCGGGATTCACTTGAGGTGGTGTCTCTTTTGGGATCACCAAAGGTTGTGGATCCTACGGGACTAACTAGAGGTAGTGGGTACACTTAACTATAGTAGGATAAGAGATTAGTTTTGCATGTTGATATGTGTACCATGAGGACTAGACGGGGCATTAATGCCCCACCAGAGAAAGGCATCTAGAGGACATAGATACCTAATCTGAACCCAATAGTGGGGTTACTTAGTGAGTATTTTATACTCATCCTTTCTCATGTTGTTGTTTCAGGTAAGGGTAGAGATGCACCAGTGATTGACAAGCAGAATCCGTGATTGGCCACTAGAACCAGTTTAAATGCTTCCGCTCATATTTTAGTATTTCTTTTATGTTTTACATTTTTAGTTTTGAGATTTGAGACTACCATTTGAGTTTTGTTTTCAGACTTATTTGTTTCCTTTCATTATTTATGGTACCCTATCCTTTGACTTTAAATATTTGAATTTAATGCAAATCTTTTTAGTTATCTCATTTATTTAGCATTTATTTCACTATAAAAAGAATGTCATTTTAATTTACGTTCATGCATGCGTTAGTAACGGCCTAGCTTGAATCCTAGGGGATTGGGTCCTTATATAGCTACACATAGCTACAAAAGACAGAATCAGCTCTTAAGGGAGCAATTTATCTACTTACCCCTACTTCGGGGAAGGAGTGAATTTCGTCTTATGTAGCTGAGTTCCCAGCTCCCCAATCAAACAATCCCCAAAATGGTAGGCTTGTTGAGTCGACGATCTGGCCATTCTCACCCATGCAAATCAAAGGACTGCCCTCATAAGCATGAGTTCACAACTCACTCAGGATTAAGGTCATGTTACCTATGGTCATCCTAGTGAAATGAAAGTCTATGTCATGAACAATGTTATATAATGAGATTAAACATTTCGTTGTCCAGTCTTATACAAACTCCATTGTATAGAGTATCTCCACTCGCATATCTAATACACGAATGGTCAGGATCAAAACATTTGTAGTACTTTACAACACTTGTAACACCTACAAAGCGGGCCACACTCGTGGCATCACTAGGATAAGGTTTCCCTCTTTTATCCATATACTACATACCATTTAGGTTATCATTTAAAGAACGATCCACTTGTATGTCTCCACATACATGCTTAAGTTATAACAATAACCAGGAATCTTAGTTTATTGGTTTGTGGTTAATGCAACTAAAATATCTCATATTTCATAGACTAAAGTGAATAAAATATCCCATATTATAAATCACTAAACTGTTTATTCATACAGATAATTACAAACTACAGGATCTTACGAGAATTAGGGCATCAACCCCAACACAAGTATCTTTGGAGCTTCAATCTACAGGTTCATAAGATCCCCTTTGTAGCTCAACAGGTGTAATTGAGAATTATTTTTGGATTAATTTGAAATGTTCAAATTAATTGAGGGAATTAATTATATATGATATAATTCATTAAATTAATTATATATGTGATATAATTAATATATTGTATTTGATACATTATAGTATAAAGTATTCTAAGAGGAATTAAATATTTTGAATCTTATTCAAATACTAATTATATGGATGAGATTCATAATTAAATTTAATATAATTATGATTTATATTAAATGTCATGCATTAATGAGAGAAAATAAATCTATAGGTTATATTGTATTCGATACAATATAAAACTATAGGTTATATGTTATATTTGATATAACATATAGTATACAAATATATAATAAAGTAGTTATTATATATTATTATTAATTTAATTAAAGGGAGGGAGTTTGATAATGCCGAAAATGTGTTATTTCCTCTTCTTAATTCTAGGTCTTTACCATGTTTAATGTGTTTATTTAGTGATTTTACAGGTATTGAGCATCTTGGAGGTAGAATCCATCATTACGAGCTATTTGGGGTTAATTTGGAGCAATTAGGAGCTAATTTAAGCAATCAGACTTCAAAATGATGTGAACGGACGAAAACACACCTGGACAGAGCGTTGTGCAACGCTATAAGGTAGTAGCTACCTCTTTTGTGCAAAACAGGGCATGTAGCATTGCAACGCTATGAATTGAAGATGGAAGCGGGGGCGAGGAAGAGTAGCGTTGCAACGCTACAAATTTTCATTTGTGCAGCATTACAATGCTGCAACACTGTACCATATATATGTTCTTCGCTTTAGGTCAGAAATAGATGCCCACCATTGGCCTCAGTTTATTTTTCCCACTCTTCCCTCTTCCACTTGTTCTTTGGGTGTTTCTTTAGTAGTTAATCGAGTAATGTCGGATTGTAGCTTCTCATCCTCCATGAGAAGGTAAGATTTTGGAGGAACTCAATGTTTTTGTGTGATTTCGATTTTATGATGTAGATAGACTTGTCTATGGGTTTCAATCCAAATTTAGTGTTTATGAATTGCATGATTTTAATTGTTGATTGACGCCCAATGATTTTGTTGTGTTCTAATGCTTGGAGATAACTTGTAATATGTGAAATTTAATTATAAGTTAATCCCAATGGAAGCAATAAGTTAGTTAGGCTTGCGATAATTATGCATGAGATTTGTCACCTAATAAGAATAGTATTGCTCCTATCAATCAGAGAAAAACTACACTAAATGTTTAATTGGAAGTTAAACAATCATCTTAGCATAATCCCTTGAACATAATGCGATTTATCAATTTGTGTGGAGCGGATTCATTTTATGTGCTTGTCAATTAATTAAATAATTATGACCATTGGTTGGCGTTCCATTCAGTTGGGCGAAGCATAAACAAGAAGTTTAAGTCATATTTTGGTTCAATGATCTAAATTACATTGGGTGAATCCATTCCTCTAAGTTAAGACATCTTGATTAATTGCATTTCTATCTTTACTTTTCTTGCACTTTATTTTATGCACTTTCAATTATCAATCCACACCAACTCCTTCCTCCCCCCCCCCCCCCCCTATAATATGTTTTTTTAATTGAAAACGCACTTCAGTGAACTAAACTTTCGCGCTTTCCTAAGGTTCAACCCTGGACTTGCCGCTTGTACTACTAGTTAGTATAAGTAGTTCGTTCAGTGATTTACAAATATTCTTTGTGTAGTAAGGGTTTACGGATGATGGTAAACTCGACTTACCAAATTGGCATCATTGCTGGGGAAGCCAATTAGTTCTTCTTAGTTAGTTTTTAGTTGAATCTTATTTTTCTTTAATTTTTTTTCTTTTATTGTCAGTTAAGCATGATGTATTTTTTAATCAATATTGGACATCCGAAAGTCAAGTTACAGATTTTGACGACGAGGTAAGTGGCCTTCGATGCCACATTGGTGAGTTGACTTCCTTAGCTGGCCACTTGGTGGATAGGAGTTCACGGTAGGTAGAGGTGTGCGGAGTTACCTACTCAAGGGACATCCCACACAAACATGCCCGAGGTTACAGTGGATGCCAACACTATGTGGATTCACTGAAGATGGGTATTATTGTCATATGGACTATGAGTCTCATCATCCTATATGAGAGGAGCCTTTTTACCATGGATACTCAGGATGGCAGTAGAACTTCGACTACCAAGATTTAATAGTAGCACACCAGTTGACTCATGTTCAGTCTTCAAGGTTAGGTAAGTCTTTAGAGGCTTTGGTTCTGGAGATTTCAGCAAGACAACCTCCATAGGAAGCAAGAGTTTGAGCGCTTTCCAACAGGAGAGTCTTTGCCTCAAGGCAGAGGCTATAACTAACTTGTAAAGTATGAGTGACCTTTTTGCTCAGCTTTCAACCTTAGTTGGGAGGCCAGACAAGCCGTTGTCAGAAAATTCCTTTGATTTCCAGAGGCCTAAAGACATGAGGTAGTCCACGTCGACACGACAAAGGAATAGGAACCACTTCCTGGAGATTCGTGTTTTTGAGTTTGTTGTTCTTAATTTTTGAACTTGCTAACAGTGCTTTTGAGTTTCAGCAGGATGTTCAAGCTTGGCTGCAAGGATTGATCATCCATGTTACCAAATTGACAGAGGCCATGTAAAGACTGAAGAGTGTGACAGAGCAACCCATCGTTTGTACCTCGGAGGCAGAGTCTTAAGTGGAGTGCTACTACTCCAATGACGATGAGGACGTCACTCTATGCTTACAAGTTTGTCGGGTTAAGGATAATTTTAGGCTAAATCCAACAACATCTAGGTGATAGAGTTATAAGGTCAAAAGACCTCACCCTATTCTAACTCCTGCTATTTCGTATATATTTGAGTTTTGTTCCCCTATCCCTCATGAGTCTCTTAAGGCTTTTATTTGTTTCAACTCTTTTGGGTCACTTGAGTCTTTCGATTCTTTCTTTTTACCTTTTTTGCCATAATCCAAAAAAACCCAAATTTTACCTGTCTGGTTCTCTTCAGAAGATGAAAAGCCTTATAGCCTTACTAGGCTATATTTAATCATCTAAGAAAGGACCAGAAAAATATGAGAATTTCTTTGTACTTTGACAGGGGATAGGCCATGTCGAGCAATCAATGTTAAAAATTTGCCCTTCCTGGAGGGAGCCATGTGAAAAATTTACTGCTTTCTTTTATTGCTTTCTAGTTTAACTTCTTGTTTTTTTTTTTTTTGCTCTTTCCATTTGTTCTCAAAGAAGAAGAAGATCAATTCATGCATGAGCCCTAATCACCATCCCCTATGCGGAAACATCATCAAGAGAGGTTTTGTGTTCCCTTGACTCTCTTATTTTATTGGGCTTATATTAGAGATACATTAGGGACAACGTATTATTTAAGTTGGGGATGGGGTAATGTTGTGGACTGTTTGGGGTCCTTGAGTGCCTAGCTCAGACGATGTTTGTGTGCTTGAATTTGCTTGTTTGCTTTCTTGCTTGGTTTGTTATGATGAGTAGTTGATGACACACCCTTTTTTTTAGGCTTACATGAAACTATGTTTAAAGAGCATGATCATGATTTTTAGCCCATTTTAAAAAAAAAAAAAATCTCATGACTCATGCATCTTTAATTCCCTTATCCAACGAAATTAGGACTTGCATGCTTGGAGTTGTATTATTGGGCTTATATTTTCGTTGTCAATCCGAAAGGCCTAGGTGATACGTTTTAAGTGACTGAAGCTCAACCTAGTAATGCATACCTAAGTTTCTTGCCAAACTCTTGTTTTGTATTGTAAAAGCCAAATGTAGAATATGTAAAAAGCAAATTTGTAAAAGGAAGAGCATGTTGTAAAGTAAAAGTAAGTTTGTATGTTATTTTTTTAAGGGGATTAATCCTCTTTCTTGGGGTTATGATTAATCTGGGGCAGCTATGACACTCGTAATGTCCCTCTGAGCTAAAGTACCCCAAGGAATGAGTAAGCTTCGGCACCTTGTTAGGAGACATTGCTAGTAGTTGGATGACCTGCATGACACCCATGTGGTCAAGCCAAAATGAAGGTGATGTATCTAGATAAGGTTTCCTCTTTTGTGTAAAGTAAAAAAATTGAGAAAAAAAAGGATAAAACTTTGGTTTCCTTAAATATGTCATTACAATGTTGAGTCTAGGAAGCTTGGCTCTTGAACCTTTGAGTCAATGTGGGGGAAAACGAATTGAGGGCCTTATAAAACCATTCTGAGTTTTGCTAGCTTAATTAGTAGGGCTTTTAACTCCCTCATGAATGAATAGTTTAGAATCATTTTTAAATGTGTTGTAATCGGATTTCATTTTTTATTACAAATCTCATCCTTATAGACTGTTGAGACTAGAGTAACGACCTATGTGATTGAGCAAGCATAATTCTCTGTGTGAATGTGTGATTCTATCTTTCTCGAGGACAATCAAGAATTAAGTTGTGGGTGTTTGATAGCACAAAAAATGTGCTATTTTCCTCTTCTTAATTCTGGGTCGTTACTATGTTTAATGTGTTTATCTAGTGATTTTATAGGTATCAAGCATCTTGAAGGTAGCCCCATCATTACGAGCTAGTCAGGGTTAATTTGGATAAATTAGGAGCTAATTTGAGTAACCAGAAGATGTGAGTGGACGAAATCACCCATGGACAGAGCGTTGTGCAATGCTATAAGGCAGTAGCTAACTATTTTGTGCAAAATAGGGCAGCGTTTCAATGCTACAAATTGAAGACGGAAGCACGTGTGAGGAAGAGTAGCAGTACAACGCTAAAAATTTTCAACTGTGCAGCATTGCAACACTGCGACGCTGCACTATATATATGTTTCTTTGCTTTAGGTCAGAATTAGATGCCCACCGTCGGCCTCCAATTGCTTTTTCCTTCTCTTCTCTCTTCCACTTGTTCTTTAGGTGTTTCTTTGGTAGTTAATTGAGTAATGCCGGATTGTAGCTTCTCATCCTCCATGGGAAGGTAAGATTTATTGGAATGTATCAGCAACAGTAGAAGCAACAAGGATAAATAAGCACTCTAATTCATTAATTTTGGTACTAACTAAAGCGTGCTCATACTAAAACAAGTGGGTTTCAAGCCATACCTTTGTATAACTTCTTCAACTCATAATTCTCAGTTGCAAATTTCTCCAAATCTTACTGTAGACTACCTCAAGATCTTCCCCACTATTCTCTTAGAGCTTTAAATTGAGTTGTGAGACTCAAAATAATCTTGAATGAAAGGAACTTGGAGAAGAGCTTATTGCTTCAACCCATTTGAAGAAGGTGAAAATTTTATAGATGCATGCCCCAATTCCACTACAATCTTCTCAATATATTGCAGACTATCATGCAAAGAAGATGGTTGCATGAGATGCAGCTCATCTTGAAGTTATTGAAGCCAAAGTTGGTGGGTTTTGTGTGAGCAAGTTGTAGATGTAATGGAAAAGACCAAATTGCATTTGTGTTATTATAACATTCCAAATATGATTTTAAAAATCAATTTGATTTAAAAAAATGAAAATATTATTAATTTTACAAAATTAATTTCATAAATTAATTTTTCTAATAAAATTAATAAATAATTATTTAAATAATTTAAATAATTCTAATTAATTTAATATAAAATATTAAATTAATTTTACACAAATCCACCTTCAAATATTTAAATCATATTTAAATATTAATTCTACTATTTCGTTTAATTCATAAAATTAAACGTGTAATTATATCTCATATAAATACTGATTCCTTTAATTCTAGTTTGACCGTTTCAAATTAACTTATGACACTACTCTAAAGCTAATCCATTTACAAGCTAGTAGGGGGACCCCGTAGACCTACAGATCATGGGCTCCAAACAATCCGAGATTAATTGGCTAAACTCATTACACCGATTTAACCCCCATTAATTAATTAATGGGTCACTCCACTAAAGCCCATAGTTGAACTCCCCCCACTGTATATATATTATGTCCACATGTTTTAACCATAATTAGTAAGTCAACCTTTCACATGTTGTTCGTAATAATGGCTGTATCAAATGTCTATTTAACCCCCGAGATTACGTCTTGTTCCTTATGTCCCTATTGATCCTCTAATGAACAACTGGTTTGTGATCCAGTCACTAAACCAAAACTCTCTCAAACAAGTGAGAGGGTGGGGCCCTTTGTTCAAGACCTGGATTTAGTACTTGAGAGAACAACTTTTCTCCTATCCCTAAATCGAGTAGGCATGAATTTCATCTTGCACCCTATGTCCCCAACTCTCTATTCGGTCTTACCCCTGAAATGGGAGGCTTATTGAGCCGGCGCTATTGAGCCAACCCTCACCTATGCAAATCTAAGTATAATCCCGAATAAACAAAAGTTCAGTTAGCTTCGGATTAAGATTGAGTTACCTAGGTCATCTAAGTGAAATAGTCAATCTTATACACTAAACAGCATTATAAAGTAAGAGTGACTTATTTCTTGGTCCGATATTATGCAAATTCATTGCATAGGACGCCCCCACTCCTCATGTCATAATATGTACGAATTAGGATCACTTTGTTTGTAGCACATTACAACTCTTTGTAACAACTACAGAGTAGGCCGCATCGAATAGCGTTACCAGAATAAGGCAACCAACCTTATTCATATACTATAGATCATTTTGACTATTTACTCAAACCTGGTCCACTTTTATGTCTCCACATAAAGTTCAAGTACTCATGTAATAATCTTGGGTCTTAGTTTATTGGATTTAGACTTTTATGTATGCAATTTATAAAATCAATAATAATTTTATTGACTATAGAAATTGTTTATCTTTTACAAACTACGAGTTTTAGGACATAAAACCTAACAAGATTTTAGTTTCTTAGCCTAGGGATTTAGAGGAACTTAATGTTATTTTGTGAGATTTCGATTTTATGATGTATACAAACTTGTCTATGGGTTTCAATCCTAACTTAATGTTTATGAATTTCATGATTTTAATTGCTGATTGATGCCTAATGATTTCGTTGCATAATTCTAATGCTTGGAGATAACTTGTAATATGTGACATTAAATTATAAGTTCATCCCAATGAAGGCAATAGGTTAGTTAGGCTTGCGATTCATTAGACCTAAGATTTATCACCTAAAAAGAATAGTATTGCTCCTACCAAACTAGAGAAAAACCACACTAAATATTTAATTAGACGTTGGAAGTTAAACACTCATCTTAGCATAATCCCTAGAACATAATGTGATATATCAATCTTAATGATGTGGATTCATTTTCTATGCATGTCGATTAATTAGATCATTCGGTTCAATGCTCTAAGATACATTGGGTGAATCCATTCCTCTACTCTAAGACATCTCTATTAATTTCATTTCTATCTTTACTTTTCTTGCACCTTATTTTATACACTTTCAATTATCAATCCATACCAACCCCTCTCTCCCCCCCCCCCCCCCCAATTTATCTCTTTAAGTGAAAACACGCTTCAATGAACTAATCTTCCGTGTTTCTCTAAGGTTCGATCCCATACTTGCCGCTTGATTACCAGTTAGTATAAGTAGTTCGTTCGATGATTTATAAATATTATTTGTGTACCAAAGGTTTATGGGTGACGGTAAAATCGACTTACCAGAGTTACAACTCCCTCGCCCTATTTTCTCTCATCTTTTTAAGTGTAGAGAGTTAGGTTGTCTTCTTCCATAGAAAGTGGATTTGAAATTGGTTCTCTAAAAAAAAATCTCTGCAAAAATAATACAGAGAAGAAGGATTCTTTTCTTCCCTCTCTCAATCCTCTCTTTCCCTCCACCAAATCTAAGGCAAAGCCCACACCTCCTGCAAATTCTCAAACACTAAGGAGAATACAGAAGGCTCCATTTTGATGGTGTCCCAATTGGGATTTGCATTTAGGAGATCCGTTCGTGACTTTGTTAGAGGGATTTTATGAAGAAAAGGTTTCTTCAAAGGTAAAGTTTTTATTTATCCTTTTTCCCTTTCTTAGCATGTTGTGAAATTATATTTTGAATACATAATCTTCTTCTTGAATGTTCTATGATTTTGAGAATTCTGGAAAATAAGAAAAATTGGGACCGATTCCCACATTTCCTTCAATGACGCATTAGATCAATGTAGCCATATCTTGAATAATCATCGATGAAGCTGATGAAATATTCATACCCTTCTCTCGCTTTGACATTCATCATACCACAAAGGTCTAAATGTACTAGCTTTAAGGGTTCTTTGGCTCTAAGACCTTTTTATGTAAAAGATCTTTTGATCATCTTACCCTCAAGATAAGATTCACATGGCGGTAAGGAGCTATCTTCTAACTAGTTTAAAAGTCCACTCTTAACCAATCTCCCAATCATATTGAGATTAATGTAACCTGGTCTTAGGCACAAAAAATAGAAATTTGGATAAATTTTTCTTTTCTTTTATGAGTTTCAGCTGTTTTAAACATCTCTATATTCAAAAGGGTTTTTACCTTAGTTTTTTTAACATATATAAGTTATTTTCTAAATTTGTAGAACAAATCTTAATTCCTTTCAAAATAATCAACGTTTCATTATTTTGAAAAGAAACTTTATAATTATGTTCTGGCAAACACGAGATACAAATTAAATTCCTTTTCATACAAGGAGTATAATAAACATTTTCAAGTAAAATGTATTTATTTCCAACAAATAACTTCATATCTCCCACTGTTTTAGTTGAAAATACCTCCTCGGGCCCTACCTTAAAGGTTGCTTTGCCTTCTGTAAGCCGTCTCTAGGAACTAGTTTCCTAAGAGAAAGCACGAATATGATTAGTGACATCTGAATCAATTATTCAGGTTCTTTTATCATTTTCCACTAAACATGTCTTAATTATAAGCAAATCATATTTACTATGTTTTTCTTTTTGTGTTTCTTCATCTATGACACTCATGATTTCTTTAGAAGAAGTCATGTTCTCAAATTTCATAGCTAATATATCATATACATTTGCTAAAATAATGTTTCAAGCTTTTTTCATTAGCGTTAATTCATCTGTCATATGCTTACCAACTCTTTAGGTCTATAGAAGAACTGGGAGATTGAGGACATTCCTCTATTAAAACAAATTTCAAATCATCATTCGCTAGTATATCCAATTTCCATGTTTATTTATTAAGATCGTTAACTAAACTCAAAACGTGCAATTTTGAAGAATTCGACATATTGAAATTTTAAACAAATTCTAATTAATAAACTGCTTTTAAACCCAATTCAACTTTAGCAAAACTAATGATGTACCCATAAATTCATTATTTGTTTCCAATGATACTATAGTCAGTCAGAATTGTTGGATTTTATGTCCTAAAACTCGTAGTTAGTAAATTAATAAACATATTCTGTTTTGTTTTTTGATAAAATTGTTAATGAAATTATAATCTTGAATCCAATAAACTAAGATCCTGAGGCTATTTAATGTAGTTTGAACTTTATGTAGTGACATAAAATGTGGATCAAGTTCAAATATATAGCCAAAATGGTCTATAGTCTATGAATAAGGTTGGGAGCCTTATTCTGGGGATACTATGGATGTGGCCCATTTTGTAGTTAGTACAAACGATGTGATCCTAAATCTTTCACGTGGAGACAAGAAAGTGGAGGCATCCTATGTAAAGAGTTTACTTAAGACTAGACCATGAAATAGTCACTTTTTACGTTCTAAACACCATTTTATGTATAAAACTGACTATTTCGTTAATTGATGACCTAGGTAACTTAATCTTAATCCTTAGCTAACTATGAACTCTTGTTCACTTAGAACTATCCTTGGATCTGCATAAGTGAGGGCAGCTCATTATCGCTGGCCCAATAAGCCTCCAATTTTAGGGGTAAGATCAGGTGGATAGCTGGAAACATAGGGTACAAGACGAAATTCATGGATAGCTGGGAACATAGGGTGCAAGACGGAATTCACTCCTACCCATTATAGGGATAGTAGATAAGTTGTTCCTTTTAGTATTGAATCCAGGTCTTGATTAAGGGGCCCCACCCTCTCCTTGGCCCGAGAGGGGTTCGGTTTATAGGTTAGACCTTAAATCAATTGTTCATTAAAGGATAAGTGGAACTTAAGGAACAAGATGTAGTCTTGGAGGTAAAACGATTTTTATGACCCAATCGAGATTACGAACAACCTGTGAAGGATTAGCTTACTGATTATGGTTATATCAGATGGACAGAAACATATCTATAGTGAGGGGAGTGCAACTACGGGACTTTAGTAGAATGACCCGTTGTTAACAAATATTGATTAATTAGGTTAAAGAGTTTTACCAGTTAATCTCGGATTGTTGGAGCCCATGATCTGTAGGTGGATTAGGTTCTCCTACTAGCTCATATGGAATAAATTTAGAACAGTATGATAGAATGATTTGAATTGTTCGAATTAGGTGAAGAGACAGAAACCGACAAGTATATGTGATATAGTGGTCGGGTTTTTCAATTTAGAGATA
>NC_052355.1:8505008-8532398 GCF_009727055.1 Benincasa hispida
CCGCCCGCTCTGCTACGCGTGACCCATGCGTGCACCCGCCTACCCGGTATCGCCACTTGCCTGCTCGCGCTTCCGCGCTCCACGACCCGCGATTTTCGTTCACCCGACCCGACCGCGCTTCTATTGACTGCACCAACGCACGTTGACCAGCCAGTCCAGATGGTTTGGACCAGTCGGTTTGACTTGGTTGAGTCGGTTCGACCGATTCAACTTTGTTTTTGGTTTTTTGGGCCGGTTCAAGTGGTTTCTGAGCGGTTCTAGATGGTTCAAATTGTTTGAAGCCGGTTCCGGAAAGCTGGTTGCTGTTTTGTGCAATAAATTAGTTATTTGTTTGTTTTTAATGCCAAAACCGGCCAACTTTAGTGTTGTTTACCTATTATGCATGTGATGTATAATGTTGTATGATTATGTGTGCATATAGTATGCCATATAGTTTTAAAACCCCACCATAGGAAAAGCATGTGACATGCATTTGTTATATCTTATAAGTGTTATAAAATATATACTATGCATGCTTAGTTTTAATATAAGCGTTATATTAAAGCATGTTTGTTTGAAGGAAGAATGTTATAGATGAATGCTCTAGAGTTATAATTGTTATAACTTATTTTATAATTGTTATAAAATAACCTAGACTTCTAAAATCTATAATAAAGATAAGATTCATGCTCATTTAGGGTTAACCATCGAGCAATCCCAATTTTCATAGAAAATAGGTCGATATCTTGTAAACCCAAAGTTACAAGAAAACTCACCCGGCAAGATCTTGACAAAAAGTCAGATAAGATGACTAAGGTTGACGATTTTTAAGTAAAGGTTCACGTAACACCTACTACCTGGAGATCGAACCGGTGTCTGAGTTAGGTTAAACTGGTTTTATGAGCATGCGTGAGCGGTGTGAGGTAATAAAATTTGTTTATCACCTAGACATCATAGGTTAAAAATCCAGGATAAAAGTTATACTCGGATGAATCACCTATACTTAGGATATGTTTAGTTAGCCAAAATATATCGCTAAGTATTTTATACCCTAACCGTCTAGAACACTTCAGCTAGAGAGAAGTAATGTACTTTTTAGCTCTAGCGTCCCTAAGAGTTCACACCGTGAGATTCATGCTTGGCTTTGGGCTGCCCTGGGAGCGGACTCCTTTCGGAGAGTGTTTGCATGAGTCGATACCAAGGTGAATAGGGGAAGTTGTTCATAGTAAGTGAGAGAAGAAAGTGTGTCAACACATCCTACGGTCTCTTCCATTAGGTCGCACCATGAGATTCCTATAATGCGCCTGCATATCTGCCCTGGAGCAACCTTACCAATCGGAGGGCTGTATTATAGGATTCGGAACTCCGCAAACTCTAGAAATTGATAGGGTCTCTCAGGTCCATTTTCATTCTTGTCTTTCCAACTTTGGGAGCATAATGATTCCGATCTTTGAGGTCTGAAAATTGAGGGTCACACTTACGAGAATTACTAAGTGTTAGTAAATTTTTTACCAAAGTAGTGATAACTGAGTTACTATAGGAATAAGAGTTTTCTGGTGATAGTATCTAGTCAAGATAGTTTTGGTTCAACAGAGGAATAGTCGATCACCCCTCAGTGAAGGTTATTCTAAACCATTGAAATATCATTGCAAAATATAATAATGAAGGGTACATTATTAGTTTTTATGTTAAACTTGATTGGATTTAAAAGATTAATGTTTTTTACTAAAAATGATATGTTTTTCCTTTCAGTGTGACTAGTTCTTTATTTCAAAATTAGCTTCTGAAAAACTTAACGGTGAAACTACTCAACATGGAAAACAAATCTGAATTCAACACTAGTAATAGATGACCTGAGATTTGTCTTAACTGAGGAATGTCCTCAGACCCCTACCTCGAAAGAAGCACAAGCTAAATATGATTTACTAGTTGCTGAAACATGTTTAGTGGAGTATGATACCTCAACCTGGATATTAGATTCAGAAGCCACTAATCATATAAGCTTGAAGAAGGTGAGATCACCCTCAAGGTTGGAACAGGAGAGGTTGTCTCGGCCGAAGCAATGGGAGACTTGACGTTGTTTTTCAACGATAGATATATCATACTTAAAGATGTTTTGTATGCTCCTAAAATGAGATTGAATTTAATATCTATCACATGTATATTGGAACAAATGTATAAAATATCTTTTGAAGTTAATGAAGCGTTCATTTTCAGAAAAGGTATTCAAATTTGTTCTGCTATACTTGAAAACAACTTATATAAGTTAAGACCAACTAAAGCAAAATTTGTCTTAAATACTGAGATGTTTAGAATATCCAAAACTCAGAATAAAAGACAAAAAGTTTCTTCTAATGCCTATCTATGGCACCTAAGACTTGGCCACATAAATCTCAAAAGGATTGAGGGATTGGTTAAGAATGAACTCCTAAATCAGTTAGAACACAATTCTTTACCTCAATGTGAGTCTTGCCTTGAGGGAAAAATGACAAAGAGATCTTCTATTGGAAAAGGTCTCAGAGCCACAATACCCTTAGAGCTCATACATTCAGATCTTTGTGGACTGATGAATGTTAAAGCTCGAGGTGGGTATGAATATTTCATCAGTTTTATTGATGATTATTCAAGGTATGGTTATATTTACCTAATGCATCACAAGTCCGATTATTTTGAAAAGTTCAAAGAATATAAGGCTGAGGTTGAGAACCAGTTGGGTAAAACAATTAAGACACTACGATCAGATCGAGGTGGGGAGTACATGGACTTAAGATTCCAGGACTATATGATAGAACACGGAATCAAGTCACAACTCTCTGCACCTAATATGCCTCAGCAGAACGGAGTATTTGAAAGAAGAAACATAACCTTGTTGGACATGGTTCGCTCAATGATGAGCTTTGCTAAGTTACCTGATTCCTTTTGGGGATATGCATTAGAGACTACTATCTATATTTTGAATAACGTTCCCTCTAAAAGTGTTTAAGAAACACCTTATGAGCTATGGAAAGGGCATAAATGAGCTATGGAAAGGGCGTAAAGGCAGTTTACGTCACTTTCGGATTTGGGAATGCCCGGCACACGTGTTGGTGCAAAATCCTAAAAAATTGGAACGTCGTTCAAAACTATGCATATTTGTAGATATCCAAAAGGAACAAAAGGTGGTCTATTTTACGACCCTTAAGAGAATAAGGTATTTGTATCGATAAATGCCACATTCTTAGAGGAAAACCACATAAGAAGTCATCAACCTCGCAGTAAACTAGTATTGAATGAAATTTCCAAAGATGCTACAGATAGAACTAGTTCATCTACTAAAGTAGTAGATAAAACTAGTACATCTGGTCAATCACATCCTTCTTAAGAGTTGAGAATTCCTCGACTTAGTGGGAGGGTTGTTCATCAGCCTAACTGTTATTGGGTTTAACAGAAACATAAGTTGTTATACCTGATAACGATATAGAGGATCCATCGACCTATAAACAGGCGATAAAAGATGTGGACTGTGATCAGTGGATCGAAGCCATGGACCTCGAAATGGAGTTTATGTACTTCAATTTTGTCTGAAAACTTGTAGATCAACCAAATGATGTAAAACCAATTGGTTGTAAGTGGATCTACAAGAGAAAACGAGACCAAGCCGATAAAGTACAGACTTTTAAGGCTCGACTTGTGGCAAAGGGTTATACCCAGAGAGAGGGGGTGGACTATGAAGAAACTTTCTCTTCCCTTGCCATGCTTAAGTCGATTAGAATACTCTTATCCATTGCCACCTTTTATGATTATGAAATTTGGTAGATGGATGTCAAAACAGCCTTTCTAAACAGCGATCTTGAGGAGAGTATCTATATGGCTCAACCAGAGGGGTTTATTGCACAGGGTCAAGAACAAAAGGTTTGTAATCTTCAAAAATCCATTTATGGGTTGAAACAAGCTTCTAGATCTTGGAATATAAGATTTGATACTGTAATCAAATCTTATGGCTTTGTACAGAATGTTGATGAGCCTTGTGTTTACAAGAAGATCATCAATTCTACTATGGTTTGTATGTTTCATGAGATGAAATATTAAAACTATAGGTTATAAATATAGTTTTATATGTTGACGATATTCTACTCATTGAGAATGGAGTAGGTTACCTAACTGACAAAGAAATGGCTAGCAACGCAGTTCCAAATGAAAGATTTAGGAAATACGTAGTATGTTCTCGGGATTCAGATTATTTGGAACCGCACGAATAGAACACTAGCCATGTCTCAAGTAATTTATATAGACAAAATGTTGTCTAGATATAAGATGCAAAATTCCAAAAGAGGTCTGTTACCTTACAGATATGAAATTCATTTTTCAAAGGATCAATGTCCTAAGACACCTCAAGAGGTTGAGGATATGAGACGCATTCCCTATGCTTCCGCAGTAGAGAGCCTGATTTATGCAATGTTATGTACTAGACTTGACATATGCTACGCAGTAGGGATAGTCAGTAGGTATCAGTCCAATCCTGGATATGATCATTGGACTGCCTTTAAGAATATCCTCAAGTATCTTAGGAGAACGAGAAACTACATGCTCGTGTATGGTACTAAGGATTTGATCCTTACTAGATACACTGACTCTGATTTTCAAACCGATAAAGATGCAAGAAAATCTACATCGGGATCAGTGTTCATTCTGAATGGAGGAGCAGTAGTGTGAAGAAGTGTTGCAAAACTTTATTGCAGACTCCAGATGGAAGCTGAATACGTAGCTACATGTGAAGCAGCAAAGGAAGCAGTATGGTCGAGGAAATTCTTGACAGATTTAGAAGTCGTTCTAAATATGCATCTGCCTATCACCCTATATTGTGATAATAATGGTGCAGTTGCAAATTCAAGAGAACCAAGAAGCCACAAGCACAACAAGCATATTGAGCACAAATACCATCTGATCTGGGAGATTGTACATCGTGGAGACGTTGTAGTAACCCAGATATCTTTTGAGCAAAACATTACTGATCCTTTTACAAAGCCCCTCACGGCTAAAGTGTTTGCAGTTCACCTACAGAGTCTAGGTCTATAAAGTTTGTAAACTAGGAAGAGTGGGAGAGCTTTTGGGTATAAGCCCTAGTTTATTTTACTCATATGTTTCTCACTTAAATTCAACATTGTAGTACTCCACTAGAAGTTATAGTCTAAGTGGGAGTTTGTTGGATTTTATGTCCTAAAACTCGTAGTTTGTAAATTAATAAATATAATCTATTTTGTTGTTTGATAAAATTGTTATTGAAATTGTAATCTTGAATCCAATAAACTAAGGTCCTAAGGCTATTTAATATAGTTTGAACTTTATGTAGTGATATAAAATGTGGATTAAGTTCAAATATATAGCCAAAATGGTCTATAGTATATGAATAAGATTGGGCGCCTTATTCTAGGGACACTATGGATGCGGCCCATTTTATAGTTAGTAAAAACGATGTGATCCTAAATCGTTCATGTGGAGATAAGAAAGTGGGGGCATACTATGTAAAGAGTTTACATAAGACTGGACCATGAAATAGTCATTTTTTACGTTCTAAACACCGTTTTATGTATAAAACTGACTATTTCGTTAATTGATGACCTAGGTAACTTAATCTTAATCCTTAGCTAACTATGAACTCTTGTTCACTCAGAACTATCCTTGGATCTACATAGGTGAGGGCAGCTCATTAGCGTTGGCCCAATAAGCCTCCAATTTTAGGGGTAAGATCAGGTGGATAGCTGGGAACATAGGGTGCAAGACGGAATGCACTCATATCTGTTATAGGGATAGTAGATAGGTTGTTCCCTTTAGTATTGAATCCAGGTCTGAACAAGAGGCCCCACCCTCTCCTTGGCCCCGAGAGGGGTTTGGTTTATAGATTGGACCTTAAACCAATTGTTCATTAGAGAATAAGTGGAACTTAAGGAACAAGATGTAGTCTTGGGGGTAAAATGATTTTTATGACCCAGTCAAGATTATGAACAACCTGTGAAGGATTAGCTTACTGATTATTGTTATATCAGATGGACAGAAACATATCTACAGTAAGGGAGTGCAACTACGAAACTTTAGTGGAATGACCTGTTAGTTAATAAATAATTATTAATTAGGTTAAAGTGTTTTACCGGTTAATCTCGGATTTTCGGAGCCCATGATCTGTAGGTTGATTAGGTTCTCCTACTAGCTCATATGGAATAAACTTAGAACAGTATGATAGAATGATTCGAATTGTTCGAATTAGGTGAAGAAGAGAGAAACTGACAAGTATATGTGATATAGTGGTCGGGTTTTTTCAATTTAGAGATATAGCTTTAATATTTAATATGATTTAAATATCAAGAATATGAATACGTTCATAATTCGGAAAGCTCGAAAATGATGGAAATGCTCAAACATGTAAAAAGTCAAAGAGTTGACTTTTGACTTTGAAAAATCAAACTTTGATCGACCTTATATTCAAATATGATTTGAATTTCGAGAAAATAAATGTGAATTCATGCTCGAGAGGTCAAAATTAGTCAACCCGAAAAAAATCATAAAAAGTCAAAATGTTGACTTTTAGGGTCAAAGTTTGACTTTGACAAAATGACTATTTTGTCCTTTGACTAAAGTTAGTGGGAAAATCCAAACTTTTGTTGGATAATTCCACTAACAAAATAGTGGGCTAGATGTTGGCTTATAGTGGAGACATTAAGCCCACTTAGATAGTGGATTCTAGGTGTTGGGTTTTTATGAAGTTATTTTCATGCAATTTGGCATGGCCCTTTTCTATAAATATGGCTTTTGAATTTGGATTAAAACTTTTGCCATTTTTTGCCAAAATAGTTTTCAAAATTGGGCTGTGAAAGAAACCCAAACCAAAGAAATTCCATTTCTTTTCCATCTTCTTCTCTCTTCTCGATTTTCTTCATCCATCGGGTCCCACAACTCGGTTCTGAGTCCAAAGGATAGTAGATCATTTCTTGAGATTTCGATTTATTGATGTATACAACTTGTCTATGGGTTTTAATCCGAATTTACATTTATGAATTACATGAATTTAATTGTTGATTGATGCCCAATAATTTTGTTGTGTGATTCTGATGCTTTGTGATTAACTTCTAATATTGACACATATATATAAGAGTTAATCCCAATGAAAGCAATAGGTTAGTTAGGAAAAAAAGACAGCTCCTAGCAACCTTGAGAAAAACCATATTGATTGTTTAATAGACATTGGAAGTTAAACACTCATCTTAGTGTAATCCTATGTGATTTGTTAATTTGTATGGAGCAGATTCGTTTTCTATGCATTTTGATTAATTCAATAATTACGACCATTGGTTGGGATTCCAATAAGTTGGGCTAAGCATAAACAAATTCATAAATTGGGTCAATGATCTAAATTACATTGGCCGAATCTATTCCTCTAAGCTAAGACATCTCGATTAATTGTGTTTCTATTTTTACTTTCCTTGCACTCTATTTTATGCATTTTAACATATCAATCCATACAAACCCCTCCCCACCCCCACCCCCCCCCCCCCCCCCAATTTATCTCTTTAACTGAAAACGAGCTTCGATAAACTAATCTTCTGTGTTTCCCTAAGGTTTGACCCCAAACTTGTCGCTTGTACTACTAGTTAGTATAAGTAATTAGTTTAGTGATTTATAAATATTATTTACGTAGGCACGAGTTTACGGACGATGGTAAATTCGACGCTGCCATAGATTAGTGGCAAGAATACTTTTTTTTTCTTAACGAAGATCCTAACAAATTATGAGAGCAAATGAGAGACTCTAGGATTTGGAAAAAATCTAAATTTAAATACTAAAAAAAATAAATAAAGCAATAAAACATGGGTGCCTCCTAATAAATGCTTGGTTTAACGTCTTTAGCTAGACCGAAGCACTGAATCATTCTTTGAATACTGTGCTCTCTATCTTTCTTTCTTCACCACCACAATAGTGCTTAAGCCTCTGACCATTAACTTTGAATCTTGACCCATCTTCCCCTTGTACTGCTAGAGCTCTATAGGATGAAGCTTTGACTACCATAAAGGGTCCTGGCCACTAAGCCCTAAGCTTACCCGGAAGCAAACGTAAACAGGAATTAGAAAGTAAAACTCATTGCCAAGATAGGAATTTGCGTGGAGTGGTCTTTTTAGGAATTAGCAGGGAGTGATATTTTCATCATGCCATCTTGTTGTTCATTCTTTGTAAAGCTTGGCATTTCTATAGGCTTGACTATGGAACTCTTCTAGTTCATTGCATTTCAACTGTTGAGATTGGTGTCCTAATTCTCTCGGAGTCTCATTGTTTGTAATTATACACATTGTTTATGAATAAGTAAGTGTTATTTCATTCTGGCATTTCCTCATCCAATAAACAAAACCCCATCGTTATTATATGTAAACTTAAGCATGTATATGAGATATACAAGTACATCACGCCTTAAGTGATAACCTAAATAGATCTGTAGTATAAGGATTAAGGAGGAATTCCTGATCCTGGTGACACTACGGATATGGCCAACTTTGTAGGGGTTTGCAAGTGTTGTAAACTATTGCAAATAGTAGATCCTGACCATTCATGTGGAGACATGCGAATAGGGCTATTCTATACAAAGAGTTTGTATAAGACCAGATCACAAGATGATTCGTCTCTATATATAATACCGTTGATACTGGAGATGCACCTAAACGACCATAGGTGACATGACTTTAATCCTGAGTGTTTTGGGAACTCCTGCCTTTGAAGGTGGTCCTTTGATTAGTATGGGTGAGAGTGGCCAGATTGCCAACTCAACATGCCTACCTTTTTGGGGACTTGTCTGATTTGGGAGCTGGAAACTCAATTACACAAGATGGAATTCACTCCTTTCTCGAAGCAAGGGTAAGTATATAGATTGCTCCCTTAGGGGCTGATTTTGGGGCTTGAACATAGTGGCCACAGCTTCTCTTTGAAAGAGAGGAATCAGTCATAGTAGGACTATGACTTATGTCAATTAGAAGGATCAGTGGTACTTAAGGAGTTAGATGTAACTATAGGGGCATAACGGTTATTGACCGAGCTGTACTTACGAGTGATATGTGAAGGGTTGTCGCACTATTGATTGGTTAAGATACACACATAATATATCTATAGTAAAGAGAGTTCAACTGTCGGTCTTTAGTAGAGTTTCTGACAATTAATGGGTGGTGGATCCCGTGACTAAAGAGTTTAGTCAGTTATTCACGTACCGTTGGAGCTTCGAGCTACAGGTCCATAAAGTCCCCTTGGTAGCTCAATGGATTCAAGTTAAGGGTCAGTTCTTCGTGTGGATTTGAAATGTTCAAATTTACAAGATGTAATTCGATTATATATCATATGATCGATATGATGTATGAGAAACATCTAGTGGAGGGTTAATGTAAATGACATTTACATTAAGTGCCATGAAATATAAAAAGAGCTATGGTTTGTATGTTTCATGAGATGAAATATTAAAACTATAGGTTATAAATATAGTTTGATAAGTTGGTTATCATTTATATTTATAATAATATTAATTATTGAATAATTATCTCTTTCTCTAATAAACAATTTAGAACCAAGCAAGTAGGGTCTAAGTGTCTTCATCATGTGTTACATATGGTAACCTTTATTCTCTTACCTTGTGTTGGTCTAAATTGAGCTTTTTGATGGTCAAGTAAACTCTATGCTCGAGCTCCACCAATAAGTGATAAGCTTTTCCAAACACTAACTTGTACTGTGAAGTACCAATTGTAGTTTTGAAAGCTATATGATGGTATGTGTAGCAATCTTATGTTTCATACCATATTTAATCATCAAGCTTAAGAACCCAACCTTTCCTATTCATCCGGACCACCTTTTCCAAAATTTGTTTGATTTCCCTGTTAGACACCTCAGCAAGACCATTAGCTTGAGGATGGTATGTGTAGTAATCTTATGTTTTATACCATATTTAATCATCACGGAATCAAACTGTTTGTAATACAAGTGGGTGCCCTCATTACTTATGATGGCTCTATATGTGCCAAAACGTGTGAATATGTTCTTAAGCAAGAATTTTAAAGTAGGGCAAGCATCATTAGTCCTAATAGCTATTACTTCTACCCATTTAGACATATAATCCACTGCAGCTAATATGTATGAACAACCTTCTGAAGACATATGAAATAGCCTCATAAAGTCAATACTCCAAACATAAGAAAACTCCACCTCAAAAATAGGAATTATAGGTAGCTCATGTTCTTTATAGATATTGCCAGTAGGTTGGCATCTATCAAATGTTTTAACAAAAGTATAACAATCTTTAAAACGAGAGGGTCAATAAAAAACTGATTGAAGTACCTTAGTTGCAGTTGTTCTAGTTGGTCCAAAGTGACCTCGATAAGGTGAAGAATGAAAAGAATTTACAATACTACCTCCTTCTGGGGTACACACTTTCTTATGAGGCTATCTGCACGAACATTGTAGAGAAGTGGATCCGCCCAGTGATAAGATTTGACATTATGTAAGAATCTCTTCCTTGATTGAGGGTTTTGATCAAGTGCCAAATGTCCTCCTGCAAGATAGTTAATAATGTCAACAAACCAAGGCAAACTATCTTTTACCTGATATAGTTGTTCATCAAGGAATGTCTCAACAACAGGAGCACTAGCTTTTTCATTCTCATTTTGAAGCCTAGACATGTGGTCTGCAACCACATTTTCATATCCTTTCCTATCTTTTACATTAAAGTCAAATTTCTACAAGAGCAAAACTCATCTAGGCAGTCTAGGTTTTGCATCTTTCTTAACAAACAAGTATTTTAAAGCTACATTGTCAGTATGAACAATCACCTTAGAACCAAGCAAGTAGGGCCTAAATTTATCAAAATCAAGTACCACAGCTAGCAATTCTTTTTCAATAGTAGTGTAATTTTGTGGAGCACTATCAAAAGTTTTACTAGCATAATAAATAGCCCTAATCATGTTATCTCTATTGGCCTAAGATAGCACCTAATGCATTGTAATGACCCGAGCCCCTAGGACCTAGGTAAGGCCATTACTAAAATAAATGCATGCAAAGAATTTAAAACGACGCTCAGTTATTGGAAATAAATGCTAATTAAAATAAGAGAAGTTCAAAAGACATTTATTAAATGCAATTGTTAAAAACAATAATAGGGTACCCATGAATCATAAAGGTTAATAAGTTCATATGAAAAACAATTCTTAATAATAAGTTTCAAATATCAAAACTAAACATTAAGCGAAACATGAAAAGAACTCTAAATCTCATGATGCGGAAGCGTAAAAACTAGTCCCAGTGGCTCGATCACGAATTCCGTTGTGCCATCGCCACCTATGGCACATAAATACACGTAACATATAAGAGACTGAGTCCTATCCTATTGTAGTTAAGTATGCCCACAAAACTGGTGAATCCCGAAGGAGACACAAAACTGGTGAATCCTGAAGAAAACACAAAATTGGTGGATCCCAAGAGAAATACAAATTAGTGAATCCCGAGGGAAACACAAAACTGGTGAATCCTGAAGGAAACACAAACTGGTGAATCCCGAAGGAAACACAAACTGGTGAATCCCGAAGGAAACACAAACTGGTGAATCCCGAAGGAAACACAAAACTGGTGAATCCCGAAGGAAACACAACTGGTGAGCATCTAACTAATCAATGAGGATATTCACATAGCCCTAACGTGCTAAGATTCAACATTGTACAGTTCTAAAGCATACATAAAAATCCTTAATACCATGGCTGCATCACATACCCATAATTCTTAACAACATATTATACATCATCCATGTATAACTTATATCATAAATCCGCAACATACAAGTATGCCTCAACGCCAGCAGATCAGACATCGACATATGAAAACACGTACTATCACATACTAACGATCAAGCACTTAGGTGTGTATGTAAATAAATCAGAATTTGTGCCAGAACATACTTTGATTCAAGTCATACTGTCAATCAACATGCTAACAGTTACCATAACATACACTTATCATGCTAGCATACAACTAGAGCCTGGCCCGTGGGCAGTTCCAGTGATAAGATTACTTACCTTTACTCGCAAACTCCAGAAACTAGCAAGCTCAACCTCTTCCTTGTCCAACGAAACCGGAAGCCCACAGGATCAAACATAAAAACACCCAAAACAAAGACACCAGGTCACCTCAAGATCCAAACCTAACACCCAACATCATGGCAAATTATTTTAGGCCGCAGTCCATGGTTCAGTCAAACTTAAATCGATAAATTCATAAACATACAACATGCTTAACAACCCACAGAAGTTTAAAGCCTTACTCTTCACCAAGATTCATCGACTACCCCTTTACTCGGCTGGACGACAACTTCAGCAACCTAAAAATTTTGCCCTACATCCAAAACATAACATGAACCAACAATTTAAGGCCAAACTCTAGTGACTGCTCAAAATCCTCAAGGAATCCAATCAAAACAATTTACACTTACCCTTAATCTAAGATTTCGACAAAGACCAAAACGGACCTGACGCGGCAGGGACGACGGTGACCGGAAGTGGTGAGGCTGGGGCGGCGGATGCACGGCTGGAGGGAAATTGGACGAGCGGCCCGGCTAGACGGAGGCTCACAGTAGCGGCTGGAGGGCTTCTGGTTGCTCGCAGACGGAACGAACGACTGAAAGGGATGACGTGACGGCGAGCGACAAGGTCTGATCGGCAGGATCTGGTCGGCCAAAACCCACGAACGGCGAGCAACGCAGTTGAAGGGCGGTCGACGACTGGGCGACTAGTGGCAGTGGTGCGACCGGTTGAAAGCAGACGTGTGGCGCTTCGAGGTCGACGAACGGTGGTTTGTCTGTCTCTTATACACATCTAGATGTGTATAAGAGACAGGCGGCTGGGCGTGCGGCAAGGAAGAAGAAATCGGGGGGCTCGCGTGGGTGAGGGAGAAGGTGGGGGGGGCCCTTTTTATAAAAAAATAAAAAAAATAAAAATAAATAATAATAATAATAAAAGGAAAATAGTATAACGTTAATTAGATCTTTTCCTTAACCCACTTTATACTATTTAATTCCTTTCTTTTTTCTAAAAATAATTAATTCCTGCCATAACTTTTTCCAATTGAAAAATTTTTGAATAAATTCCACGACAACACTTAAGTCCAATTAAGTACAACAATAACACGGGCAGAAATCAATCTCTCTTTAAATAATTAAATGCTCTGTGCATCATCAAATACAAATTTAGCTTCCTTTTCTAGTAAATTACTTAAGGGTTTAGTAATTTTTAAAAAAAAAATTAATAAATCTCTCGTAAAACCCTACATATCCTAGGACACTTCTAACTCCTTTCTTATTAGTAGAAGGTGGCAATTATTCAATTGTAGATCTTTTTGCTCAATCCACATCCAATCCTTTTTTAGACACTTTATGCCTCAAAGAAATATCTTCCTTTACCATGAAATGGAATTTTTCTCAATTCAACAGAAGATTAACTTCTTGACATCTTTGCAACACAAGGGTAAGGTTAGCAAGACAAGAATCATAAGAGGAACCAAAAATAGAAAAATCATCCATAAAAGCTTCCATGATTTCTTCTATGAGTCCTTAAAAAATTGCCATCATACATATTTGGAAAGTAATAGGGGGCATTACACAAACGAAAACGCATACTCCTAAAAGAAAATGTCCCATGAGGACAAGTGAATGTAGCCTTTTCTTTATGCTCATAAGCAATGGCAATTTCATTGTACCCTGAATATCCATCTAAGAAACAATAATGAAAATAACCTTCAAATCTATCAAGCATTTGATCTGTAAAAGGGAGTGGTAAATTATCTTTTCTAGTAACTTTGTTCAACTTTCTATAACTAATACAAACATGCCACCCTGTTATAGTTCTAATGAATATGATTTTATCTTTGTCATTCTTTATCACAGTCGTACCACCTTTCTTAGGAACAATCTACACAGGGCTTACCCATTAACTATTAGATATAGTATATGCAATATCTTCATTCAAAAGTTTGAGAACCTTTCTCTTAACCACATTCTTCATAGCAGGATTAACTATCCTTTGATGTTCTGCTGAAGGAGTAAATGTATCTTCCATCAAAATTTTGTGCATACAGGTTGATGGACTAATACCTTTAAGAACCTCAATAGACCAACCAATAGAAGACTTACTATCCCTTAAGACACTCAATAATTTCTCTTATTCACATTCACTCAAATCAGTAGATATAATAACCAAAAAAAAAAAAAAGATTCATCTAAGAATGCATATTTAAGATGGGTCGGCAATTGTTTCAACTCTAAAGCAGGTTTTTCTTCTTCCACAACATGCACGAATTCAAGAGGCATAGGATTATACATTTTACTACACACTTTCATACTATCTAACCATTTGGCATACAAAGCAATATCATCAAAGTAAGTATCAACGTCATTAAAATCAAAATCTAATATGCTTTGTTCTAAATAGTCAGTAGTAAGTACAACCTCAACATGTTCCACCAGAATCCTATCTATCACATCTATCATATAGCAAATACTAATCTCATCATGGTGACTCAAGAATTTGTAAATATTAAAAGCAATCTTTTCCTCATTTACCTTTAGAGTTAATTTACCCTATTGGTCATCAATTAAAGCTCTCCCAATAGCCAAGAATGAACACCCGAAAATGATAGGAAATTTTGAGTCCTCCTCCATGTCCAAGACTACAAGATCTGTAGGAAAGATAAACTTGTCAACTTTAACTAAAATATCGTAAAAAATACCTCTAGGATATGCCAAAAACCTATCAGCTAGCTGCAAATAAATTGTAGTAGGTTGCACCTCTCTAATGTCAGGCTTCCTGTAAATAGACAAAGGCATCAAATTAATGGAAGCACCAAGATCACACAAAGCTTTATTAATAGTCAAGGAGTCTATAGTGTAAGGAATAGTGAAACTCCCTACATCTTTGAGTTTTTGTGGCAACCTTTTCTATAGCATAACATTACATTCTTCCGTAAAGCCAACCATCTCATATTGCTCAAACTTCTTCTTGCTAGACAAGGCATCTTTCATGAATTTAACGTAATTGGGCATTTTTTCGAAAGCTTTAGCAAAAGGGATATTACTATGCAATTTTTTAAATATTTCTAAAAATATAGAAAATTGAGCATCTAATTTCTTTTTGTGAAACCTCTGAGAACGGGGAAGAGTATTAAGTACAAAAAGTATAGGAGAAGAAGACTTATTTAAAGATGATTCAGGTTCCTTTACCTTTTCCTTTGGTTGCTCTTTCTCTTTATCAACAACTTCCTTAGGTGCACATTTGTTGCTTGGTTCATCATTGAGTTTTTCCACTTCTTGCTCAAGTGGTTCATCATCATCCTCCACCAATGGTGTGGCTAGTTTTTTCCCACTCCTCAATGTCAAGGCCTTTACTCCTGTGGATGTTTCTTAGGATAGCTTGGAATTTACCTTTTAGCATTGTGTGAAAGAAAGTGACCATTTGACTGAGTTGTACCTCTATATTTTGGATTACCTTCCTATGACTCTGAACTGTGTTCTCCAAAGTAGTGGTTCTTCCTCTAGACTCTTTAACAAATTCCACCATCAACTTCTCTAGAGAAGATTTCTTTTCTACGTTTGATGTGTGTCACACCCTTTTCCGAGTTCTATCCCTTGAATTCGAAAGGAAGCATGAGGACGACAGATACCACCTTTTTGTGATACTTGTCGCCCAACCAAACCTGTTTTCCCTTACTAAACTTAAAGCCAATAAAATGAGCAATAAATCCTTGCCTTAAGTTAATTTTATTACAACCAAAATAAAGTTTACACAATTTCCCAAACTTAACTAGGTATTATAGACACTTGGTTACAAGAACTCTTTATGGCAGCTTAAACTCGGAAATGTGGTTGTGGTGAGGTAGACCTTGACCTTATGGAACTCTTCACCTTCGCTACCTGGGGGGAGGACATTTTGGAAAACGTGAGCTAGAAAGCTCACTGAGTAGTAGTTTAATACGAAAATAGGTTTTCGAAAATCGTTTTGGGAAAACATATGCATAACAATCATTCAAGTACAATATCCGAGAGAAAACATATAATCCTCCCAGTCTGGTAACTGATAATCCTAGCATGGTCGAATATTTTATGAAAATCCTAGCAGGCTATGGAAACAATCCCAGTACTCTTGTATCCAGCCAAATTTGCACATGTCGATAATTCCTGCTAGACATGCTTGGGTACACTGACAATCCCAGCCAGATACCCTGACAGTACCTTCCAAGCGTCGATAAAGCATACTAACAATATCTCTGGTATAATTCTAGTTTCCAAATGCAATTACACAAGTTTTGTGACAAACAACAACAATTAAGTCCAAACAAAACATATTTTCTGATCATGCCAATATTACAAATATAACCTATATATATATAATCACATATAGAAATATAGAAATCAATATAAAAACAGTAGAATAACCACTCACAATCTTTTGGCTCATTCCTTAGGGTTCATAGGTCTCCCCTATGGCCAATTTGCCCTTGGATACTTCAATTGCCCCTTCTTGAGCCCTAGTTTCTAGAGTAAATTTCAAGCTTAGTTTGCTCTTCTTTCCATCCATTATTTTTAAAAATCTCCTTCTACAAACTTGTGTAAAAATTCCTTAACTTACTTACCCTAAAATATGAGCTATATATTCCAACGCAAGGGCTCACAATCTTATGATTTCTCAACCTTACTCGGTTGTCTCTGATTCTATTACCACCTCTCAGTTTTCCTCAGTTATGATGGCTTTTCTCTTGGAATTCCTTTACAGTAGCCCTCATACATAAATGAAACCCAATTTTTAAAGTTTTAGCTCCAGAAGCACTTACTGTTTGAAGTTGATGTTACTGTATGGTTTCACTGCCCGACCAGCACCTTCACCTTCCAATCCACGACCTCAACGCGTGGTCTTACCAAAGCATTCTTTGATGATTAATGCAAGGTACTTCTTTTGGACGTCTAGAGCACCTATGATCATATATGCAGCCTCACACTCAGCCTAAACTGCATTGACACTTACTACTGCCCACGCATATGCGTCCATCATGGTGCAGCCCGTTTGTTCAATAATTCCATATTCAAGTTACTGATCGCATAACTACATTTCCATGCCTTTTCTCTAGAAACTTCCTTCTATAAACTTTCTCTAAAATGTCTTAGGAAGATTATCTTAAAATATCAGCCCAAAATGCCTCGTGGTTTGTCTGGAATGTTCAAAACACCGCAACTGGTCCAAGCTTACCCAAGAGCTCGACCTTCAGTAGGATTCTTCAACCTCCAGCCCAATTCGTCTAGAATTTCCTGCCAGTAGCCCATCCTTACAAACTAGACACTTAGAGATTTCTTTTGGCTTTGAAATCACTTAAAATGCACGAGTGGTTTGTGAGAACCATCGCTCCAAATTTGACCTATTTATAGAATTCTAAATTCGTCCAACGCATGACACATCTTCAACCTTGCATGTCTAGGTGTCTTCATCATGTGTTGCCAACACCTCCTCCTTAACACCTCCTCCTTTGAAGTGTCTTCATCTCTTTAAGCCAACACATACCCTATACTTGCATGCTTTAATATTCTTCCACCTCCTACTAGCTTAAACTTAAACTCATTTTGGTTTAGGCACTTGTCCCAGGTTGTTGGAATGTTAGACTTAATCTCTAAGTTTCTTCAGTTCATCACCTCTACGCATACTTCCCCTTTTTTGTCGCATAGCACCCCTTGCACATCTACCTTGTCAATTCATGACTCTTACCTATATGCTCGGCAAGTTACCCTATTCGAGCCTCCTAGTCATGGCGCCAACCTAGTCTCATCGCATGGTTGCAAGCCTTTCATCGCCTATCCCGTTCTTGGTCGTATCCTTGGCCATCACTCAACCATCACTTGGCTTATTATCCATGTGTGACACCATCACATGCCAAGCCTTGGGTCAAGTCTCAAGCCAACGCCTCATGGTTTGTCTTATCGCATGCCTATTACTAATGTGCCCTCGTGTCAATGCCCAAGGCTTGCATTGCCATCGCCTAAGCCCTTTTCAGCCAACACTTACCTCACCTAACCTCCAATTTTTATGGAATGCTGCATACCCTTTTGACAAACGCAAGCATGCCCTTGTTGCTTACGAACGCCCATGGCCGAATGTTCAAGACCAACGGATTCACCACCTAACCTCGCATGGCCTAGATCATTGCATGACCTCCATCAATGCTAGCTTTCTCTCGGCCATAACCACACCATGCGTCCATCATGGTTTGTCCCATCGCTTGGTGTCTTGGTCGCACACCCTATACTAATGCATGGTGCCTTCATGTGTCCACCACTTTAGCCAACAAGACACCCTCCAATGTCAAGACCAATGCATAGCCAACTTTCACCATATGCCCATGCCTTACAAGCCTCAACGCATGGTTGTCCTAGGCTTCAACACTTAGCCAAATTTCCACCTGTTAAGCTTCAACTCAAAGGTACTCAAACTTTACTCAAATACTTAGAATTTTTCTTCCCTTCAACATAAAATTTCACTTATACTTAGTTTATTTCCTTAATTACTTGCTTAAGTATGGAAATTGGGATCCGGGTGTTACAATGTGCTTGCACTAGAGAAACCATGGGGTGCCTGCAAAACATTCTTATTATTAGCATAGGAAAAATTCTCATCATTCCTCAAACCTGGATGGTGGTGTATAGGAATTTGTTGTTTGCCTCTATAATGTCCCTTGTCAATATAATTAGTTGTCTCATTCTCTCCGTGTGTCCCAAAGTTGTTGAGTTTTAGCTACCATAGCTATTTGAGAAGATATGGATGGTGAATTTGATGCTTGACCACATGTAACAAATTTATTTAGAGTGCTAGAAATTGTGGTCAATTGAGCTTTAATGGCACTTACCTAATCAACTCCATATACTATAGCTGCTTTGGTGGTAGAGGCCTCTCACTTTGCGAGTTATAGCTTGTAGTGGTCATGTCCTTTAGGATTGTATAAGCTTCTATAATAGTTTTTCAAAAAAGAAAAAGACCCCTTATCAATACCATCTAAGATGAATTAAGTGATGCCACTCAACCCATCATAGAAGAATTGAATTTGGAACCAATTAGGATGTCCATGTAGTGGACACATCCTCAAAAGATCTTTGTACCTTTCCCAGTATTTAAATAATTGATCATCAGGTTGTTGAGAGAAGGCAACAATTTCTAACCTCAATTTGGAAGACTTGGTAAGAGGGAAGTATTTGTTCAAGAATGCTTGAGCTAGCTCCTCACAAGTGGTAATGCTCTCCGGTCGGATTGTCTCAAGGCAATCCTTACTTCAATTCTGCAAAGAGAAATGAATCAGTCTTAATCTGATAGTATGATTAGTAACTGCTTTAATCTTAACTTTTCCATAAATTTCAAGAAACGATCTAAGATATTTATAAGGATCTTCAATACGACATCCTCTAAAATTACTCTTTAGCCATTTAAATCCTAGGTCGAGCTATAGTGGTTAGAAATAAACTCTAATATCTTTCTCTGCTTCTTCGATCATCTCTTCTTCTTCTTCTTCTTCTTCTTCTCCTTCTTCTTGTTTATCCCTAAGATTTCTCCTCAAAGTACATTCATGGTCAAAAGGCACAAGAGAAGTGTCCATGTCATGGATCATGCAGAAGAGAAAACACCAACCAAGATTAAAACAAAAGTAAGTCTTAGTCTAGAATATCTTCAATTCTTAAATATTAAGCAAAAATCATTATTTTTTATTCTCGAAAATGGCACCAAAAACTTGATGCACGCAAGTGCACGTGGTCAAGATATAGTAAGTTAAAACTGCATAAGAGGTCGAGTATCATCTATTAGTACTTGTCAATTTTAGAATCATGTCAATTGTAGCGAAGGGATCAAAATCGAGGTAATAAAGTTAGAAGTCGAAAGACCTCACCCTGTTTTAAGTCATGGTATTTCATATATTTTCTAATTTTCCTTCTTTAGCTCTCACAAATCTATTGCATCTTTTATTAAGACTCTTTAGAGACACTCGAGTCTTTTCATTCTTTCTTTTTCCCTTTTTTGCCTAATTCAAAAAAAAAAAAAAATCGACCTGTCTGGTTCCCTCTAAAAGATGAGGAGCCTTATAGCCTTACTGGGCTATAATGACTCATCTAAGAAAGGAGCAGAGAAATACGAGAATTTCTTTGTGTCTTGACAGGAGACAGTTCATATCGCGCAACTGATGTTAAAAATTTTCCCTTCCTAGAGGAAAGGTAGGTGAAAATTTTATTGCTTTCTAATTTAACTTCTTGCTTTTCTTTTGTAAAAAAACCTTAACAAGGAAGAGCATCAATTGAAGCGTCGAGCCCTATTACCACACCTTAAAAACAATGTGCAAAAACATCTCCAATGGAGGTTTTCTATTCCCTTAACTCTTTTATTTTATTGGGATTTGATTAGAGATACAAGTTTGGGTGGGGTATGTTATGATAGCTTGGGATCCTTAAGAGTTGTGCTCGAACAATGTTTGTGTCTTGAATTGCTTGTCTGATCTATTATTTGGTTTGTTATAATGAAGGGTCTATGATGCACTCTCTTTGTAATTAGATTTTTAAGAGATGATGTTTGAAGATTATAATCATGTTTTTTGCCCATTAAAAAAAAAAATCTCATTATCATGTATCTTTTAGTCATTTGTCTAAGGAAATGAGGTCTTACATGCTTAGAGTTTTATTAATTGTCTTCATCTTTTAAGGGCATTACTCATTTTTCTTAGGGATATGATTAATCTAGGGCGGCTATGACATTCATAGCTTCCCTCTGAGCTAAAGTATCCTTGAGGAATAAGTAAGCTTCGACACCTTATTAGGAGTCATTACTCGTAGTTGGATGTCTTTAATGTAATCCGTATGGACAAGCCAAGACGAAAGTGATGTGTCCAAATAAGGTCTCCTCTTTTGTGTAAAGTAAGAAATAAAAAAACAAGAAAAAGACAAAAATAGAATAAAAGTTTGGTTCTCTCGAATGTGTCGTTGCAATTATGAGCTTAGGATGCTTAGCTCTTGAGCCTTTAAGCCATAGTAGAGGGAAAATGAATTGAGAGTCTTAAAAAACCATTCTAGGTTGTGCGGGCTTAATTAGTAAGACTTTGGACTCATTCATGCATGAGTAGGTCTAGAATCATTCTTAAAATATGCTTCATTGACTGATTATAATTGGATATCATTGTTGATTGCAGATCAAGACTAGAGTAACGATCCTTGCAAATTGAGCAAACATATTATTGTGTGAATATGTGATTCTACCTTACTCGAGTTTCACACCCCCTCCTAAAGTACCCTTTTAACTAAAAAGAGATGTGAAGAGAGTAAACATCACCTTTTGGTGACATCTATTAATTTAACATATATATACTTATATATTCATCCATTCCACCGCATACCTTTTTAATTAGCACACTAAGAAATTCTCATAATGCATTAACTCGTTCTTCTAGATGACCACCATTGATATAGAATGTATTTACAAATAGAACTAACTCCCAAGTTCACTTCACAACTCAAACCCACTAAAACATCTCAAAACTAGTACATATAACAACTTTAATCCCCATACCTCTCTTTTAGTGTGTCAACGAAACCTATATGTCTACTAGGTGGAAATGACAATTACAATAGTTGACAGCTAGTAGTCTTCCGAAACTTAGCCGCTATTTGGAAAGAAAAACATAAAATAATAAATACATGAGCTAAAACCCAGTGAGTAGTATCTTTATATGAAGATAGGATTTGGTTTTTGGAAAATATTTATAAAACTGAATGAAAGCATTCTTAGGATAAAATAAGTCTCTAAAACATCAACATTTTTTCAACGATAGCAAACCTGGGCTAACAAGACATATAACATTTACAAATTATATAAAGGTGGCATGATCATAACTTTTAAACCTTTCTAGTAAGAAATATATACAAATTGATCCAATTCCATTAAGATGGTTCTAAAACCTTAGTTGGTGTAAGAACACTCAAAGTCGAAATAACCTAACAGAAGTTGAGAACTGTCAATCATCAACGTCCTTAATTGGTGAAGAGTAATCTTCAATATGAGAATCCATAATTCTCATATATGCA
The DNA here is from genome assembly GCF_009727055.1 of Benincasa hispida. Classification (NCBI taxonomy): domain Eukaryota; kingdom Viridiplantae; phylum Streptophyta; class Magnoliopsida; order Cucurbitales; family Cucurbitaceae; genus Benincasa; species Benincasa hispida. Next base: position 8,527,117 of record NC_052355.1, read on the forward strand.
TGCAAAAATGCCCCCATGTATACTAAGGTAGGTCCCAAAGACCTATATTGGACTAATGTTGGATTCCGCATACCTAGGTAGGTCCCAAAGATCTATATTGGACTAATGTTGGATTCCGCATACCTTACCATACCTTCGATTCCAAAGATCCTCTGATAGTCTGTAGGACTCTGTATACCTTACCATTCCTTTGATATTGGAGATCTTTTGATAAGTAGTGACTGTTGTGGAAATAGATTCACGTAGCAAGGTAATCACATTGGATATAGATTCTAGTAACTAACACTTCCCTTTTTACAAAGCATTATAAACCCACACTATCAGATTATAGTTTTTAACCTTGACCTGAAAGATTTTCAGGTAGGAAACTATTGTAGCTTGAAATTGTTCAAAATCATACTCACATGTCCCGATGTAGCTAATTATATTTTCAAAAATATTCAATCCAATTAGAACACATCAAGCATAAAAAACCAACTAAAACATAGTCAATTTGGCTAAAATACATCAAGCTTGGGAAACCATATAAAACATAGTGGATTCATAACAAGAATACATTTTAAACATAAGAGGTTTCTGAACTAGATTATTCCCATCATTTACAAATCGTAGTATCATATATATATATATATCCTAAAAATAACCACTCACAACTTTAGGCTAGAAGTTTCTAGTTTACAAGCTACTTCATTCCCAATTTAACCTGAGAATTAATTCATAGGCTCTCGATCACTTCCTATTCATTTACTAATTCGAATGACTCCCAGTTACCTCCATGATTTCAACCAAAATCACCTTCAACTCCATTAACTCCTTAAACTATTTCATACTAACCACCAAATTCACCTTAACTCTTCATTAGATCTTAGTTTTTTCCATTTTGGGGGGTTTTGCACCTTGATCTCTAAATTACTCCAAAATATCCTAAAATTACCCTAAAATCGAAATTAATTCAAATTAGACCAAAATAATATTAAAAAAAAAAACCCAATTGTAGGCCCAATAGAGTTTAACCAGCCCAAGTGAGTCTCAACGAATTCAGCCCAACTGCTTAATCTGTGGAGAAAATGATGCCACGCAGCTACAATCTCTCTTCACACGTGGTGGACCGAAGAGCTTAAACTTTTTTTCAGTGTAACATTTAGACGTTCATGCAATTTTAGATTATTCCTATTTCGAGTTCTTCTCTATTGTTCAATGAGGGTTAAATGAAGAAGAAATGAGTTGCAGATCCATCGATATTCAATGACATTCATGAGATAGTTAAAAAAGATAGAGGAGAAGAAGAAGACTGAGATTTAAGTGGTTCGGTCAAAGAATGCCTATATTTATTGTGCAAATGGAGGATAAATTTAAACATGATCCACTTGTAACAGTTTCAGGAGGATCAGTGTCATGTGACATTTTGCTAGATAATCCTAAGCATTCAACCACAAATTCTCAAATAGTTTGTTAGGCAATGAAGAGAAAATATAATTGATTAAGCAAGATAAACAGAGGCAAACCCATAGCTAAGATATGAAAATTACAATTTAACAAAACTCCAAAAATTACATTGTTCCAAAATCCCCTAAACTAGAAAATAACTAGAACTTACCTTCTCATGGAGACAGATAAGACAAATCCATCGTTTCATTAATTACATAAAAAGAAGGAACAAAAAAGATAAAAAACACAAATGGAAGAGGGAGAAGTGGAAGAAATTCGGCTTAGAAACCGATTGGGGGTTGGATCTTTCCATGAACTTATGCTCTAAATCGAAGAAAAGACGTTATATATTGCAGTCGCAGCGTCGCCACGCTACAACGCTGCGAGGCCTCGTGCACGCCTCCGTTAATAATCAGAGTGTTGCAATGCTACATGTAGCGTTGCAACACTGCGCTGTTTTCTAGCATCAAGTAGCTACTACCTTGTACCGTTGCAATGCTCTACCCAAGGACATTTTTGTCCTTTCACGTTCTTTTGAAGCCCAGTTGCTCAAATTAGCTCCTAATTGCTCCACATTAACCCCAAACTGTTCGTAACAACAGATTCTACCTCCAAGATGTCCGATACCTATAAAATTATTAAATAAACACATTAAACAGAGTGACGACCTAAAATTAAATAGAGGAAAATAGCACATTTTTTATGCTATTACCCTCAACCTATTTGACATGCGAGAGGGGGCGTCCTATACAAATATACACGAACATATTTTTCAAACATATTTAAGTCTAAAATTCAAAACATTCAAATATCAAACATACACAAATATTATTTTCAAACATATTATTTACTAATTTCAAGCATACTTTTCAAAAATATCAAACGGCCAAACAAGAGAACGAAAGGAAATTTTTACTAGCACCGGCTTGAACTTTGAAGTCTTGAAAGTTGAACGATAGATCTCGCCTCTCAAAATAGTACAAAGTCTGTTTTTTTCAAAAGAAAAACAATACAGAACAGTCAAAATATATATATAAAAAAAAAACAAAGACATTATCTAAACAAAGTTCAAGCCGGAAGTGTCTTCATCTGAAAGTGGCGGACGGACGTGGAGTTGAAGTTGGAGATGGACGTGTCTTCACCTGAAATGGAGCCGGACGCGGAGGTTGGACGCGGATGGAGGCGGACGCGGACTAGGCAGAAGACTCTTCACGACTTCAACGCAACGAATCACCTGAAGGCTGGAGCAGAGCAGTGGATGTGGATGGAGCTGGATTCGGCAGTGCAATAGGCTTGCAATCGTTTTAGGGATTTAGTTTTAGGGATTTAGTATTTTTGACAGAAAGGGAGGAGGAAAGGAAAAGATTTTGCTTTGTAGGTTACATTATGTACAATTTCCCAAGCATCCCTTATATTTCTTTTCATCAATATTCCTATCCTCACACCACCTTATACAAGATTTCCCATAAAAAGTTAATATCACCTAAAAAATTACTAATATATATAAATTCGGAGAGTCTAGATGGTAATTAATTCGGGTCTGGGATCGGGGGCGGGAGGATAATGTCCCCGTCCCCGACGGAGGGCCCCTGAATAGAATTTTCCCAGTTTGACCCCATCCCCGGTCAAACCGGGGAATCCCTGACCCAAACGGGGCAAGTCTCTGCGGGTTTTTTTGCCAACCCTAGTAAGAATATAATATGATTATATTCATTTATTAATTAAATTTGTTAATTATATAATAATTGGTCGAAATCTTCTCCTCGATCGTGCGTTAGTGAAAAATTCAGTATTCGGTTATTGTAATCGTAGAATAAAATAAAAATTTGTTTCATTTTGCAAGAGTTCGTAAAAAATCGCAATCGGTGTGAAAACGTTTTTATCGCTTAGCTGAGGGCCTATACGATAGAGCTTATTGCTTAAACGATCGCACGCTTTTCTCTAAACAATCGCTTAGCTTTCCTATATGATCGCTTAACGTGCCATGTTTTCTAAACGATCGTTTACCTATTACTAGACGATCACTTAGTAAAACCTACACGATTGTGTAGCTTTTCTAAACGATAAGCATACCCGCTATACGATAGCTTTCTTTCCCACTTGCTTATCGTTCTACACGATCAGCCCGCTCCTCCTTCTTCTACCAAATTCAACAAAGACCACGCTTTGGATTCTCACTCCGAGAATACCAAGGGCTCTAAGTGGTGGTGTCGTCCCCACTCCTGCTTGCTCGTGCTTGTTCGTGTTGCTAGATGATCGTGCTACCATAGCCGACTGTTTTGTTGGACGATAGAGAACGTAGAGGTTCTTCCGCTGCGTTGAGTTTGAAATTGAAGAGTGTCTTCAACTGGTAAGTGAACTCAATCCCTCGTATTTTATTTATCAAAGCATGTCATTAATTAGTGTAAATTTTATAACTATCTATTAGAATGTGTGTGTGGTATTTCAGTCATAATGAAATTGGAAAGATCCGAACGCGCTCATGGATACTCTTCGTTAAAAGTTCCTTCAGATAGAACATGAATCGATTATTGTATATAATCTCAAATGAATGATGATTAACCTCCTCAGCCCTACATTTATCTGTCATCAATCCATCTTCTAAAAACATGTGCTTTTCTAACTTGAGTTATTATCATTCCATCTTTCACCTTCCATCTTTGGTTTTTGATGAGGGTGGTCGAAACAGTGTCACAAACATTCTGCCTATCAAATAAAATTTATAAATACCGACATTTAGTTGATAACTTGTATGTTATTAGAATATTTAGAAGGATTTTACAAGAAAAGCATGAAATAGGTAAAGTCACTTTCCATGTGTTTACCAAATCTGAAAGAAAGCCTGAGCAAAAATGATATCGCTAATGCGTTTGCAATGTAGGAATACAAAGAAAGATGAAGGAAGGAGCCATGATGAGAATACAAAATGACTATGCGACAAAAGAATTCACGAAGGAAGGAAGGTACACACCAAGGAGTTCAAAAGACATGCGATAGGGACCATTGAAACTGCAAGAGCGGACGCACGCATTCCTTGACGTGCATCTGCCATAGTCTTGTGTGGCAAAAGTTGTCCCCATACCGAGACTCTATATATATCACCACTTGCATACAGAAAAAGGAGGAGGAAATTGAAGGAAATCAAACTCGAGATTTCCATGAGCAGTAAAATATAGATCATTCCAAATTACAATCACGAATGTGAACATTACAAATTACAGTCGAAACAGAAACATGCAATTATACAATCAATATAAAAATTACAGCATGAACAACTACAAATGAACAAGGAAAAAAACTCTACGAACATTTGTAAACTCGTCTCCACGCTCCTTGCTCATGAATGCTCAAACTCAGCAACCTCGAACACTCGAACAACACGACCACAACACTACAAGAACACTTCGCGCTTGTCCTCAGCGATCGCCTTGGTCACGAACTCCTCAGCAATACGAATGGCCTCCACGGAACCTCGACGGTGTCAAGTTGAGTATGACACCACCAAAAAGGTTACCTTGGTATTCTCGGTCTGAGAATCCAAAGGGTAGGCTCTGTTCGAACTTGGAATAAGGCAGACGAAGAAGGAAAGACCAATCATGTACATGATTGGGCAAGTGGGAGATGACAGGAACCTATCGCATAGGTCAATGCCCAATCGTTTAGCTAAAGCTAACCAATCATCTAACAAAAGCTAAGCGATCGTTTAGCTCATCATTTAGCTCAGTGTCTGTCGCCTACAAAACACTACACGATTGTTTACTAAAACACGCTATCACTTAGTAAATTCGTATTTACTTGACCAGCGCCGTGAGTTTTCTTTTTGCGAGAGAAAATCTCAAAACTAATTTTTGACA
>NC_052355.1:8532418-8590670 GCF_009727055.1 Benincasa hispida
ATTAATATTATTATAAATATAAATGATAACCAATTTATCATACTATATTTATAACCTATAGTTTTAATATTTCATCTCATGAAACATATAAACCATAGTTCTTTTTCTATTCCATGGTACTTAATGTAAATCTCATTTACATCAATCCTCCACTAGATGTATCCATACATCATACCGATTACATCATATATAATCAAAATACCTCTTGTCAATTTGAACATTTCAAATCAACATCAAAAACTGATCCTCAATTAAATCCATTGAGCTACCAAGGGAACCTTATAGACCTGTAGCTCGAAGCTCCAACAGTACGTGAATAACTGACTAAACTCTTTAGTCACGGGATCCACCATCCATTAACTGCCAGACACTCCAATAAAAACTGACAGCTGAACTCTCCTTACCACAGATATATTATGTGTCCATCTTAACCAATCAGAAGTGCGACAACCTTTCACAGATTTCTCGTAAGTACAACTGGGCCAATAACCATTATGCCCTGTAGTTTCATCTAACTCCTTAAGTACCATTGATCCCTCTAATGAACATAAGTCATAGTCCTACTATGACTGAGTCTTCTCTTCCAAAGAGAAGTTGTGGCCACTATGTTCAAACCCCGGAATCAGCCCTTAAGGGAGCAATCTCTCTACTTATCCCTGTTTTGGGAAAGGAGTGAATTCCATCTTGTGGATTGAGTTCCCAGCTCCCAGATTAGACAAGTTTCCAAAAAGGTAAGCATATTGAGTTGGCAATCTGGCCACTCTCACTCATACTAATCAAAGACTGCCCTCAAAGGCAGAAGTTCCCAAAACACTCAGAATTGAGGTCCTGTCACCTATGGTCGTTTAGGTGAGATGCAAGTCTCTAGTATCAACGACGTTATATACAGAGTCTAATTATCTCGTGGTTCAGATCTTATACAAACTCTTTGTATAGGATACCCCTACTCGCATGTCTCTACATGAATGGTCAGGATATACCATCTGTAGTAGTTTACAACACTTGCAAACCTCTACAAAGTGGGCCATATCCATAGTGTCACCAAGATCAGGTATCCCACCTTAATCCTTATACTACAGACCTATTTAGGTTATTACTTAAAGCATGATCCACTTACATATCACATATACATGCTTAAGTTCACATAAAATAACCAAGAAACTTTGTTTATTGGATATAAGTGAATGCCATAATTAAATAACACTTATTTTATTTATTAAACAATGTGTATCTTTACAAAATAACAAGACTCCAGAAGAATTAGAACACCAATCCCAATAGAAATAAATATGCACACCAACGAACAAATAAAGAGAAACTGAGAGATTGATAGAGGGAGATACACCAATTCATCCTCTGAAGTTCGAGACTCTCTCTCTCTATATATATATATCTTATGTGATTTTAGGGTTAGCCTCGAATTCCCTCCCCCTCTCTCAACCCTAGTCGACTTTCTCCCTCTCTTTTCCCTTCTCCTCTGTATTACTTAGATCAATTACCATTTGAATTATTGTTTTTTGGGAGCTGTCTAATTCCTCGATACACTCTTCCATATGGGCAATAAATCCCGCTAAGCTATCTCCATGCTCAAAGCTACAAGTCTTTATAGCTTTCGACGCTAGGGCTTCAACCCTCATCATCAACTCTTTAATAGGAATTTCGTGTAGGTGGCCAACTACCGCATCAATTTCATCGTATTTCTCATAGATTTCCTAGAATCGAGTCCCTAGGGAATAGGGGTTATCGAGGACTTCTATTAGGTACAACATCTACTGTTCTAGCTCAACCAGTTTGTCCACTTGGGACATGTTTAGTTGCTTTATCGTTGACATGTCTATTGTTTTTCACACTATGAGCCTAACCTGGCTCTGATACCAACTGTCACAATTACACTTCCACAAGGTTTAGAAAGCGATTGTGCATCACTTTTTTTTGTACATGAATAAGTCAGCCAATTTAAATTTAGATTGGAGGAGGCACAATAGGCATATGTCACAGCCTTCAATCCCATTTGGGGAAAACGATTTTAGAACATGGGATTAGAGAAACAAGTTTTCGTAAACATTTAAAAGCATGTTTGAAAAATGATTGCCATAGGCTAGAGAGCAATAGGGGATAACAACTTAATAGCTTATAACTTCGGGTATAAAGATATGATGATTAGTCTACTAAGTATACTATAAGCATTTTTGTGACTATCACCCTTATATATGAAAAGTGGCAAGGAGTCACTTACAATAAATAGTACAAGAAAAGTAAACTAAATTACATAATGAATTACACAAGATGAAAGTATGATAAAATGAGGTTGAGAAGAGCATGCACACGCCATGGGCACCGTGCCTTGAACAAATATGACTGTGACACACAACACCCTACTTTCGCTTAGGCCTAAGGGCCCCTCAAACACTTGGAACAAAGAACACACCAAAGCTATCCGCCACGGGATCCCACTCATGTATATCACAATATAAAATTTTCTATCTCATTAATATACTACAAATTTAATACTCATAATCTTCATAAGTGTAAATAGCAATCAAACTCCTCTGTGATCATTGTTGTAAATGTTATCAAGTTTGAGGATCTCTTCTTTGATATCAGAGATTTGCCAAGTTTTTATCATTCTCATTCCATCTGCCAACTCTTTGTCATCCTCAACATTAAAGAAACATTTTCGAGCCTTGGCATCATTAACAACATCTCTCCATTCTGAATTGCTCTTTCCTAAAGTTGTTGCATCTCCCACAATCCAAAGGCAGAACCTAAAGAAATAAGAAACATAAGAAAAAATACTGAAAAAAAAAAGTATATTTGTGAATTTTAATGTCCGATGTTTTTTCTTTTATGGTATTGAAAGTAAGACCATGGAAAACAAGACCCTAATTCGTGTTAAGGAAACCTCAAAGAACAAGAAAATTAGAAATTTAGTTGGAAAATTATTTTAAATGGTAAAACTATTGAAAATATTTATAAGATATAGCAAAATTTTAGAAATATTAATGATAGACATTGATAGACACTGATAAACTTCTATCAGTGTCTATTAATGCCACTGATAGACACTAATAGAAGTCTATCAATGTCTATCAACATCTATCATTGATGATTCTAAAATTTTGTTATATTTTGTAAATATTTTGATTCATTTTTTTATATTTAAAAATAACCCAATTTAGTTCCTAAATTTTTAGAAAATAAGTCTAATATATCTTTTAATTTGGAAAGCAATTTAGTTAGAGATTTATTTGATATAAGAGTAAAAGAGTTCATTGACACACTAGACATGTTTTGAACTTTACAGGCTCATCAGATACAACATTTTGTAAGTTTAAAAACTTAATTAAATGCTTATAAAAGTTTAGGAACCTATATTAGGAATTTAAGGATTGTAATTTTAAACTAAAATTTAAAAATAAAAAGAGAATTTCTAATCTCTAGTCTCTTCTATAGCCTTGAATGTAAGACAATAAAAAAACTAGAGCATTGCTCTTGTTAAAGCATTTTAGAGGGAAAAAAAATAGTCAAATGACAAATTTAGCCCTAAGTCTTTCAAAGCCTCTATACAAAAAATTAGTCCAAGAACTTTGTAAGTTAATATCATAGGTCATAGACTTAGTGGACACAAAATTAAAAGTTCAATTATTTACTAGTCTCCTTTAATTAAGAGTTTAAATATTTATCAGATATAATATTCTAAGTCTAAAACCTATTAAGTACTTACTTTATAAACCGTAGCAACTTACTACACACCATTTTAAAGTTTAGAGATTGAATTTGTAATCTACAGATAAAAAGGAAAAATAGAAATAAATTTCCAATGTGTTTTCCTTTTAATAAAATTATAAAAAGGAATTAAATAGAAATACTATACCTTGCTCTTGTAAGAGCAACATTGGTTCTTTGTGTACTTGAGAGGAATCCAATGCTTTTTCCATTGTTGGATCTGACTGTGGATATTATGATCACATCCTCTTCACCACCTTGAAAACCATCAATAGACTTTACTTTTACTCTAAATCCTTCATTATTCTTCTCATATTTTCTTCCAAATTTGTCTTGAATTGATGAAACTTGTGCAGCATAAGGAGATATTACTCCAATGCTAAGATCCTTCTTGTTCTTGCACCATGCTGTATTTGAAATTAAGACCAAACTTTATATTTTGGAATTAATAATTAACATAGAGCAAGTTCCAACCCATGTTATAAAGTTTCTCACTCATATATATATATATATATAAAATAAATTTTCACAAATAGAAAAATATTAAATTATTTATAGAAATAACAAAAAAAGAAAACACCGATGGGATTTCTATCAACGTCTATCACATTATATCAGTGATAGACTTCTATCAGTTTCTATCACTGATAGACACTGATAGATTTCTATCAACCTCTACTAAAGAAAATTAAATTTTGCTATTTTGTGTAAATAGTTTCCCTTATTTTTCTATTTTTGAAAATTTCCTATATATATCTTGGTTTTAAAATATAATTTTGAGTCCTTCCACTTTGAAACTTGTATTTCAGCTCATTTCATATCAAATATATATATCCAAATTTTGTATAGTATGTTACGTTCAATAATAATCTTTAAATTAGTCCTTTACCTTAAATTTGAATGTAAATTTTTAAGTTAAATTGTAAATTTTGTCTCTATGGTTTGAAGAAAGAAAGAATATTAGTTTATGTAGTTTATAATTAGTATTTAGTCTCTATGTTTGATAAAGTTCTCCTAGTTAGGAGGATTTTATCAAATTATCGAGACTATTTTATGAGGTTTTATCAAATCATAAGAACTAAAATCCAACTTTTCAGATCCTGTGATCCAAAATTTCTAATAGCTTTCTTCAAATCATAGGGACCAATTATATAATTAAACTTATTCTTTATTCAACCTTGGAAAGAAAATTAATAAATGTTTCTGTAAAAAAAAAAAAAGTATATTGTAAATAGGTTTCCCAATTTTTTACAAGAAAAACTTATAGGGATCAAATTATTTTAGCAAAAATTAGTCATAGTCTAACAATAGAGATTAATTTTAACATATAGACTAAATTTGAACATTTAAAAGTATAGTAATAAAAAATAGAACATGTATAAGAATACAAACCAAATCGTGTTCTTACCAAATAATTAGTAAATTGAATTGAGACAAAAACAAGAAGGGCTAATTCCTTTTAATTAAAAAATAAACAAAAACTTTTAAATATTAGAGAGTAAAACATAGGCCTATTTTTAAATATAAAAAAATGAACCAAAATACATACAAAATATAGTAAAATTTTAGAATTTTAATGATAGATGTTGATAGACATCAAAAGACTTCTATCAGTGTCTATCAGTGACATTGATAGACAATGATAGAAGTCTTTCAATATCTATCAACATCTATCATTATAGCACTTCTAAAATTTTTGTTATATCTTGTAAATATTTTCAACAATTTTACCATTTTAAATAATTTCCCTAAAACATATATATTTAACAAAAAGAATTGACATACCTTTGTAAAGCATTTGGATAATTTGGGTAACAACAACTACTTCAACCATATTCTTCTTGCTTTGTCCATCACCATTGCTTTCCTCTTGTCCACCACAAACATTGATGAAAGAATATGGTCCAAATAGAGGACTTGGAAGGTAATGTTTTTCATACTCTTTATCCATTACAATGGAACCATCCAAAATTTTATTTCCATAAAATTTGGAATTTGGGAAGCAACTCACTAATGGATGCATCCTATATTGTGTATTCAATAGGTGCTTTGAGTATCCTAATAAACTTAGCCTCTCAAAAAGGCTTCTACCAAATTTAGCTCCTTCACAAACCTAGTACAAAATGGATTAGTTTTGATATTCAAATGATAAGTCACTCAACAAAAGAAAAATTAATGTTAGACTACGAAAATTATATAAAAATGTTTCCATGTAAATGTTAGCATATATAAGTCACTACAAGAAATGTAAAATTTCATAGCCTTTGATTGTAGCATTTAAAAAGAGATTATGAAATTTTAAGGGGAAAAAAAGCGCTAAGGTGAAAAACAAAAAAATTGGTTTCACGTGTGCCTAAACATTTCGGAAGTGAATCCTTACCGCCTTTTGAAACCCTTTCTTTTATTTCATTGTTTTCTACATGCGCCTAAATTAGGCGATGTTTGATAATCATTTGGTTTTTAGTTTTTAGTTCTTGAAAATTGTGTTTGTTTTTTTTCACAATTTCTTAATAATGATGTTCATTTGTAAACATTTGAATTCTTAATAAAGTTTTAAAAACAAAACAAGGTTTTAGAAGCTACATTTTTTAGTTTTTCAGATGTTAGTTTGGATTTTGTAGAAACCAATAACTGAAGAAGTGTTTAGAGGCTTGATTTTCATAAGTTAAAAAAAAAAATCAATTGGTTATCAAATGAAGTTTTATAAATTTTGCGACTAACTTTCAAATTTATATCCAAATGTTTATTCGAACTTTAAAATGTGTCTAATAGATTCCTTAAATTTTCAATTTTATGTCTAAATAATAGGTTAGTAAACTTAAAAAATATTTAATAAGTTACTAAAACTATTGAGTTTTTGTCTGTTATATATGTTTTTGATCTTTCGATTTTCTGTCTAATATGTCTTTAACGGCCTATTAAAAATTTTCTTTTATTAAATTTCTGATTCTATTGGACAAAAAGTTTATAGCTTAAAGTCCTATAAGACCAAAAATCCAATTTGAACATAAAAGTTAAGGGCTAGAGTTGTAGTTTAACGAGAAAGTTTTACCCTTCTAAAAATTTCTAGCTTCACCCCGATCTCGAAACTCTATAAAATAATTGATAAATATTGAATCAACATGATCATAGTTCAACTGAGCTAAAACATGTATTATTGTCCTCGAGGTCAGAAGTTCAATTTTAAAATCCCCACATATTCTAAAAGAAAGAAAAAAAGAAAAATCTTGAATACTTGAAAATTATTTACATACCTTGCTCTTTATTGTTGCTGGTAATTGGAACTCATCACCAATAAGAATAGCATGGTTTATATGTTGAAGTTGCAAAGGTATAAGTGATTCACACTCCTTCAATTGTGCAGCTTCATCAACAACCAACAAATTCAGTGAATTCTTTTTCACTGAGTTTAGTTTGAAGGAATTTGAAGCTGTGGTAAAAATCAAAGAAGCTTGCTGAAAACAAAACTTCTCAATTGAATTCTTGCTTACTTTACTTGGAACTTCAATTTCATCAAGAGAAACCAAAAGTGTCCTCAAAACCAACAAACAATGACACTTCAAATCAACCAAACTTTCTCTCACTTTATCATCATCATAACCTTTCCTCAAAAGGGTTCCAATACACCCAATCAACTCAACAAGAATCTCCATTTTTTCCAAATTATGCTCCATAATGACTTGTTTAGGTATATGAGTTACTAAAATATTGACACATTCTAAAATTGAAGAACCAATGGATTTGAACATTCTCTTCATTTTTGATGGCTTATTTTCTTGCAGAATCCCTATCATGGATGTTATTTGAAACTTCAAACCATTTTGTCCTAAACATTTGAAAAGCTTTTCAACTCTATGATCCAAATAAATATCTTCCAATTGAGAATCAAATTTAAGTCTATCTTTGTTCCCAAATAAGAGCAATTCTCCCAAAGGGCAAAAGAAGTCATTTTTACTAAGGGAATCATGTTTTAGTAACTTCACAACTTGAGAGGCAAGATTTGTAATGGCAATATTTGTGGGTGCACAAGCAAGAGTCCTAATTTGGTGTCTCATTCTTAAGATTTTCCAAAGTAATATACTTGTAGTTTTGGTTTTGCCTGTACCTGGTGGCCCCCATATAAGCTCTATTGAAGGCTTGTGTTGGCAAATAACATTTTTTATGCAACTTTCTATTGCAACTTTTTGGGATTCATTCAATGATGATAAGCATAGTGTTGGGAAATTTTGAGTTGAATCTTCTCCATTTTGATTGCATTGTTTGCAGGTTTGATTACCCTGAAACATAAACAAAAACAGTCAACTACTTTCATATCTTCACACAAATTACAAGAAATTTGGCATTTGCCCCATGTAATATGATGATGGTTTGAAAATTGTTATCTTTTAGAGTGTCATCATTAGGTAGGATGACAGTTGCTTAATGATATGATAGTTAAAAACTAACATTAAAAAACCAGCCTTGCATATTTACGATGGTTATCAATAATAGCAATTTAAAATTAACAATAAAATCGACCTGTATCGTACTTTTACGATGATAGTTACCAACATTGGCAATTTAAACTAATATAAAAGCTACTGTCGTCATATATTTACATAGATATGATTCAAGATGACAGTCGTAAATATACAACAAAGATGGTATGTACAAATTGATAATAATTCCAAATCAAACGATTGGGGGCTCAATTGTATGAACTATGATGCTGATTTTATACACAAATAGCAACTCTAAATTGACATCATTTCTATATCTACTTATAATGAGGGGTCTATTTCGATTGATTCGAGAAAAAAAATGTTTTTCAAAAAACTCATTTTTATTTAAATACTTTTGATAAAAAGGGATTAAAATATACTTGAAAATTTATTTTGAGTGGTTACCAAACACTCCAAATTCTTCTGAAAGGACTTATTTTTTAAATTAAATACTTGAAAATGTAATCCAAATACACCATAAATTATCAGTATAATTCGAATTCACCCTTCTTAACAAATGTAACACTTTTCAAGAAGTATATATATTATGATGTTTGGCCCCATCGCCAAAAAGCACTTTAATGTGCAGGTATTATTAGCTACTATTTCTTTTCTTTCTAAAAATATTTATAGAATAAGTGTTGTTCCACATAAAAATACAACTACAAATATTGAACTTAGAGTAGTACTCTTTTAAATAGAACATGTTTTTCTAAAAAGTACTTTTTTTGGGGGGAGAAGCACAAAATATTAGGAAAGTTTTTCAAAAGTGCAAAATACAACTACTAATTCGAAAAGTAATACTGAATTCAAAATCATTCTCAAACAAAACCATAAGTTCGAGTATAGAAAACTCACCGTCGAGGTTGTGCCCAAAATATGTTTGATGATCCCGCCATCAGTAGAACCTTGTAATGCCTTCCATATTCTCAAGTTGGTTGTCACATTCATAAGAAAAACAATGAAAAGTGTGGTTGATTTGTGTACATCAACTTGATCCATGTTGTTGGAAATATGAAGCTTGAGATTAGAAGGGGTATTATTGTCATTAGCTTGTCCTAACCAAGCAAAAGCCCAATTAAGTTCTGAGGAGCTTTCCAAGTAATCACTTGAAATAGTTTGAGGGTCAATGTCCAAAATTACAAAAATATCCCCAGGAAGTGCTTTGTATGGTTGATGTCCCTTCTTATTAGTGTTTATCCAAGTGCTAACATTAACAGAGAACATGGTTTTGCCTTTTTTTTTGTTTGAATGTTCAATAGAAACCACTTGTGAGAAAGGTGCTTTGTGAATTGTCTTCAAACTACAACATAATTCTGCTCTTGTTTCTTCTAACAAAGGGAATAGGTATGAGCCTTTGTATTGCTCCTCTGATTCAAATGATTTTGGAATCTTTCCCACCTTTGAAAATTTTTAGTCAATTTAGAAATTAGTCACCAATAAGCATATAAATACTACTACTAAAAATTTTATCTAATTTATGGTGTGAAATTAACAACATACTTAATTAACAAAATTTTATCTATCGATAAATTGAAATCTCAGTATTGATATCGATATTGACATGGATATTCTAATCTTAGTTTATTTAAAACTCTATGCTTGTTACAGAAAATTTCTATCTTTCCTAAGGATCACATTTGAATTGATACTTTTTTATTTTTGGTTTTTATTTTTTTGTTTTATGTTTTTGATTTTCAGTGTCTAAAAAATTTATACATGCTTGGTTACTGTTTTTTGCTTTCTGTTTTTTTATAAATAAAAAACTAAAAATATGTTTAGTAATTTTATTCTATTTTCTTATTTTTAAAAATTGAAACAAAAATTTGTTGGATAATTTGTGTTTAGAAAAGATCAAAATAAGTTTCGATGACTTTTTTTAGTTTCATACTTGTTTCATAAGAGAAAAGTCAAACTATTGTTACAAATAACTTTTTAGTGATATACATAGTTATAAAAGCATATCTTTTTTATTTTTTATTTTTTATTTTTTTTTAAAATCATATTGAAAAAAATATTATCAATATTTTATATGCATAGATTAATCAGAAATCAAATGAAGAAAAATAACAAAAATAAACATATTGATAAAATACAATAAAAGAGTTCTATTTTTATAATAGAAAATTATAAGAGAATAAGAACACAATTAAAATAATTAATCTCAACATAATCAATTTATGTTGTTTTCGTAAAAATAGTTTTATTGTTTTTATATAAAAGAGATAAGAATTGGGATAACAATTCTTTATGTTTTTGTGTATTTTTAAATTGATAAAAAAAAATCACATATTTTAAATCTCTAGAAGCCATACAAAATATTTTTTTTTTTTTTTTTTTTGGAAAAGGCATACTCTTTCATTAAGATTGTGTCCAAAAAAGACACAATCTCATGAAGAGTTGTGGTTTTCTAAATTCTAAAATATTAATAGTAAATAATAATTTTATTCATATTTTCCAAATATTTTAATTTGAATTTTGATATAGTTTCTAAAAAAATATTTACAATATTCTTGATAAAATAAAAATAATGTTAAAATGAAGTGTACAAAAAAATTAATTTGAACATTATTATCCATTCAATTTCATATAAATGTTGAAATTATTATTATAAAATAAAAAATGATGCTCTAAGATTTTATTTCAAGCCATGAAAGATAAGATGGCATGCAAATTAGACCACCAAACCACAATGCACATTTCATTAAACTTCAGAAAAATATTTTTAAAATAGTAAAAACAATTATGCACATTCCTAGGATCGAAACCCAGAGATGGAAGACGAGAACCAAAAACCTTTACCGCGTGTTTTTAAAAAAACAAAAACCGTGTTTAAAAACGGTTCTTTTTCCGTTTTTAAAATTCCTTGACAATTTTGAAAACATTTTTAAATTTAAAAAACAGAAAACAAAATTGAATAACCAAACAGACCCGTTTTAAAAAAAAAAAATTAAGAATACCATTACCATAAGTTTTAAATGGACACCATTTAGTATTTTGTTTTAAAAAAATACTCCTAAACTTTCAAAAGCTTCAATAATAATCTTAAACCTTTATTAAAAAAATTTCAAAAATATTCTTACTGTTAGTTGTGATGAAAATTGTTTGTACTTTGCTTAAAAAATACACCTGAATTTTTAAACCTTTCAATAGTATCCTTAAACTTTAGAAGATATATATTACCGTAGAATTATCTATTGATTGCCACTTACATTCAAATGAATAATAATTTCTTGATATTTTCTCTTATATTTCATCGATTTGAGCTTTATGATATAGTAAAAATTTGGATTCACCTACTAATGTTCCACTACCAAAATATAAATTTGTTGGATGAAAATAACTACCTTGTATGAAAATTTAATACACCAAAAATAAAATCACAAAGTATAAACAAAATAACAAGACTAACAAAAAGATACCAAGTAAAACATTCTTGGAAAAATCAAAATCTTAAAAAGAATAATAAAAAAAAAAAACATATACCTTGAGTTTGTAGAAGTTTTGATTGAACACATTCTTAAAGTCCCAAGAAAACAAAACATCAATGAGACCATTGGAATCCTTGTGATTACTAGCTTTGTTATTGCTTCTAGAACTTCCTCCTCCTTCCATTTTCTAGAGACAAAATAAAAGATAATGTTTATAGAAATGAAAATTAATCAAAGTTTTTGTGAAAGAAATATGAGAAATCATATCATAAATTTATATTATATGATTTGTAGAGGAGGAAAACCCTTTGAGAAGTAAGCGCGGGAAGACTCTCAATTGACTTGAAAACACACAAATAATAGACCTTTCCACCTTATTTCCCATTCTCTTTTTCTTTCTATAGCTTGACGTTGACTCCTATACACTTTTTACATCTTACAATATATAATATATTCTAGACCATGACTTTTGATTCTTCTTTCTAATTTCTTCATTTACTTCTATAACAATTTTTTTTTTTTTTTTTTGGAAATTTCTTGTTTTTTTCCCGCTTACTCGGAGAGTATTACCATTCAAATAAAGGAGTGGAGATTTAAACTTACAATGATCTTAAAAGGATTTCGTTAATAAGTTGATTAGTTGAGTTAACGATATAAGCATATATGCATCAAATTAATGAATTAGTGATTATTAAATACTAAATTGTTTATGTTTTTTTTTCAATAGAATAGGGTTTGGGAGATTTGGAACTACTGATTGTTTGGTCATTAACACATTTGTATGTTAATTGAACTATACTCAATTTGACAATACTTGGTGATAAAAAGTTGTTGTTGGCGGAGGAAACTAAAAGTTAATGGTGATAAGTGATATACCTTACCCAATGCCAAAGTAAAGTTTGATCTTTCATTGTCCTTGTTTGATGTTTCCTAGCTTCACCCAATTACAATTATACTTGAATTTTTTTTTTAATTCTAAACAAAAATAAGAAACCTATAATTTAACCATGAAAAATGAATTCAAATAACCACCGTATTGTTTGATAACTATTTAGTGTTTAGGTTTTTAAACTAAGCTTTTAAATTTTACAACCACATATGAGTTCTTTTGTTTTTGTTATCTACTTTCGATTAAAAATGTTTTCAAAATTCAAATTAGAAAATATTGATTTCAAAAACTTATTTTAATTTTCTTTTATGGCCCTATCTAATTTTAATATGCTACAAACTTTCGTGACATTCAAATATTTTAGAGTTAGATAATCTATCCTCACAAATAAGACGAGTTGTGCGGGAACTTTCTCTTTTAACTCATAGATATTAAAAAAAAATGCCTTTGTTTTTTAAATTTGACTAAAAATTAAAATATGGGAGATTTTTTAAAAAATAAAAAAATAAAGAAGGATTGTTTCATATATAGAAAAATAAATCAAAATATTTACAAAATATAATAAAATTTTAGAATTATCAATGATAGAGTTTGGTGTGCTTGGTCTTATCGTCCTCCCTGGTAGAATGAAGTTTCGACAACCCCCGCCCCGGGCTTACTCCCTATAGTCTTTGGGTTATCCCTACCCAGCCGATAGACTTCTATCAATGTTTATCAGTGACATTGATAGACACTGATATAAGTCAATCAGTGTCTATCATCATCTATCATTGATAGTTCTAAAATTTTGCTCTATCTTGTAAATATTTTCAATAATTTTACCATTTGAAATAATTTCCCAATAAAGAAACTATTTACATAAAATAGTAAATTTTAATCTTCTTTGATGTATATCATTGTCTATCAGTGATAGAAATTGATAGAAATCTATTACTGATAATATGTGATAGACACTTATATCTATCAATATATTTTTTTTACTATTTCTATAAGTAGTTTGAAAGTGTTTTCTATCTGTTAAAATTTTTCTAAAATTTTAAAAACTCTTAAACACGAAATTGTGAGGTAACTCGTACAAATTTAAAAAATGGAAGTCTTGAAACAAAATCACTTCTAAATTGGGTTAGATTTATTATTTTTTTTTCCAATAACATTTGGGTAGAATTTATTTAAATTCTAAAACATGCACGCTCTTTAATTATATATTCTTTTTCAAATGGTTTGTTATATTTTCATCTCTGTTTTTAAAAGATTCGAATGCCCCATGTGTTTCCTCAAAATTATACATAAACCAAATTTGTCTCAATTATTTAGCTAAATAGTTAACGATGGTGGTGACAGCTATGGATGGAAGAGGAACGAGAAATAAGAGAAAAAAATGTTCAAAATACATATTTAAAAAAAGAAAGAAAGAAAGTTTGAAGAATATTGGTATTTCCATCCAAAAATAATGATAATGGTATATTTGAAAATACATTCAAAATTTTTTAAAATTCAAAGATATTTTTACACAACATACAACGTGTAAGGAAATTTTTTTATATAATTTATCCCAAATACGATTAAGTTAGGAAATTTTTCATAAATAAAAAAAAATGTTAAACTATTTATAGAAATATAAACACTGATAGACTTCTATTAGCTTCTATCCCATAGTATCAATGATAGACTTTTATCAGTTTCTAACACTAATAGACACTGATTTCTATCAATTTCTAACACGGATAAACTTCTATTAGTCTCTATCAGCCTTTATTAGAGAAGATTAAATTTTATTATTTTATGTAAATAGTTTCTCTTCTTTTTTTCTATTTTTGAAAATTCACAATTAAGTTATCATCTTGGTTTTAAATGATAAAAAATCAAATATTGTAATTATATTTATAGAAAATATTAAAGAGAAAAATAAGTTTGAAGTAGGAAGTTTTTGGAGAGACGGGGCTGGAGAAAAGTTAATAAAGTTTTGGCTAGAGAGAAGGAAAGAGAATTTTCTATAGACTACCCTAAACCAAAGTATAGCGTCGCATTAGTTATTTTTTTGTTAATAATCAATACAAAATTGAAGACTATGATCAAAATGCTATCAAATAAAAATAATGCTATCAAATAAAACTAATTAAAGTTTAGTTGGATATAAACAATTAAGATGTAGACATACAAATGTATACAACAATCATTTTCAAAACTCAAAAGTAAGCTAGACAAAAGAATAAGGATTATAAATTCAAATAACCAAAAACCTCAAGATTTATGGGACTTTAATACGTGGTCGAGATATGCTTAGAAAGGGTTATCCAGAAGATAATTATTCGTCCTGTACAAGCTACGAGAAGACTACAACGATCATTTCAATAGGATATAATGAGTATTGGTAAAATAGCAACTTCGAACTACTTGAATCTAGTAGAAGCCTTGGATACTTACTCTCAGTTCAATTCAAGATCAGAAAAAGAATGCGATGAGAGAAGAACTCTTCAAATTGGACGAGATACTCCAAATGAAGAGCCACATTGATATTTATTAAGCTAGCAACTTAGTAACTCTCTAAAATATAAAATCAAATCAAATAAAAATAACAATCGAAATATATGTCAAACATAACTCAATTATGTTGTAACTTGACCGAATTCAAATGTAATCCATCAAATGGTAACTATAAATTTAACTTACATATCTTAAATTTATAAATGTAACATCATTTATTTTGATGTTTCAATTCAATTTGAAGTTTCTAACCATGTATTTAATATACATATAGTTGACACTTAGATCTCGTCTATATTGGGCTTCACTACAAACTTCTCATAGGCTTAACCTCAAACCTATTTCTCACTAGTCTAGTTTCGAGATACTCCAAGTTGACCTATGTAAGAGATCCCCGCACCGATGTGGTGCAAGCCTACTGCACTCTTATACTTAGGTCAATACAAGGAGTAGCTAATTCAGATAAGTAAAAAAGAAGTAAGATCGATCTATCCTTTTGAGATTACTTTTTTCTCTACGATGGTCAAATGGGACTCTTTTTACTATCAGATGTACTGCTAGATGTTTGAGGTCCACATCCATCTTCCACTACCCATTTCTCTCATCATCTTCTGAGCCTTCTTGGGATTCCTCTGGTTGAGTTGGCGCCTAGTGGTTGGAGGTGATTAATTCTTGCATGATGATGTGGTCACGACATGAGGGTGCATATCCTTCAACCGTCAAGTGGTTTCTTGTTGTCCATAGGCCAATGCGAGTCCCCAAGCTCGACATCTGGTTTTATATGTTTGTTCGTTCAGGGAGGCCTGAGTGATATTGTGAGGCCCTTCCCATGGGGCCTCGAGGTCACCTTCTATCAGGTCTAGCATTGCCAATATCGTCTTGGTAGCATTAAACT
The DNA here is from genome assembly GCF_009727055.1 of Benincasa hispida. NCBI lineage: Eukaryota > Viridiplantae > Streptophyta > Magnoliopsida > Cucurbitales > Cucurbitaceae > Benincasa > Benincasa hispida. Next base: position 8,548,325 of record NC_052355.1, read on the forward strand.
TCCCTTAGGGAAGCTTCGTGGTTTGAGTGAGCATTATATTATTGAGCTACTCGATTTTTGTATTCAACCGTTCAGAGTTATGTAGAATCATTAGCTTCCTTAATGTGGTCCAATGAAAGGCACAAACCTACATCATTGTCATTGACTGACATTCCTGAGTTGTAACTAGTCGTCACCCCAACTTCGATCGGTGTTACTCCAACTTCGATCGGGCATTTTTGGCACTCAAGGTTGTAGGGTGTTAGTCTAGACCCAATTCGATTATTTTTCAATTGGTATATATTCACTAGCTTGCGTGGTCATACCAGACCCCGAGCCATTGATACTTCTTGTTTTGAGACGCGTTCCCCTATATCTCCTCTCGATACCTTAAGGGCTTGGATCCACTTATGTGCTTTAAGTAACTCTGAACACATATATCAAATACATTTATATGTTTCAACATTCAAGATTGTTTCACTTTCTTTCATATGTAACAATATCCATAAAAATATTGAATTTGATAACTCAAAATCAATATGCTACCAAAGTCGACCAAAATTATTATTATCCCCTACAAGAATGATAGGTAGGAAATCCAGTCAAGCAAAAGCTAAAAATTTTCATCTAAATCAGCCTTTGTGAAATAAATTTTTTATAATAGTCTATTTCGCTTAAATTTTGTTTCTATTACCCTTGATATAGATTAGTATAGCGTACCTAATTAATTGACAAAAATTTAATTTTATTATTAAATATCAATATATTAAGTACATTTATAATTGGTGTTTTAAATGATTGTTTTAAATGATTGTCATATAATTGTTTTAAATGACAAAATATAGAAAATACCTTTAAATAAAACAAAATGATACAGTCTATTAGTGTCTATTACTATCTATTATTAACAGATAGTGACATTTTGCTATATTTTTAATAGGTTGACTCATTTTACTATATTTGAAAACTACCCTATTTATTAAATATTTAATAACAAAACATTATTTTTTGTAATAATTTAATTAATTTGTACTTATTTAATTATCTGTTAGTAATTAAAGCCCCGTTTGGTAACTATTTCTTTTTTGTTTTTGGTTTTCGAAAATTAAGCCTATAAATACCTTTTCCACCACTAAATCTCTTGTTTTGATATCTACTTTTTACCCATATTTTCAAAAACCAAGTAAATTTGAAAAACTAAGGCCTCAAATGGTAACTATTTTGTTTTTAAAAATTATGCTCATAGACACCACTTTCATCTCCAAATTTCTTCGTTTGTTATCTATTTTTTACCATTGGTTCAAAAAATCAATTTTAAAACTTAAAAAGTAGTTTTTAAAAACTTGTTTTTGTTTTTAGAATTTGGCTAATAATTCAACTACTGTACTCAAGAAATATGCAAATCATTGTAAAAAAAATGACAAAGAAATATGCTTAATTTTCAAAAAATAAAAAATGAACGGTTGTGAAATGAGGACTAAATTAAATTTTTTAATTTTCAGTGCAACTAACATTAATGTAAATATATTTTCTTCTTTTGAAAGATATTTAATGCATGGGGTAAGGGACGAACATCTGATCTTGAGATTGATAGTACAAGTACTATACTAGTTAAACAATTAATTGATTGACTAATATAATAATAATAATAATACTAATATTATTTTATGACATCAATTAGTTCTCTTCATTTAGACCACGTTTACCCCAATGAAAATGTAATAAATAATGTGAAAACTAGACCCCTTTAGATTACCTTTGGGGGTCGATTGGATTGCAAATATTGTTTCATGTATATAGATATTAAATATCTGGGATTTAAATGTGTGGATTTTAAATGCCTGTGTTTGGATGTGTATAATAATTAATGTTGAGATGTTAAATATTTGTGTTCAATTCAATAATTTGTATATAGAAATTAAGGTAAATAATTACTGAATTAAATGTAAGAGATCAATTAAATTTAACATAATTTATTATTATGTTAATTAACTATTTAATTAATAAAATAAAAAATAAATAAATATTTTTAATTCAACATAATTAAATTAATTACAAAAATAATTAAAATAATTAATTAATTAATTAGAATATTGATAACTAACAATAATAATTTATATTAAATAGTTAGATAACATAAAATATTATTGGTAAAGATATTAGTTGAAATTTATTAAGTCTAAATAATATATTCATATTAAATAGTTAAGATAACATAAAATACCAATGATAAATGTATTAGTTGAAATTTATTAAGTCTAAATAATATATTCATATTATATAATTAATTAAAATTAATAGTAATGAATACTTGATATTAAATTATTAATTAATTAAGCTATATTTTTATTGTTCATCTTCCAAACATAAAAAACCCACACTTTTGCAAGATATCAAAACACCCATGTTTAAATCGGTTTTAAAGTTCTCTAGATAATAATATGCTAGATAGTAAAAAGTGGATTTATGTGAAACAAATAAAGATATTATGTCAATCTCAAGTTCCATGGAAAACCTATGAAACAAATAGGGTCTTGATGTTGTTTACTAGTATTTTGCATTTGTATTGATACATGGGCCCACTTCTAAATCTGTAATAAAAAATGCAAATAGATTGACAAGCAGAGCATGCTCAATCCAATTGTGTATGAAAAATATATTGTATTGTTACCATTACCGTTACGGCTACAATTATTATTGTTGTTCAAGATGAAAAAGTATGAGTTTTGTCACATTTACTGTTACTATGTTTTACTGTTACCATTTGACCCTCAGATGTAACAGTAACAATAAATGTGTCAAACTCCATAATTCTAAGTAAATGCAATCAAAATTAATCTAATTACTTTTGCGATTCAAGTTCATTACAATTGATCCATCAATAAAATTCTATCACGATTACACAAATTTTCATTATAATTTGGTAAACGTGATCTTAATTAATTACATATCTCATCAACAAAAGTGGTCAGACATACCTATATCATATTAAAAGCATCATTTTAAATTAATCATAAGTACTAAAGAACTACTAATAGCATGGTAATAATTTATACTTAATTATTCACCTTTTGTTTCTATATACAAAATTGGCAAAATAGATATAACTCTCGAGTATCATTTATCTTCCATATTCAAACACAAGCATTTAAATTTCATATATTTAATATTCATACCTATTAAATTTTCTATAAACCGAACCGAGTTGCTTGTACCCTTAATGAAGATCATATAAGCACGTATTTCAAATTTCATCATTTCTAACAAAAATAACAGCAAGAGAACATTATTCAGAGGATACAAGAAATTAGACAAAGAATTGGATTGAAGTTTTATTTGATGACTTAATAAAACGCTTGCAGGCACCTCACTTTACATAATTAGCAACATGGTGAAGATATGTAGAAAATAACAAAAATAAAAATTAACAATAATAAAGCTTAAAGTCTCAAAGTAAGATCAGGTGAAGTACTCGTTTTCGATGGTGACATGCTCGTATCGGAGTTTGGACTTAGAACTTTAGATGCTTCGCGAAGCGTAGAATCAATGAATTCGCCGTTTACTCGTCGAAAACTCCCCGGCCAAAATGGACCACCATCATCCTCTTCCACAAAATATGGCATTCCAATGTAGCCTTGATCAATCATGGCTCCAGTTCTAGCAATAAATGGCCACTCTGCAGGTAAGATTTTACGGTGCTTTCCAGCATGAGCTTCGATCCCGAGTGACCGATATGCAGAACCGTGAAGTGGCAGCGAAGCCAAGCTGGTATATCTGTTTGAGAACATACCCATTCGCATCGCTCGCTTTGCCATTGTCCTCTCCCTTTTATGAGCATTTTGATGGCCACCAAGGGCCTGTGAGCTGAAGAATTTACGCTGACAGTAATTGCAGGAAAATATCCTCAGGTTTGTCGGACCAGAAACATGGCCAACTGCATCGCTACTACTCTCGCCACTTCCTTTAGTGTCGATATCATTTGAGTTAAAATGAAGTGTCAAGTCAAGGGAAACCGAACCTTGAATGGGATTAGCCTTTATTGAGTTCGTGAGGCAGGAGGTAGTACCACTGTCCTTGGAGAGATCAGGGGTTGCTTCAAGTATAGCCATGTCAGAAGAAGCTTTGCTACTCATCTCTGAATTTCTTTTACATTTCAAATTGAACTTTGGTGATTGCATATTGGAAATAGGATTTAGAATGATACGGTCAAATCTTTCGTTGAAAGTAAGAAACACAGTAAAAAAAAATGATGTTGGCTGTCACCGATGTTGCTTTTAACCTGCATGAACAATGAAAAAATCTAATGCAACCTGTGAGAATTGACATTTACAGGATTTATGCTGTGAGAATCTAATGCAACCTGTGAGAATTGACATTTACAGGATTTATGCTGCTACAACAAACTAGAACAGTATGTTATGCTGCTATGGTTCCGTACCGCTCTACGACAAAAAATATTAACTGCTGATGTTCTTAGGCTTGAAACTTAAAAGGTCAAGCCACGCCTGTCACTGCAGAACTATATATATATATGCACAACATAGAGATAAATGCTCCCATCCTACTAAGGAAGTAGGAGGTCAGTGAGTAATAAAGTCTGCTAACATAAGACTAACTAGAAAATCATCTCAATAGAGATATTTTAACGTTATTGTTGAAAATAAGGGGCTGTGTTGTGAGTTTGTCCCAAGGGTATTTTAGTACTTTACTTCGCCCTAGTTTTTCCTTTTCTGTATTAGGGCTTGCTAGAGCCTATATATATCTCTATCCTCTCTTGTATTGTGTAGAGTTGAAAATAATAAAAAGTGACTTTCTATCATGATTTTTCTTCCTGTAGTAGGGTGTCCACGTAAACCTTGTTTCCCTATCTCTATCTTTTAATATGGTGTCAGAGCATGGTGACGAAACCCTAGCCGTCGTCGATGAAAACAAACCGGTACAAGACAACTTCAAGGCTTCATCAGCCTCGCTTCCGCCACCACCAACGACGGCTGCCACCGCCGAGACCGCTGCTGCTGCCACCACCGTTGCTGCCGTCCAAGCTGCTATAGATCGGTACCTCCAATCCGTGGATACTTGATTCAGGAGCTATAGATCATTTAACTAGATCATCTGATCATTTTATCTCATATCTTCCGAGCACTGGTAATGAAAAGATTCAAATTGCAGATGGATCGTTTGCTCCTATTGCGGGGAAGGGTCCTATTTCTCATTTTGAGGGTTTAACTTTACAGAATGTGTTGCATGTACCCAAAATATCTTACAATTTACTATCTATTAGTAAGATAACTAGAGATTTGAACTGTCAAGTTGCCTTCTTACAAAATAATGTTTTCTATTAGGACCTGAGCTCGAGGACGCCGATCGGCACTGCCCGGCACGATAGGGGACTCTATTTCCTTGATGATGATGCTTCTTCTAGGAACTGTTATAGGACTAGTTTGTTGTCTTCTTGTTTTTCAACTTCTGAAAAGGATTGTATGTTGTGGTATTTCCGCCTTCGTCATCCAATTTTCTAATATATGAAATATTTTTTTCCTCATTTATTTCATAACGTTGATATCTCATCTTTATCTTGTGATGTGTGTATTCATGCAAAACAACATTGGGTCACCTTTCCTTCTCAACCCTACAGACCTTCCCAACCATTAACACTTATCCATAATGATGTTTGGGGTCCCTCAAATATTACCACCTCTTCCGGGAAACGTTGGTTTATGACATTTATTGATGATCACACTTGTCTTACATGGGTGTTTCTCGTCACTGATAAATCTAAGGTGCCATCGATATTCCAACAATTTATACTACGGTAGAGACTCAATTTAACACTAAAATTGCTATTCTTCGTAGTAATAATGGTCGTGAATTCTTTAACAACACCCTCCATGTGTTTCTGTCTTCTAAAGGCATTGTCCATCAAAGCTCCTACGCTTATACCCCTCAACAGAATGGAGTGGCTGAGAGAAAAAATTGTCACATCCTTGAAGTTGCATTGTCTCTCATGTTGTCTACTTCCCTTCCATCTTACTTATGGGGGGGTGTTGTTCTGACTGCAACCCATCTTATTAATCGAATGTCTTCCTGTGTCCTCCAACTCGAAACTCCTCTTGAATGTTTCAAAGAGTCATACCCAACAACACACCTTATTCCTGATGTTCCCCTTCGGGTATTTGGATGCACTGCCTTTGTCCATAATCATGGCCCTAACCGAACTAAATTTACTCGTGCTCAGAAATGTGTCTTTGTTGGGTATCCTCTTCACCAGCGAGGTTATAAATGTTTCCATCCATCTTCACGGAAGTACTTCATCTCCATGGATGTAACATTCCTTGAGGATAAACCTTTCATCCTTATTAGTCCTGTTCAGGGGGAGAATCCTAGTGAAGAGACCAACTGGTCCATATCTTTGGTTCCTACTGACATCCTTCCTAAACCCATCCTGAGTGCACATGACACTGTCCTACCCACTAAACAAGTCCCTTGGATAACGTACTACAGGAAGAATCTCATAAAGGAAATAGTGGCACCTATTGTTTCACCTACTCCAATCCATGAATCAAAACCAACACAAGCTCAAGGTACTACTATTCTTGATAATACTCACGTGTATGTTGAGGATGATATTGTTGATTTGGCTGAGAATAACAGGGTTACAAGCAGTGATGAGACTTTGGAAGAAACACAAGAGGGTGAGACTCTACCTCAGGTGGTTGAATGTGAACAACGCGGCTATAAGCATAAGCATAGCTCAGGTACTTGATAATATGGACAGTGATTTACCTATGAAGCTTTATTGTGATAAGAAAGTGGCTATAAGCATAGCCATCAATCCTGTGCAACATGAAATGGAACAAAACATGTGGAAATTGAGACACTTTATAAAAGAGAAACTGGACAATGGCAGCCCCTTATAGAAAATAAGAGAAACATAATCAGGAAAACTGACAAGAAATGCATTGAGGCTTATACCGACTCTGATTGGGCAGAATCTGTTATTGATTGAAAATCTACCTCTAGATATTGTACTTTCGTGTGGGGTAACCTAGTTACTTGAACAAGTAAGAAACAAAGTGTTGTTGCTAGAAGAAGTGCTGAAGCAGAATACAAAGCTATGAGTTTGGGAATCTGTGAAGAAATCTGGTTGAAGAAAGTTCTGTCTAATCTTCATCAACACAGTGATTTACCTATGAAGCTCTACTGTGATAACAAAGTGGCTATAAGCATAGCTAACAATCCTGTGCAACATGATAGAACAAAACATGTGGAGATTGATAGACACTTTATAAAAGAGAAACTAGACAATGGCAATATCTGTATTCCTTACATTCTATCTAGTCAACAAGTTGTTGATATTCTCACCAAAGGGTTACTTAGGTAAAGTTTTGACTCTTGTATTAGCAAGTTGGTTTGATTGACATCTACGTCCCAACTTAAGGGGGAGTGTTGAAAATAAGGGGTTGTGTTGTGAGTTTAGCCCCAAGGGTATTTTAATACTTTACTTTGTCCTAGTTTTTCATTTTTTGTATTAGGGTTTGCTAGAGCCTATATATATCTCTATCCTCTCTTATATTGTGTAGAGTTGAAAATAATAAAAAGCGACTTTCTATCATGGTTTTTCTCCCTGTACTAGGGTTTCCACGTAAACCTTGTGTTCCCTGTCTCTATCTTTTAATAATTATTGCCAGAAATTTTCCGCAGGTTTGTTTCCAAGAACTGAAAATGAATTCAATAACATAACCTTTATTCATGCAAGATTTATGATATACAAAAAATATTTTAGAGAAAATAAGAAAATAATCTTAATTATGACATACTAACTAATGCTAGGTGTTTCGAAATAAATAACTGTACACCAAATATTCACAAAGTAAGAAGTAATCAAATAAAGTGTTCAGAACAGATGATTGCAGACTTTGGAACTTACACAGAAAAGTTGTATTGTTGTTTTTTTATAAAGTGCCAAATGAAAAAAAAAAAAAAAAAAAAATGAAAGATTACAATGGAAAAACAAAAAACTAATTCCAAACAAAAGCAGTCACTAAAACAAAAAGGGGTTCACAAAAGACCGAACAACAGAACAGCAGAAAGACCGAACGAATGGAGGAAGAGGGGTTCACCAAAGACAAAAAGAAGATGCACACAAAAGAAGCCATCATATATGCGAGGAACCTAGAGACAAAGATCCCTTCTCCCTAAATGAACAAAAGTCCTCTCAACCAACAAGAGAAGGCTAATGTCCTGTTATTTTCCCATTGGTTAATGGACGAAAAAACCCAAAATCGAGAGTAAGACCATTCTCAAGATGAGAGAGAATGATTCCACATAGAAGAAATCTTGTATAAACACTGAAACACGAAGTGGAGGGTCTATCCCCCTACCACTTGTCTTCTGAAAGTAGGAATTCCTCCCATCACCCACTCACACACCCCACACAGGATAAACCACGGAAAACAAGGAAAGCCATCAAATATAACTTTCCAGGGGTTTCTAAAAGTGTCTCTGAAAGCCCTGTGCAAGGACAACTCATGAAGAGGAAGACCATACTTGCTTGCAATAACCTTATGTCACAAGTCAAGCTTGCAGGGAAAATACCATAACCACTTCGCTAGGAAGGTTTCTTTACGAACCCTTGATGGTCAAGGACATCTCTTGGAGGATTTTAGAAAATCGAGGTCATTCAATTGATCAATGAATACATCAACTACAAGCCTATAAATAGACTGACTAATCTAAGACCTGCTGGGAAAGGACAACCAGCAGCAAAGAACTTGACAACTTAACCTCATGATAACAACGATTAACCAATGGGTAATTTACAGGATTAAGGGGAATTAAACAGCCTAAAACAGAGAGTAAGAACCCAAAAGTAACCCTACATCACCAGTTTCGGCACCTCCTCCCACCACACTAAATGAGACCTCTCCCCTTCATCAACCCTGTCCCAAAGGAAATCACTCGTCAACTTCTTGAAAGACTTGCTAACCAACACATGAACACTAAAACAAAGAGAGAAAGTAAGTTGGGATACCACACAAGACCAGCTGATTAAGGGTAAGTTCGCACTATTTCCCAACCGATTCAACTTTCTCGAGAAGTCTGCAGCAACTCGAAATAGGTTAAATTATAAGTTTGATCCCTGAACTTATAGTGTTGTATTTGATCAAATCCATGTGATTCACAAAATGCTTAACAGGTCTCTAAATATCTGCTATTGTCTATTTAGTTTTTATACATTGAAATAATTTTATTGTGTCCTTGAACTCACAATCTTGTGTCTAACAAGTTAGTGTCACTAACTCCATTAGTTTAACTGCTTGAACCTGTCTGAAATTAGCTTGTTGCATTATCATTATATAATATAGTCAAGCGTTTCATAGAAGCATTAAACTGAAGGGGTTAATGATAGGAATCAGTTCTACACAAAATTTAAAGTTTAAACGTGGGGGGGGGGGGGGCGCAATTAATATGTATTGACTCAAAGCCTTAACATTTCATCATTTCTTGACTAAACATAGTCTTGGTGCCATTCAACTAAGGGACAATACCCATTTTTTCCTTAAAGGAATGGCCACGAGATAAAATATGAAAAGACTCTCTGATATTCCTAGAATGGAACCATTGAATTTGAAACCAACAATGTAAAAGGCACAAAAACAAGTGAATTTGCAGTTAATGAAGAAAACAACAAGAAGAGGTCTTATGGAATTGCTTGTAACTAAGAATGCTTGAGAGTTGGAGGCCTCTTGAATTATCCCAGGCAATGTATTAAGTATCTCTTAAGTAAAATGAAATAAGTTCTATCTCCATTTGTTTTTACACATAAAAAATGGATACAGAAACTCATTACATCAAATCAATAATCATCTTTGTTGAATTAATTAGCCTAGAAAACCTAATACCGCATTAGTTAACATAAATATAAACACCCCTCTCCTCCTTATATTCTCATTACCCATTTACTTAATATAGTTTTAACTAACTTAACTTCCAATAATTCCAAAGAGAAAGGGGAAATCCCACTGAAATAGAAATAAATAGGTACTCAAAATTCTCCAATGACTAGTTTTGAGTAACTATCCATTTTGAATTTTCAACCTAAAATTGCTATGCTTATCCTTCAAACAGAAAATTAAGATAATTAACTAATAAGCATACAAATACAAGCTAAACTCGCCAAAAGAAAATTATAAAAAACCACTTCTAGATTATTCAAGTCAACATTTACGTAAACGAGTTCTGCACCAGTGTTCTTTCACTCAATAGCTAGCTCCGAAGTTCTAAACAGAGAGAATATTCACAATTACCCATTTCTAAAGAGAATTATAAGCAATTGGAAGACCCATTTAAGAACAGCAGCAGAAAGGAAAAGAGGGGAGCTAATTCAGCAGATAAAACCCCAGAAATCACAAATTCGAGTACAATAGGACAGAAAATCCCAAAGAAAAAAGGTACCCAGATGAAAGCTTCGCAAGAAACTGAAAACCCATGAAGCAAAATCGATGAAAGAGCGAAAAGAAGTAGAATGAAAGGGAAAGAAAAGTAAGTTCTTACCATGCGTTAGCACAAAAATGGACTTATGGGGAGCTTGAGGAGGAGATGAAATTGGGAGTTGAAGAGCAAGTTTGTAGAGGTTTGAGAGTGAATTAGTTGAGTGGTGTAGTACATCATAAAGCAAAATAAAGAAACACAGACAATGAGACATAATGGTGATCGGTGAGACACAATTTGTTTTCAAGTCATGATGGTGGGTACTGCCACAGGGTGAGAGTCGGAGATTGAACCAACGATAAATTTGGAAGGTCAAATAGGGAAATTCCATGCTCCAAAAATAGAATCCGCCTTTGAGGTATAGAAGTGTGATAACTATGAAAAGTAGATTAAGAGAGAGATAAAGTTACTCATAAATGAGAAAAATAGCCATAGAGAAAAATATAAAGTTTTTCATTAAATGCGGAAAAGAAAAAAAGAGAAAAATATAATTACTCGATATATGTGCAAACTTGAGTAATGCTTACTATTGAAATTGAATTGTTCACACTAACTTAAGAAATTGGTAGGCCAAACAATCTCAAAGTTTTCTCTTTTTTTTTTTAGTATAATAAGGTTAGGAGGAATTGAACCCCGAACCTTTGGATGACTAAAACATTCTAAAATCAAAAGTTTGATATCCCAAATTTCCATATTATCTAAATTTCCAGCTTCCAATTACTTAGATCCTTAAACTTTCAAATTTGCCTAGTTCCTAAAACCTAAGGGGCATTTGGGGCAAAAAATTGGTCATTATAGTTCTAGTTATTATAATTGACTTATAATAGTTTGTGTTTAGGATGTAAATTATTTTAGTTTGGATTAGAATAATATGTATTTGAAGTGTAAACTACTTTAGTTTGAGAAGGAAATAATAAACACTATAGCAAATAATAAAAAACGATTAATGTAAAATAGTAAAAACAGTGCAAATAGTAAATACTGTAGTAAATGAGGGTTTTAAAATATTGTTGACTGTAACTAATTGGGAATACAAAATAGTATTTACGGTAGCAAGAGTTAGTTATTTTAGGATAGCCATTGCCTCAAACGCCCCTCGAGAATCTAGAGTTTATGTTGTTCAGGCTCACCCAATTAAACAAATATGTGTTTGGTTTGTAATTTGGATTTTGGTCATGAAAATTATTTCAAGATTCTATAATTCAAATGGTGCAAATTCTCAAAACATTTTTTTTTTTTATATTTTTAGTATATCTAGATTTTCAAGTTAAAATTTTAAAATGCAAGATTATATTAAAAATATAAAAATGTTACAAATAGAGTATTTCACGTTGTAGACTCAATTCATTTTTCTTTTAAATTAAAAGATGCATTAGGTAATGTATTAGAAACTAACATTTGATTAAACATGTTCAAAACTAATTAATAACATACTTGAAAAACTAATTAATAATTATATAGCTAGATTTATAGTTTATAAATAGCTTACCAAACACATTTCAAACAATTGCATAATAAGAATATAATTTTTGAATATGTTGCCAAACACATATATGAAAACATGAAATATATCTTTGGATCGTTCAATACAACGGTATGAACACGCAAGACAAAACCATGGACACATACCCCTCAAAACTATGACTTATCTGAAGTGGGCCTTCTATCCATAAAAAATTCTCTTCTTTCCGGTTAAGGATCATGAGATCATTTTCTATCAGATAGGAATTGTTTTCATTAAATTACTTGTTTTAAAATTTCTATTTTCAGATTTTCTCCTAACAGAATTGATTAATTGGATATTCAAACTAATTATCTTGAAAATATTTAAATTTGCTTGATTTTGGATTTTGGAGCCAACTTAAAATAATTGAGGAGATAATTAATTTTATGTGGTTTTGAATTGATTTAAATATTTGAAAGAATTTAAATTTTATCAAATTGATAGATTTTATGCCATTTAATTTTGGTTTTTGAAGCCTAAATTAAGGTAATTTGAGATGTTAATTGATTTATTAACTTAAAAGAATCTTTGGAGATTTTGGAGATATTTTGATAAAATATTTTATTTATCTTTTTAAAATTAAAAAAATGAAAGAATTGGGATTTTCGAAATCAAAGGAGAGTGAAAAGAGGTAGAAAATCGGGGAGAAAACAATTTGATTTTTCAGCGACAACTTTCACAAAATTGTCGATTGCCGGAGTTTGAACTGTTGGATAGTCCTCAAATTTGGTCTGTCTGTTCGGGACATATAGGTCTTCCTTCTAAACGGTTGGATCGTTATTTGAAGCTTTGGTTTGTTTGCTGAATGAAATCTGTAAAACTGGAAATTTCCCTTCTCTCTCACTCTCACAAACCCTCCTCATGCATGACCCTCACTACCAGACACTAGCCTAAAAAATTTATGTCGTTCGACAGCAACACCTATCGCCTGTCTATGGTTACCACCGTCGTCGGTGCCATTGTCATCGCCGTTGGTATTTTATGGGTGTCCTTGGAAGATCTTGAATACCCATTAAATTTTGCTTTATGTTTTGGCTCACCTATGTTGTTTTGATGTTGAAATTGGATTTTACAGACATTCAAGGTACTTTTTTATAAGATTAAAATTGTTAGGTGTCTTTTTTTCTTTTTTAAGGTTTGGGGTCTTTGTTGAGAATTTTTGGATATACACTAAGTGTCGGCTTAATTTTTGTTTTAATTGTGATTATTGGAGGTTGGATTAAAAGCTCTAAAGCTGCTGTCCATTAAAGGTTGATTTTGGTGATATAGTTGTTGAATTGTGTTGATTTTGAAGCTTCGAAGTGGTTTAGGGATCAAACCACGTGTTGGGTAAGTTGTTTGGAGACATTCTAGTTAAGTTGTGATTCGAATTTTGTCCTAAATGAGGGAATTAATTTTGATTGTTGGTATGGGGTTTGATTCAAGAATCAAAAGATTTTGAAGTGTTATTTACCAAATTTGAGATCAATCTCGAGACAATTTGGGTAAGTACTTGGACCTTGGGACTGTAAATATTTGGCCTTAATGGATGATGTAAATTGGTTGATTGAGAATTTTGGCCTTTGAAAATCTTAATTTTTGATTTATCACTTAGGACTTGGTTCGTGATCTTTAGGGCAAATAAAAGTTAAGGTTGTCTGAGCTCGTATTGACTAAAACATGAGGTAAGTGTCTTTATATTGGTTTGCCTTCGAACCAGTCGACTCTACCACTTGGATTGCTTATTTATGATTAATTGAACTTTTTACTTAAGAATACATGGACTGGTTACTTAAGATTACATGGACTGTTTCTTGAGACTGCTAAGACGGATTTGACTGATTATTCTACACTGTTGGGACTACTAATTTATGACTGACTGAACGACATAACTTAATGGCATTGACTGACTGGATTGGACTGTTTTGTTTATGATGATTGTACCATTGACTAATGATATATATGAAATTTTACCCCTAAGCTAAATGATTGTAAAATATAACACAGGAGTTATATAAAAACTGATGCATACTAAGTTATAGGGTTCCTGTTAGTTTTTCTTATATGGGCAGGTGTACACACTATGACTGATTCATGTTCCTTCTAGTTCATGTCTATGACTGATTTGTGGGCCTTCGGTTGACACATTACGATTGATTCATGTTCCTTCGGGTTCATGTTTATGACTGATTTGTGGGCTTCCGGGTTACACACTACGATTGATTCATGTTCCTTCAAGTTCATGTCTATGACTGATTGGTGGACCTTCAGGTTACACACTATGACTGATTCATGTTTCTTCAGGTTCATGTCTATGATTGATTGGTGGACCTTTGAGTTACATACTACGACTGATATGATGGGTGTACACTGATATCTAGAAAACTAGCTACCAGGTAACCTAAAAGGCCCAGTAGCGGGTCACTTACTGGGTATTGTTATACTCATCCTTTAATCCTTTATGTTTTTTTTTCAGGGAATGATAGGAACAGGTTGGCGAGTGACAGACGAGACTCGTGACAGAGCTATATGGGGACAAAAGAAATCGTTTCCGCTCAGTCTATGTTTTTTGTCATTTGAATGTTTTGAAACTAGAATTTAATGTAAGACAACAAATTTTAATGTTTTGAATTTTTTCTTTATGAATATTATTTTAGGGGACCTCGAATAAAAGTTTTATTTATTTAATATTTATTTTTTTCTAGTTTATTTTCGAAAAACTATCCTTATTGTTTTAATGAACTTTTTTGAACAAAATATTTGGGTTTTAAATGTGTATTTAGTTATAACAACCTTTGTCAGAGTACTCCGAAGGTCGGGTCATTACAGTTGGTATCAGAGCCTAAGTTTTAGGTTCTGTAGACTGACTTATGATGTAAGTCTTGGTTTTGGTGTCCCTTATAGCTATTCATGGATCCTTCGTCCTTGCCGGGTATGTTCTTTCATTAAATGTTTTATGAAAAATGTGTTTAAAAACCTTCGTGTCTAAGCTTTATATACTGACTGACCGTTATTGCTAGTTTAATGACCTGAAAGAAGTTAATATGAGATAACTATTTTGTATTGGTATTATGGAAATAAAGAAAGATCACAATAAGGTCATTTGACATTAGTTTAATTCATGGAAGGACAGATAGAAACGGACATATATTTCCACTAATAGATATTGAAACTTAATAGAACTATGAAACGTTATGGACTTATGACAGGAAAGAAAGAAAAGTATATATTTGGTTAAACCATAGAATAAGGTAGGTGAATTGGAAATTCGTTGGAAATAATATTAAGTTTTACATTACGAGAATAAAACTAGTGGTGCTACAAGAAACTTTATCACAAGGCACACGTTCTTATGTACAAGATTAAAGTTGCTTTATAAGATACAAAAGAGGTGAAGAAGAGATTTTAGTTCTATTAAAAATGACTAGAAATTAGAGTCAAAATTTTTCAAGAGAAATTTGAAAGGATTAATAGGTCATGATCACTTTCATGGTACTTAGGTTTGAACTATGTGTTTGTTATAATGAAAAGTTTTATGTTTAATTATCCATACTAAGAGGAATGATGAACTTTTGAAGTTTAAAAGCAATGTTATCTTGTGGAGATACCCTACTAAAGTTTCATGTTTGGAATGGAATTTTAGATTTCTGGAAAAGATTATAGAGGGTCATATGTCTTGGTTTAGGATTATGTTTCACTCGAGAAGTGAAAAGTTCACTTTCAAGTTGATGGGTTAAGCAAGGATAAATGTGAAGAAAAATAAAAGTATTTAAGAAAAGGTTTTATTAATTTGGAGAGGTAAATGGAAATTAATGTGTTCAAGACTCCCAAATAGTTAAGTATGGTTTGGATTTTAAGACCTGATACAGGTGGATACAAGGCATTAGTTTTAGTGTAAAGGAGAAATCTCTCATTACCATTTGGAACTTTGGACTGCAGTAGGCATTGTTCGGAAAAAAAAATATAGCTTGCTTAGGTTGTTGGATTGTAGACTGTGAAAAGGGATTCGAATAATCACATGTTTTGATACAGATATATTTCACTAGGAAAGTGGAAAGGAGCATCTTGGATTTATTGGTCTTGGAAAAGATAAGAGTGAGGGAAAATGAAAGTATTTGAGAAATATTTTGTGGTTTTGAGAAGGTAAGAGAATTAATGTTTTGAGATTAAGAACATAGGTGTTTAAGATAGGGTATATGTGTTTGCGAACCTTTGGAATTGGTATGAACAATCCCCTTACTACTTGATACTTTAGATCTTAGTATTTGTTGGTTGAATGGATATCCTGCCTAAGCTATTAGTCCTGGAACTCAGTTTTAGCATGAGAATTTAATTAAGGTAAATAATCACGCGTTGGAAGAGTGCTTGACAAGCTTCTTCAGATTATAGTGGAGTTGGAGGAAATATTGTAAGTGGAGATATTAGTAGAAATAGTTGTTCGAGAACTATTGACATGAAATAATGAGGCTTTATTAGTTAAAAGGTACGTCATTGCTAGTGTTATCAAGGTTTAGGCGATCGTGATTTTAGGCACAAAATTAGAACGAGAAACAAATGATGCCATTAATTTGACTTTAAAGGTGAAAGTATTTTAGCTTCAAGCAAAATACAAGTGATACGAGAGTTGAAGTAGCCAAGTCACAGATACATGAACAAAAAGGCAATTTTCGTATGCCTAATGTTTTTCTTAGGCAGAAGTTTTGTATGTTAAGGAGGTATATGAAAAATCGGTCTCATGTGTTGGACTACGAGCACTTGCATTTGAATGAGAACAAGAGTTATGAGGAGCAATCTAAGGAAAATTCTTGCTAGAGTGGTGAAGGCTTTCTGAAACTTGGAGATAATGCTAGTTAGAAGTTCTTTAGTAGAACCATCGGTCTGAAGAAGCAATTTGGAAATATGAAGATAAGAAAAGAACCAAGTATCACGAGCCTTTAAGGAATTGAACTTTTGAGGGCGAAATTTCTTAAGGAGGGAAAAATGTAATATCTCGAATTTCAGGAAAATTTAAGTTAGTTATCTAAAATTATCGAGTTTTAATTTCTCTTTCATTTTTGAAAATTGGAATTAAATTGAAAATAATTGAAAATCTTTTTATTGGTTAAATTAAATTTACTTGATTGGATATTCAAACTAATGTTGGGATTGATGTCCTAATTCTCCCGGAGTCTCGTAGTTTGTAAACATTGTACACATTGTTATGAATAAAATAAGAGTTATTTTATTTTGCATTCACTCATATCTAATAAACAAAGCTCCGTGGTTAGTATGAAAACTTAAGCATGTATATGAGATATACAAGTAGATCATACCTTAATTGATAACCTAAAAGGGTTTGTAGTATAAAGGTTGAGGAGGGATACCTGATACTGGCGACACTATGGATACGGCCTGCTTTGTAGAATTTTACAAGTGTTGTGAACTACTACAGATGGTTGATCCTGACCATTCACGTGGATACATGCGAGCGGGGGTGTTCTATACAAAGAGTTTGTATAAGACCGGACTACGAGATGATTCGTCCCTTTATATAACGTCGTTGATACATGAGACTTACATCTCACCTAAACAACCATAGGCGACATGACCTTAATCTTGAGTGTTTTGGGAACTCCTGCCTTTGAGGGCGATCCTTTGATTAGTATGGGTGAGAATGGCTAGATTCCCAACTCAACAAGGCTACCTTTTTAGGGATTTGTCTGATTTGGGAGCTGGAAACTCAGTTACACAAGATGGAATTCACTCTTCCCCGAAGCAGGGGTAAGTAGATAGATTGCTCCCTTAAGAGCTGATTCTGAGACTTGAATATAGTGGCCACAACTTCTCTTTGGAAGAGAAGACTCAGTCATAATAGGACTGTGATTTATGTTCATTAGAGGGATTAGTGGTACTTAAGGAGTTAGATGTAACTACAGGGGCATAACGATAAATTGGCCCAGCTGTACTTACGAGCGATCTGTGAAGGGTTATTGCGCTGTTGATTGGTTGATATGGATACAAAATATATCTGTAGTAAGAAGAGTGCAGTTGTTGGTCTTTAGTGGAGTGTCTAGCAGTTATCGAATGGTGGATCCCGTGACTAAAGAGTTTAGTCAGTTATTCACGTACCGTTGGAACTTCAAGCTACAGGTCCATAAGGTCCCCTTGGTAGCTCAATGGATTCAAGTTGAGAATCAGTTCTTGGGGTTGATTTAAAATGTTCAAATTGACAAGAGAAAATTAGATTATATATGATATAATCGGTGTGGTGTACGAGATACATCAAGTGGATAAATGAATATAAATATGATTTATATTAAATTCCATAAAATATAAAAAGAACTATGGTTTGTATGTTTTATGAGATGAAATATTAAAACTATAGGTTATAAATATAATATGGTAATTTGGTTATCATATTTATTTATAATAATATTAATTATTTGATAATTATCTCTTTTTCTCTAATAACTAATTGAGTGGAAGGTTATTGGTGGTTTTATGGTAACCGTGAGATAAAAGAAAAAATATTTTCCTAAAATTAGAGAGTTGCTTGATTAGGAAAGAAACTCACGTAGATGTTGTCAAGTGAAATTGTTTCACTAAACGATAGCTCATAGAGAGACTAAACGATCATGGAGTATCACTATACGATAGTTCACTCAACTGGTCATAGCTAAACAATCGCAGAACATTTTTTATACTATAGGCTTCCTTCTTCTACACGATTGAGCACATCGTCTATACGATAGAATGTGTCATCTCCCACTTGCTCAATCGTCTACACGATTGTTGTTCCTCCAGTCTCTTCCTCTAATAAAGTTCATACAGAGCCCACAACTACTGGATTCTCACACCGAGAATACCAAGGTAACCAGTATGGTGGTGTCCTCGCTTAACTCAATTGAGTTTGAGGTTTTGGAGGCCATTCATTGGGTTATTGTTCGTTGTTGATCGTGTTGTTGTACTGGTCCTTATGTTCGAGTGTTCGTTCATTGCTGGCTTAGAGACTGATCGAGCGTTCGTGATCGAGGGAGTTTGAAGAATGAGTCTTCAAAGGTATGATACTCTATCTTTTGATTATCTGTAAGCATGTTGTAATTTCTAGTTATTGCATGACCAGTTAGTTTTCGTTTGTGTACTGTAATTGTGTATATTCAATTTCGAATGGAATTTGGAACGATCATTCCGCTGTTCATGGAAATCCTCAGTCATATTTCCTTCAATTAATTATCTTGAAAATATTTAAATTTGCTTGATTTTGAATTTTGGAGCCAACTTAAAACAATTTAAGAGATAATTAATTTTATGTGGTTTTGAATTGATTTAATATTTGAAAGGATTTAATTTTTATCAAATTAATGGATTTTATGCCATTTAATTTTGATTTTTGAAGCCTAAATTAAGGTAATTTGATAAGTAAATTGATTTATTAACTTAATAGAATCTTTAGAGATTTTAGAGATATTTTGATAAAATATTTTATTTATCTTTTTAAAATTTGAAAAAAAAAATGAAAGAATTGGGATTTTCAAAATCAAAGGAGAGTAAAAAGAGGTAGAAAATCGGGGAGAAAACAATTTGATTTTTCAGCGACAATTTTCACAAAAATTGTTGATTGCTAGAGTTTGAACCGTTGGATTGTCCTTAAATTTGGTCAGTCTGTTCGGGATATATACGATTTCCTTTCAAACGGTTGATCGTTGTTTGAAGCTCTAGTTTGTTTGTAATTTCTACTGAATGAAATCTATAAAACTAAAAATTACCCTTCTCTTTCACTCTCACAAACCCTCCTCATGCACAACCCTCACTACAAGCCACTAACCTAAACAATTTATGCCATCCGACAGCAACACCCGCCGCTGGTGCCATTGTCACCAGAATTGATATCTTGGGTAAGTTATTTGGTATTTTGTGGGTTTCCTTTGGAAGATCTTGAATACCCATTAAATTTTGGTTTATGTTTTGGCTCACCCATGTTGTTTTGATGTTGAAATTAGATTTTACAGACACTCAAGGTGCTTTTTGGTGAGATTAAAATTGTTAGGCGTCCTTTTTTCTTTTGTAAGGTTTGGAGTTTTTGTTGAGAATTTTTGGATATACACTAAGTGTTGGCTTAACTTTTGTTTTAATTGTGATCTTTGGAGGTTGGATTAAAAGGTCTAAAGCTGCTATCCATTAAAGTTAAAGGTTGATTTTGGTGATATAGTTGTTGGATCGTGTTGATTTTGAAGCTTCGAAGTGGTTTAGGAATCAAACCACGTGTTGGATAAGTTGTTGGAGACATTGAGGTTAAGTTGTGATTGGAATTATGTCCTAAATGATGGAATTAATTTTGATTATTGTTATGGGGTTTGATTCAAGAATCGAAAGATTTTGAAGTGTTATTTACCAAATTTTAGACCAATCTCGAGACAATTTGGGTAAGTATTTGGACCTTGGGACTGTAAATATTTGGCCTTAATGGATGATGTAAATTGGTTGATTGAGAATTTTGGACTTATTTTGAAAATCTTAATTTTTGATTTATCACTTAGGACTTGGTTCATGATCTTTAGGGAAAATAAAAGTTAAGGTTGTCTGAGCTCGTATTGACTAAAACATGAGGCTGTCCTTATATTGGTTCGCCTTCGAACCAGTCAGCCCTACCACTTGGACTGCTTATTTATGATTATTTGAACTGTTTACTTAAGAATACATGGACTGGTTACTTAAGATTACATGGACTGTTTCTTGAGACTACTAAGACGGATTTGATTGATTATTCTACACTCTTGGAACTTCTAATTTATCACTGATTGAACTACATGACTTAATGGCATTGACTGACTGGATTGGATTGTTTTGTTTATGATGATTGTACCATTGACTGAAGATATATATGAAATTTTACCCCTAAGCTTAACGACTGTAAAATATAACACGAGTTATATGAAAACTGATGCATGCTAAGTTATAGGGTTCCTGTTAGTTTTTCTTATTTGGGAAGGTGTACACACTACAACTAATTCATATTACTTCGGGTTCATGTCTATGACTGATTCATTTTACCCATAAGTTAAACGACTGTAAAATATAACACATGAGTTATATGAAAACTGATGCATACTAAGTTATAGGGTTTCTGTTAGTTTTTCTTATTTGGGAAGGTGTACACACTACAACTGATTCATGTTACTTTGGGTTCATGTCTATGACTGATTCATGTTCCTTCGATTCACGTCTATGACTGATTTGTAGGCCTTCGGAGGGTTACACACTATGATTGATTCATGTTCCTTCGGGTTCATGTCTATGACTGATTCATGTTCCTTTAGGTTCATGTCTATGACTGATTTGTGGGCCTTCGGGTTACACACTACGACTGATTCATGTTCCTTCGGGTTCATGTCTATGACTGATTCATATTTCTTTGGGTTCATGTCTATGACTTATTTGTGGACTTTTGGGTTACACATTACGACTAATTCATGTTCCTTCGGGTTCATGTCTATGACTGATTTGTAGACCTTCGGGTTACACATTATGACTGATTCATGTTACTTCGGTTTCATGTCTATGATTGATTCATGTTCCTTCGGGTTCATGTCTATGACTGATTGGTGGATCTTTGGGTTACACACTATGATTGATGCGTTCTCTTTCAGGATCACTACGACTGATATGATGGGTGTACACCGATGCCTAGATAAACTAGCCACCAGGTAACCTAGAGGGTCCAGTAGTGGGTCACTTACTGGGTATTGTTATACTCATCCTTTATTCCTTTATGTTTTTTAGGAAATGACAGGAACAGGTTAGCGATTAATAGACGGGACCCGTGACAGAGCCATATGGGGATAAGAGAAATCGCTTCTGCTCAGTCTATGTTTTTTGTCATTTGAATGTTTTGAAACTAGAATTTAATGTGAGACAACAAATTTTAATGTTTTGAATATTTTCTTTATGAATATTATTTTCAGGGGACCTCGAATAAAAGATTTATTTATTTAATATTTATT
Organism: Benincasa hispida; assembly: GCF_009727055.1. Classification (NCBI taxonomy): domain Eukaryota; kingdom Viridiplantae; phylum Streptophyta; class Magnoliopsida; order Cucurbitales; family Cucurbitaceae; genus Benincasa; species Benincasa hispida. The sequence continues at coordinate 8,570,258 of NC_052355.1, forward strand.
TTTTTTCTAGTTTATTTTGGAAAAACTATCCTTATTGTTTTAATGATTTTTCTTTTAACAAAATATTTGGGTTTTAAATGTATATTTAGTGGTAATAGCCTTTGTCAGAGTACTCGAAAGGTTGGATCATTACATATTACATACAAAATTTAAAGTTTAGAGACTTATTATAAAGTCATGATAAGTATTAAATTTAAAATTTATTGAAAATACATTATTCAAGTTAGACATTTGAAAGTACCAAGCTAAAATGGAACATGTCCCACAAAGTACATGAAACACAAATGAAAAAAAGAAAGAAAAAAGAAAGAAAAAGAAGAAAATTGTAATGGATATGGGAAAAACATAAGGGTATTTACAAACTTAAGCAATTGTTTTCTAAATGTGTAAATATAGCAATAAATTTAAATATGATTTTCACTTTTTTTGTCTGGGGCAATTGTAATAATAGCAAAAAAAAAAAAAAAAAACATATTGTTTAATTTGCAATTCTTGTATTTTTTTAAAAAACAATTGCACATATAGTAAAAAAAAAACATAAAACTTATTTTCATTTTTTATTATTTTAAGTTTACCTGTGTCTGCTCACGATTCAGAGAAACATAATTCTTGAAGTTAATTAAATTTATGTTAATGTCGTTCAATCTCTAACACTTGATCCTAAGACTCTCTCTCTAGAATACGTATGCTTTACTTGGGAGATGGAACGAGAGAATATTTTTCACGTTGAAGTCTTGAAAGAACGTTTCTTATATTCGGAGGACTTGAGTCATCAAGTGTATTCAGTCTTGATGGGTTTTAGGAACTCTGATGGTTGGTATTTTGGAGCTTTAAATTTCTTACCCTCAAAATGAAAGAATCATTTATTTGTAGAATTTCCAGTAAGTCTCATTTATGAGACTCATACAGCTCTAAAATCCTATTTTATCAGATTATTTTGATATATTTTTGTCTTAAATTAGGATAAGATGTTTTGAAATTGGAAACCTTTTTTTGTCTTAAATTAGGATAAGATGTTTTGAAATTGGAAACCTTTCGTGTGAGCTCATTAAATATCCCTATCCTTGATTTTTGGAAATTTTCTTTATACTTTTCGTGTTTTTTAATGATATTGGCAAAACTTCAAAATTTGCAGCTTTTTATGCATTTGCAATATGCGACACCTGGGCATATTTTCTGAAAGGAAAAAAAATAGAAGATTTCAGCAGTTTTGGAAAGGATTTCTCTAGTGATCTCAGCCTCAATTCTCAACAATTTTAAGCTTAAAAAAGATTTTAAAGAAGCTGTAGCTTGAGGCTATAAATAGGGTATGAATTCAAGGATTATTCAAGACATCATCTACACATCATGGTTGTTTCTCCAATTTTCTATTTTAGCACTTTAATTTTCGTTTATTTTTCTATAGTACTCTTGAGTCTTGCTATTTCTCTATTTGATTTATTATTGTCGAAAGATCTAGGGTGTTAAGACCTAACTATCTTTAACAAAGGAAGTTTGGCTGATTGAGAACGATTATAGTAGGATCTCTTATATTTAGGATTTTCTTTACTTGGTAATTTTCAGTTTTTGCAACTTAATTTCTAACACTACTTTGCATTATTTGTTTTTCCCTTCATTTTTCTTTACGGTTTACTGGTTTATAAGTTTCCTTCAAGTTTGATAGTACTTAAGATGTGTTATTTGTTCTATAGGTATTAAGCACCTAGGAGGTAGAATTGAGTGTTAGGACACAGCACCATCACGCAAATGCATGTACAATAAAGATCCAACAACGCGACACTGTTTATAGCATCGTAGCACTGGTGATTGGGTGTAAATACCCACTTTTTCTATTTTTAGGTCATACCATCATATTCCAATAGCCCCATCCGATCCTCTCTTCTTCCCTTTTCTTTTCCTCTATTCTTACTTAGTTCTTTGGTGTTTTTATGATTGTATCTTCTACCTTGGACCAGATTCGTTAGTAAGGTGAGTTTATTAATTTAGGGCTAGGTGAAACTCATTGTTGTGATTTTGAGGATTTGGTTTTTATTCAAATTTCTTCTTGGATGTTTATGATTTTGGATGCATTTTAGCTTATATGCTTAGAATGTATAAGGATTGATTACTCACCATGTATTCTTTATTATACTAAAGATTGACACATAATACGTGACATATAGTTGTGTTAATTGCTAAGTAGCACAGGTCAAAACATGCTTATGCATAGGTCGATTGGTTGTTCAGAATATCTCGCTTGCAAAATTGCATGATTGATTCAATTCAAGAGGGAAACCAATTAGCAACTTAGATTTTCCAAAGTATTAATCGTCTTAGTAGAATCCACTAAGTTGAGTTTCTGGTCTAATAAATCTCAAACTAGGAAGCATGTTGAGAGGTCAAGTTAATACATTAATTTAAGTAGGGATATGCACTAAGACTTTAAATACATGCTTGAGGACAAAGATTATTCTAAATTTGGGGGTGTGATAATTTGTAGAAATTCAAGTTATTATAGCTCTTTATTCAGAACAATTAGAGAAATTTAGAAGAAAATGCATTGACTTGAGATGAAATTCACGTAAATAGATAAAATTTGTGTTCAACAATTTGTAAAAATAGCTTCCTGAAAATTGTAAAGTTTAACATGTTGTAGGATTCCTAAGAAAAGAAGTAAAAAAATGGACTAAGGAAATAGAAGCTATAGCCATAGATGCATAAGGAGATCAAATCAACTTCAAACTTGTACGTGAAGAGCCATGCTGTAACGACCCGACCCCCTAGGACTTAGGTAAGGCCGTTACTAAAATAAATGCATGCACAACGCTCAGTTATTTGAAATAAATGCTAATTAAACAAGATTCATAAGACGTTTATTAAATGCAATTGTTAAAAAAGTTAATAGGGTACCCAAAATTCTTAAAAGCTAATCAAAGGCATATAAAAGAAATAATCCTTAGTAATAAATTTTAAACAGTAAAACCAAATAACAGATTTCAAGATGCGGAAGCAAAGAGGTCTAGTCCCAGTGACACGATCACGAATTCTACTGTGCCATCGTCGATACATCTTTACCTTTTCCTGAAATATCAACATAAGAAAGAATGAGTATGAAATACTCAGTAAGTAATCCCCACCACTGGGGTTTGGCTAGGCATCTATGTCCTCTATATACCCACCTATGGCACATAAGCACATGAAACAGACAAGAGATTGAGTCCTATCCTATTGTAGTTAAGTATGCCCACAAAATTGGTGAATCCCAAAGGAAACATCCTCCACAAAACTGGTGAATCCTGGAGGAAACACAAAACGGGTGAATCCCGGAGGAAACACAAAACGGGTGAATCCCGGAGGAAACACAAAACGGGTGAATCCCGGAGGAAACACAAAACGGGTGAATCCCGGAGGAAACACAAACGGGTGAATCTCGAAGGAAACACAAACTGGTGAATCCCGAAGGAAACACAAAACTGGTGAGCATCTAACTAATCAATGAGGATATTCACACAGTCTCAACGTTCTAAGAATCAACACCGTACAATTCTAAAACATACATGAAATCCTTGGTACCATGGCTCCATCACATACACAAAATCCTCAACAACATATTATACAACATTCATGTATACCTTACATCATAATTCCACAACATGCAAGTATGCCTCAACACCAACATATGAAAACACATACTATCACATACTAACGATCAAGTACTTAGGTGTGTATGTAAACAAATCAGAACTTGTGCCAGAACATACTTTGATTCAGATCATACTGTCAATCAACATACTAACATTTATCATAACGTACACTCATCACACTAGCATACAACTAAAGCCTGGCCCGTGGGCAGTTCCAGTGGTAAGATTACTTACCTCAAAAATTGGTCGCAAATTCTAGTCCACACAACTAATATTCTCACGGCCTTTGGAAGGCTTGAATCAACCCAAAAAATGTGCTTGGTTCCAAAGGTAGTTCCACCACTCCCAAGCACCAATCTAAACAAATTCAATGATAATAGTTAGGGTCTATATTCCAACAATATCAAATAGTTCAATAATCTTAGACCAAATATGTGTTCTTTGAATCCAACGATAACCTCACTAACACACAAAGGTTCAACATCAAACCAAATAGCAAGGGGGGAGGGGGTCTCTCAAAGCCTTGAAACTTACCAAAAATCTCCGCAAAAGAAACTTCAACAGTCGCTGGACAGCGCACGAAATCTCCTTCAAACTCCAATCCTAGCATCCAACCAAAAATCAAGTAGATGACCCTACAATTAACCGATACGTTAAACAACTTACCCAACCATAGAACCAGCAGCGATCGAAGGCAGCAGGGGCTGGGCAGTGCCTTAGATAAAGAAGGTCGTTGGCCCAATCGAAGAACGGCACGGGCAGACGGTTGGAGGAGCGAACCGGCGGCGAAGGCGCGACGGCTGGGTTGGGTCGTCGTTCGGCTTCGGCCCTTGGCAGACGGAGCGGTGGGACGCAGGTCTGACTAGCTAGAGGCTTGACTACTGACTAGACCGTTCAGCGGAGGGCGCGCGCGAAGGAGAGGCCGGACGATTTTCAGGCAGGCGATGGCTGAGGAGTGGCAGTAGAAGAAAAGAAAGTGGCGGCTGGAAGAAGGGGGGGAGGGGGTTTCTTCAAAACTTATGATGGAGAGGTGAGGGTTTCCCTCTTTTTTTATTTTAAAAAAATAAATAATAATAATAATAATAATAATAAAGAAAAAAAATTTAAAATTTAAATAATACTAATAAAGGAAAGGGTTAAATTTTAAATAAATATTTTCCCTTAATCCGCCTTAACCACCCAAAAATTTCTCCCTTTTAAATAATAAAAAGGAAAAGCAAGTGTGCCCAACAACTAAGGATAAATTCTAAAAAGGAAAAGAAATACATTTTCAATAAGCAAATAACGCGGGATGTTACACATGTGTTGACCAGAATCATGAAGAGAGAAAGACAACAAATGCATAAGCGGTACAGTCAAATCAAAATACAAGTTGGTAGCTGATTTGAGATAGTTGCTATAGAGTCAATGAATCTGTGATGCTATGAAGTCCGCACAGTAGGGTATGGAATTAAATGCAAAAGTGTTAGACAATCATTAGAAAGAAGCAATGAACTTTCTGTTTGATGCCTATAAATAGCCCAACAAATTCCAAGACCAAGGGGGATGATTATCAAGAAATTTATTGACACTCTGCCAAATTTTACCTTCATCTTCTTCGACCTCTCAACCCTATCTTTGGAGAATTTTGAGTGAAAGCTCAGCTTTCCCTTCTAATTTAGAGAAAAGTTCCATCCATTTTCATCAACAACACAAGGAAGCAATCGACCATTAGAGTCAAAAGGAACATGAAATTGTGACCGACGACTTGACACATTCTATTCTTTCACTTTTATTTTATCCTTTACTTGAATTTTTATTTGAATATTGGGGTTGGAAAATTCCTTACTTTAAATATAAATCATGTTTTCCTTCATTTCATATCTATTCATTTCTTTACTTTCCACCATGAGCAACTAAATTCTTATTAGGTTGGGAAGAATGATTATTAACCAAATTAAATTGTTGTCGCCTACAACTTCAGACTAAGCAAATGATGTGTGTTCACCGTGCCTAAAACCTATACTAAAAAGGTAGTACAAGCAGTAAGTATAGGGTCGAGTCTTCAAGGAAACTACGAACTAGCAGGGCCAATTGAAGAATTCCATGCAATGGGGGGTTTTGTTGTGAAAGTGACAAATTAAAAGATAGCTTGCAAAATATGTAAAATTGGAGACAAAAATAGAGTGCAAAATTGGTTTGAAGTTCTCATAAAAAGGCTATTGGGAATAGTTCATTAGATTCTAATTCTATCATCAGATACAAAAAGTAATGCAAACTCATGAACTCCACAACCTCTTAGGGAAACCTATGAATGTATTAATGAATTGAATTTATATTTATAAATTCATTAAGAATGTAATTACTCAAATCAAAATTTGCAATTTAATAGCCCGATTAGTCAATTAAGAGTCTTAATCCAATAGACCCTAAATCACTTCCTTCTAAGTGAGATTCATGTTTAATTCTAATTTGCATTAAGAATTGAGATTCTTTATCGTGACACCCTATGAATTGGAAAGTCTAGATTCATAGCCTGATTTAATTGGGTGAAATTAAATCAGGGCATACAACTGCAACTTCAAAAAAAGTCTTAGCTAACACAAGGACTCCAAATTTTCGCAATCTATTATATAATTATGCAAAGCTGCCATCTAAAATTTGCATAAAGAATCCAATAAACTTGAGTTGTCAATTCAGAATTTATCAAATTTCATTCAAGAAAAGCTCAAATTACACTCAAGAATTCATAGAGTTTAACATGAATAAATCACCATCCTAAAGATTTGAACTAAATTACAATTCCCGAGATAGAGGCGTTATCTAGCCTTGCATTGTCTTGTATCAACACACAATGATTAAGAAATTGAGAGTGAAGGAACTTTTTTTTAAAGAGATCCATGAGCGGAAGCAGTGAAGGAAATTAGAACTGAGATTTCCATGAGCAGTGGAACAAGATTATTCCAAATTACAATCATGAATATGTTTACAGTCGACTTCAAACAAGTGGTTATACAATTCAAATGCAGAAATTACAACATGAACAATACAAATGCATAAAGAGATCAAACTCTATGCACAATAGCAGAAGCATCTCCACGCACCGATGCACATGGCCGCTCGAACAACAGCATCCTTGAACGCCTGATCTACACGACCGCAACACCGCACGAACACTTTATGCTCGTCCTCAACGATCTCCTCGGTCACGAACTCCTCCGCAACACGAACGACCTCCACAAGACCACGAACGACCTCTAGAAAACCTCGACGGTGTCGAGTTGAGTTTGACACCACCACAAGTATACCTTGGTATTCTCGGTGTGAGAATCCAGAGGGTGGGCTCTGTTCGGACTTGGTATGAGGTAGCTGAAGGAGGAAACACCAATCGTGTACATGACTGGGCAAGTGGGAGATGGTGGAGACCTATCGTATAGATCGATGCCCAATCGTTTAGATAAAGTTATATGATCGTCTAGCAAAAGCTATGCGATTGTTTAGTCTATCGTTGTGCTCAGTTTGTCTCCTACAGAGACTACACAATCGTTTACCTTGGGCCAGCGATCGTCTAGCAAAACTATGCGATCATTTAGTAAATACTGCACGATCGTTTAGCTTTACTTTGCACGATTGTTTAGCTCGCCCAGCCGTCGTTTAGTAAATCTGAATTTACTTGACGACTTCGTGAGTTTCTTTTGAAATCAAAATTTATTTCAATCGTTTGTAAAAACTTCTTTTTTCAAATAGGAAAACCATTTTCCTTTTAAACTCACGGTTACCATGATTCAATAACCACCCACTACTTTTGTTATTAAAAGAAAAAGAATTAATTATTCAATAAGTAATATTATTATAAACATAAATGATAACCAACTTATCATACTATATTTATAACTTATAGTTTTAACATATAAACCATAGTTCTTTTTCTATTCCATGGTACTTAATGTAAATATCATTTACATCAATCCTTCACTAGATGTATCTAATACATCATACCGATTATATTATATATAATCAAAATACCTATTGTTAAATTGAACATTTCAAATCGACACTAAGAACTGATCCTCAACTGAATCCATTGAGCTACCAAGGGAACCTCATGGACCTGTAGCTCGAAGCTCCAACGGTACGTGAATAATTGACTAAACTCTTTAGTCACAAGATCTACCACCCGTTAACTGTCAGGCACTCTACTAAAGATCGACAACTGAACTCTTCTTACCATATATATATTATGTGCCCCTCTTAACCAATCCGCAATGCGACAACCCTTCACAGATCACTCGTAAGTACAGTAGGGCCAATAACCGTATAGTTACATCTATCTCCTTAAGTACCACTGACCCCTCTAATGAACATAAGTCATAGTCCTCCTATGACCGAGTCTTCTCTTCCAAAGAGAAGTTGTGACCACTATGTTCAAACCCCGAAATCAGCCCTTAAAGGAACAATCTCTCTGCTTATCTTTGCTTCGGGAAAGAAGTGAATTCCATATTATGGATTGAGTTCCTAACTTCCAGATCAGACAAGTCCCCAAAAAGGTAGGCATGTTGAGTTGGCAATCTGGCCACTCTCACCCATACTAATCAAAGGACTGCGCTCAAAGACAGGAGTGTCGTGTCACCTATGGTCGTTTAGGTGAGATGCAAGTCTCTAGTATTAACGGCGTTATATACAAAGTCTAGTCATCTCGTGGTCTAGTTCTTATACAAACTCTTTGTATAGGATACCCTCGCTCCACGTCTCCACATGAATGGTTATGATCTACCATCTGTAGTAGTTTACAACACTTGTAAACCTTTACAAAACAGGTCGTATCCGTAGTGTCACAAGGATCAGGTATCCCACCTTAATCCTTATACTACAGACCTATTTAGGTTATCACTTAAGGCATTGATAACTTGTAGAAATACAAGTTATTTATATCATTTTATTTAGATTATGCGGCAAAAAGGAGGAAAAGTTGCGTCGACAGTATAGAAATTGGCTTAGAAATACGAAAATTGTAAAGTGTCGTGAGCACACCCGCTAACCCCATTGCGATGGCAAAATGGAATGTCTAAGTCTTTATTTTGTCGGAAATAGGTCATCGGATGCGATAATCGCTCGAGGACAAAATGAACAATGCATCCACATTGCATGCAACAATTGATCAAGAACGAAAAAGAACAACACAATTGCAACGCATGAGATGATCGATCATGGACTCAACCGACCAACGCATTACCACCACATGCAGCAATCGATTAGAGATCAAAACAATTACACCGCATGCGGTGATCGATCAAAGATGTGAAGAGCAATGCATTCGTAAGGACTTCTGACATTGTACAACTTTTCTGTTGTACGATTATGACAAATCAATCGTGGAGCAGACCGGACATTTCCACTAAGCCATGGCAAGAATTATCAGATTTTCAAAGATGGACCACTAATACAGAAGGAGCCAAGGTCTATAAATAGCTTCCTCAAATTCAATGAAAAAGAGGCTGGTTTGAAGAGACAATTCAGAGAAAATCCGGGAGAAAGACGAGACACGACCGAGAGGTAAGTCTCTGAGCAAGCAATTATTTCCATTCTCGAAGAAGAAGCTCTGTGCCAAAGGTCACTTCTACTTGGAAAGAAAGCCTGAGAGGGAAGCTTTCCACTCAATTTCTTCCATACGCCAACAAACACATCGTCTTCGATCAGAATCTGTGTCAAGAAATTGACACTCTTTCCGTATTTGTTCTTATTTTCCATTCATCTACTGTGTTCATCTATCTTTAATCTTTCATTCACTATCTGTAACAAACGCTGATCTCTAGATTTAAATATCATTATCGTATTCATTGTCGTTTCTCTGTTCTTCTCCACACATTCATCATCCTTTTTTTTCATCATGTGTAACTAATCCCCTGGGTAAAGGGGAAGGAATAAGCAAGTGAGTTAATCCTTGTTAAGGAAATCGGCTGAGTTTAGCTAAAGCATGCTCGACGACATCTTCCCCTGTGAGAACAGAAGTAAAGATGCTATTCTGTGTATCGAAAGAAGGTTAGAAGAATGTGTTAACTAAAGCAAGAAGTATTTCCAGAGATGGAAACAACCTTGCGTTCATCACGTTCATCCCTGTTTCACCATAGACATATGGGAACGCGGCCGATTACTGAAAGGTGTAAGCCAAGGGAAAGCGGAACCTTAGTTGCGTCCACAGCAAGATTGACGAACTTGCGATGTCCTTTCCCTCAACCCATTCTCTTTCTAATTCATTTCATAAGACTTGCCACCGCATTCACCAGACACTTTTGCACATCTTGACAGCCAGTCTTCAACCTGTATATTAATAGTTTATTCATTTATTTTATCACTGCAATTTATTTTACAACACTTTATTTTATCACCACAATTTACTTTATCGCATTTTACTTACCATCGCATTTTATTCCTTAACGCAATTTACTCTTTACCGCAATTTTACTTTTCGCAAAACCAATTCATTATTCTTTATGTTAAACTGGTCGTATATACCACAATAGTATCACATTAATTACAACAATCCCCGTGTTCGACCTCAGATCACTCTGAGAAACTTGTGTTGGAATTATACTTGGTTCAAGCATAAGAAAACTTGTGACACGCACTATACAAATGCATACTACGAAGCATTTAAGCATCATCGCATACATTTAGAACGTAGTATCGCAATATCATAAGTCATAGCGCATCATAATCATCAACATAAATTTTCATTTATTACAAGTTTTTGGCGCCGTTGTCGGGGACAAAAACTTGAGTCATAACATCATCAAATTTATCATTACAAGTTTTTGGCGCCGTTGTCGGAGATTGGCAACGTTTAGTGTTGAATATTTTTGTGGTATTTTGTAGGACAGATCTCTGTTGTACTGTCTGTTTAATGCAGAGAACAGGCTAATGGTTTATGAGTACTGAGACTGAACTAGAATTTGAAGCCGACCAAGAGATCGAGCGTACTTTTCGCACGTGAGCACGCCAGAACCGAACAAGGCAAAGGAGGAACATGGCTAACAACGATAGGTCTGAGGAGAATTTAGGGGTAAATCGGCCGGCGCAAGATCCAATTTTTCTGGCTGCCGACCACAATATTCCAATGAGGAACTATGCGGCACCGAATCTATATGACTTCTCGCATGGAATTGCAAGACCCACGGTAGAGGAGAATGCAAGATTTGTGATAAAGCTGGTCATGCTACAAATGATCCAGAATGCAGGGCAATTCAGAGGTCTACAAGGACAAGACCCGCACGCACACTTAACCAGCTTTGTTGAAATGTGTAACACATTCTCCATTCCTAGCGTGACTCTGGAAGGAATTAGACTGTATCTCTTCTCGTATACACTTCGGGATGAGGCAAAGAGGTGGGCTCATTCATTAAAGCAGAATGAAATTAATTCTTGGGACCAGTTGGTTGAGTGATTCATGAAGAAATTCTTCCCACCCGCAGTCAACACAAGAAGATGGAGGGACGTGTTGAATTTTGAACAGATGGAAAATGAGACTCTCAGCACTGCATGGGTGCGATTCAGAAGAATGGTAAAGAACTGTCCGTACATCGGGATTCTCGATTGCATTCTGATGGAAACCTTTTACAATGGCCTGGACAGGCATGATCTACATGTATATCACATATACATGTTTAAGTTCACATAAGATAACCAAGGAGCTTTGTTTATTAGATATGAGTAAATGCCAAAATTAAATAACACTTATTTTATTCATTGAACAATGTGTATCTTTACAAAACAACGAGACTCCGGGATAATTAGGACACCAATCCCAACAAGTGGATCATCTAAATTCCATTTAGATCGAAAAAACAAATTTACAGTAAACATACAGTTTATGCATTCTGGTTGAAATTATAGCATGCTTTTTAAACAAGAAATACAAACTCCTTTGTATGGAATATCCTGCTCGCATGTCTAATACATGAATGATTAGGATTAGATCATTTGTAGCACTTTACAACATTTTTAACATCTACAAAGCGGGCCATACTCGTAGTGTCACCAGGATAAGGTACCTAGCCTTAGCCATATACTATAGACCATTTAGGTTATCACTTAAATATGATCCATCTATATGTCTCCACATACATGTTTAAGTTACAACGATAACCTTGGATGTTAGTTTATTGGTTTATTGTTAATGCAAATAAAATATCACATATTTCATAGACAAAATGAATAAAATATCAAATATTATTAATCACATACAAGTTTGTTCATACAAGGTTTAAAAACTATAGGACCCTACGAAATTTAGGGCATCAACCACAACAATATCCCACTTGTCCTAAAGCTAGTGGGGTGTACAAGATAATAAATACAAGTACACAAAACAATAAACTAGGGCATAACACGCCCAGTACAAGATCTCCCAGTTGCCCTAGTCCTGCCGTGGTCTGTTATATAGACCCATACTCCGCAGGTGACCCTAAAACATTATAGCTGTGAGAGCCTTCGTAAGCGGATTAGCAACGTTATGCTACGAAGCTATCTTCGTGACAATCACATTGTTGGATTTTATGTCCTAAAACTCGTAGTTTATAAATTAATAAATATATTCTCTTTTGTTTTTCGATAAAGTTGTTATTGAAATTATAATCTTGAATCCAATAAACTAAGGTTCCGAGGCTATTTAATGTAATTTGAACTTTATGTAGTGACATAAATGTGGATCAAGTTCAAATATATAGCCAAAATGGTTTATAGTATATGAATAAGGTTGTGTGCCTTATTTTGGGGACACTATGGATGCGGTCCACTTTGTAGATAGTACAAACGATGTGATCCTGAATCGTTCATATAGAGATATGTGAGTGGGGGTATCCTATGTAAAGAGTTTACATAAGACTGAACCATGAAATAGTCACTTTTTACTTTCTAAATGTCATTTTATGTATAAAACTGACTATTTCGTTAATTGATGACCTAGGTAACTTAATCTTAATCTTGAGCTAACTATGAACTCCTGTTCACTCGAAATTATTCTTAGATCTACATAGGTGAGGGCAGCTCAATATCGCTGGCCCAATAAGTCTCCCATTTCAGGGGTAAGATCGGGTGGATAGCTGGGAACATAGGGTGCAAGACGGAATTCACTCCTACCCATTATAGGGATAGTAGATAGGTTGTTCCCTTTTAGTACTAAATCTAGGTCTTGAATAAGGGGTCTCACTCTCTCCTTGGCCCGAGAGGGATTCGGTTTATAGGTTGGACCTTAAACCAATTGTTCATTAGAGGATTAGTGGAACTTAAGGAACAAGATGTAATCTTGGGGGTAAAACGGCTTTTATAACCCAACCGAGATTACGAACAACCTGTGAAGGATTAACTTACTCATCATGGTTATATCAAATGGACACAAATATATCTATAGTGAGGGGAGTGCAACTACGAGACTTTAGTGGAATGACCCGTTAGTTAACGAATGTTGATTAGCTTCGTCTAAAGAGTTTAGCTAGCTAATCTTGGNCGTCTAAAGAGTTTAGCTAGCTAATCTTGGATCGTTGGAGCCCATGATCTATAGGTCCATTAGGTTCCCCTACTAGCTCATATGGAATAAACTTAGAATATTATGATAGAATAATTTGAATTGTTCGAATTAGGTAGAGAGAGAGTAACCGACAAGTATTAGCTGGGCAACGTTGGCTTGTATCTGTTGGAGTTAGTCCATAGCAGACTGGGATTTGAGCCGGCAGTCATATACAATGAAGAGGCTACAAACATCGACGATAGATGGGCGATCAGTCCTGTTCTGAATCGAGGTCACGAACGGGTTGTATTCAGTGCCAAGGCCTTCAAGGATGTATGCAATGTGGTCACGGTAGGACAGTGTTTCTCCGATAGCGGCAAACTTGTCGACAATGTCCTTTATCTTGGCAAGGTATTGAGAAACACTGATGCCATCATTTCTTATCTTCTGAAGTTGAGAATGCAAGCTCATTATTAGGGTTGTGGAGGAGAATTCATAGACTGTGCGGAGGGCTTCCCATATTTCCAGTGCGGATTCATATCCAACGATTTCTCCCATCTTATCTTCATTAAAGAAGGAATAAAACCAGCTCGTGATTGTTCGATCACACTTCTGCCAGTAGGAGAAATGGTTGAGGATAGGTGCCATCGATGAAGCTTTCAAGGCCATAGCCCATGATGAGGTTAAGAAGTTGATTCTTCCAGAGGAGGTAGTTTGAATCACTTAGCTTGACGGTGAGGGATTGAGACATGTGAGGGAAGTTTGCGACTGGGGATTGTGGGGAAGGAAGAGTAGGGAAAGGATTAATCAGTACCGGATTTTGAAATGATGATGGTTAGGGACACCGACATAGTGAGGGTGAAGGGGTGGTGGTGGAGGGTCATATTACGGAAGGTAGAAAGGATTTCGAGCAGGGGGAAGGGCGCGCTGAGTAGCGGGTGGGGTGAAAGACGGAGATGATATAGATATGGTGGTCCGAGGGTGGTCGAAGGTAGAACAGTTGAATGTATGCCTGGGTTTGATGTTACTAGGAGGGTAGATTTTTCTTCGGATGTACTTGAGCTCGACGCCATGAGAAAAAAATGCAAGATGCTTTAAAGCCTTGATACCATGTAAGGATGAAGAAGAAAGGGTAGATGAACGATCGTTGAGAGGTGAAGGCTACACGATCGTTGAGAGAAAGACTAGACGATCGTGGAGAGAAAAGCTAGACGATCGTGGTCAAATATCTAGACGATCGTTGAGAAAAGAGTGAACGATAGGACAAGCATCTACACGATAAGGGAAAGCGTGTAAACGATAGGTAAAAGAATGCATAATTAGGTTGATCGTGTAGGCGACAGAAAGTACATGATTGAACGTAGACGATTGGGTTGAAGTGTGCACGAAGGAGAATACACAATAGGACTTAGACGATAGAGGAAAGTTACTACACGATTGGTAAAGAGCATAAATGACAGAAGAATTTGAGTAAGACGATCGACCTTCATGACTGATAACGATTGTCGTGTAGCGATATTTGTTAGCATAACAGTGCCACATGGCAGAATGTTAATGGTTTACAATAACAACCATGAAAGAGAAATTACATATTAGTGGAACATGAAGCAGAGGAAGAAAAATGTAGAAAAACTGAATAAAATCTGTTATATTTCTTCATTGACAATGCACTCATTTATTAGTCAGAATCCATGTATCCAGTAAAGATCAAATCCCTAGTTCCATACACGAGCATGTAGTCCCTCGTTCTCTGAAAATACTTGAGGATGTTCTTAATTGTGGTCCAGTGACCCTGGCCTTGGTTAGACTGATACCTACTGACTATTCTCACAACATAGCAGATGTTTGGCCTAGTATAAAGCATCACATACATTAAACTACCAAAGGTAAATGTATATAGAACCTGTCTCATCTTCTCAAGCTCTTGAGGCATCTTAGGACACATGTCCTTAGACCAAGTGACTCCATGCCTGAAAGGCAGTAGGCTTTTTTTGAAGTCCTGCAACGAGTACTTGAGCAATATCTTGTCAATGTACGATGCCTGAGACAGTGTTAGCACTTTGTTCTTACGATCCCAAAAGATCTGTATTCCCACAAAAAATTGAGCTTCTCCAAATCTTTCATTTGGAATTAGGTCACTAGCCAGTTCTTAACTGCAGTCAGTAGTCCTACATCATTCTCAATGAGTAGGATATCGTCTACATGCAATAATAAGAAAACTACTAAACCATTGATGATTTTCTTGTAGACACAAGGCTCATCAATGTTTTATTCAAAGCTGTATGATTTGATCGCAGTATCAAATCGAATATTCCAAGATTGAGATGCCTATTTCAGCCCATAAATGGACCAATTCAGTTTGCAAACTTTTTGCTCTTGACCTTAGGCAATGAATCCCTCGGGCTGCACCATATAAATGGTCTCCTCAAGATTGCCATTTAGAGAGGTCATCTTGACATCCATTTTCCAAATCTCATAATCATAATAAGTAGCAATGGAAAGGAGGATGCAAATCGACTTCAACATGGCAAAAAGCGATAAAGTCTCCTCATAGTCGACTCCCTCCACCTAGGTATATCCCTATGCCACAAGTCGAGCCTTGAAGGTTTGCATCTTCCCATCGGTACTCCGTTTCTGCTTGTAGATCCACTTACTACCTATAGGTGTCACCCCATCTAGCTAATTTACAAGATCCCATACTGAGTTGAAGTACATCGACTCCATCTCGAGATTTGTGCCTTTGACCCATTCATTCCGGTCAGCATCTGGAATTTCCTTCTGATACGACAATGGATCCTCAACGTCGCCATCGGATACTATAGCCAGGATTTCCGTGAAACCCAGATAGGGAACAGGTGGGTTCGCCACCCTCCCATTGCATCGAGGTTCCCTCAATTCTTGAGGTGGAACCGACCTGCCAGATGAACTATCATCAACAACCCTTGCTGATGAAGCAGGCTCTTCAATAACTCTTGTTAAAGTTTTAGTAGTTTCATTGGAAAGCTCACGTAACATGACTTTACTACGTGTACTGTGTTCCCAAATATGATCCTCCTCCAGGAAAGTAGCGTTCATAGAAACAAACACTCTATTTTCAGACGGATCATAAAAATAACCCCCTCGTGTATCTTTGGGGTAGCCTGCAAAGAGGCACAACCTCGACCGTGGTTCCAATTTCTTTAGATTAGCCTCAAGCACATGTGCTAGGAAACCCCATATGCAGAAGTGACGTAAACTAGCTTTACGCTCGTTCCATAACTCCAGACGTGTTTTTGCAACACTCTTGGAAGGAACACAGTTGAATATGCATATTGCAGTCTCCACTGCAAATCCCAAAATGAGTCCGATAAGGAAGCGTAACTCATCATCAAACGAATCATGTCCAACAAGGTTCTGTTTCTCCTCTCCACTACACCATTTTGTTGAGGTGTACCCAGTGTTGAGAGTTGGGAAACGATTCCATGTTCTATCAAATAGTTATGGCACCTCAAATCCAAAAACTCTCTAACTCAATCCGATCGAAGTGTTTTAATCAATCTATCCAAGGCATTTTCAACTTTAGCCTTCAACTCTCTGAACTTCTCAAAGGATTAAGATTTCCGTTGTATCAGATAAACATACCCATACCTAGAGTAGTAATCAGTAAAACTGATAAAATACCTAGAACCTTCCATGGCTCCCACATTCATAGGACCATAGAGGTTAGAATGTACTAACTTTAAAGGCTCTTTGGCTCGATAACCTTTTCCAGTAAAAGGTATTTTAGTCATCTTACCCTAAAGGCAAGATTCGCACACTGGTAAAGAATTTTCTTCTAACTGACTTAGAAGGCCATTCTTCACCAACCTCTCAATACTATTGAGATTGATATGCCTTAATCGAAGGTGCTAAAGTTGGGCATTTTCTTTTGGAGAAACATGTTGACGTTTATTTTGAGTTACGACAGTTTTAAACATCTTCTATGTTATGGAGGGAACTTAAGGCTAACGGTCTTAGCACATATTAGTTATTTTCTAGTTTTGCTGTACAGATTTCAACTCCATCTTTATGAATAAACACTTTATCCACATTAAACTGAAGAGTATATTTATATTGTAACAGACACTTTGCAGAAATTAAGTTCCTTTTCAACTCAGGAACTACAAATACATCTTTTAAAACAAGAAATCTATTATGTAAAGTCAACTGGATTCCTCCCACTGCCACAACTGAGACAACATTCTCGATGCCTACTCGCATCGTCATCTAACCAGCCTCCAGCTACCGCCAGGATCTAATCTACTGAAAAGAAGAACAAACATGATTAATGGCACCCGAATCAATTATCCAGGTAGAATCATTATTGTCCACTAAACAAGTTTCTAACACCAGTAAAAGAATCATTATTGTCCACTAAAAAAGTTTCTAACACCAGTAAATCACATTTACCTATGTTTGCCTTCGCCTTAGCCTTGGCCGCCTTCTTTTCCTTCAGCCAGCGAGGACAATTCCTCTTCCTGTATCTATCTTGGTTGTGGTGGAAACATTTTTCTTTGTCAATCGGCATCAGACGCCTATTTTGTTGGGCGACAGGTGGTGGGTTAGTAGGTGCCTTCCTTTTCCCCTTACCATCCTTCTTCTTCTTCCACTTTCTAGTGTTAGAAGTAGAAGGTGCGGACTTCGTCCCTGAGGTCGAACCTCGATGGAACAATTTTGAAGATGAAGCAACATTTGCCTCACTTCCCCTCTTCTCCTCACTTTTCAGTAAAGATTGATAGGTCTACAACTCTTTGAGGAGAGTTCTAAGAGTATATTCCACTTTGTTAAGAATCGCATTGCTAACAAAGTGGATGAAGCTTTCCGGAAATGAATGCAGGATTATGCTAACCCAACTGCCCCCATCGAATCTAGACCCATTCAACTCCAACACATTGAAGTGGACCATCATGTTAAGCACATGTTCAAGAACAGAGGTGCATTCTTCCATTTTGGAGTTGAATATATATTTAAGAGCCTCATGCATAAGCCTGTCTCTTATACACATCTAGATGTGTATAAGAGACAGGTCCAAACGGTTGTCCGAACATCCCCCGCAGGGACTCCATGATGTCACGCGCTAAGACCATAGGCTCATGCTTCTTGGCTAACATGTTGCCAAGACTGGCCATGATATAGGCTCGGGCCTTCTCGTTTGCCCGTGTCCATCGCTCGTATGCCTCCCAAACATTTCGAGCGACATTAGGAGCTGAAATAGGAGGACACTCCTCCATGAGGACGAACATAAGATCCTCGATTATGAGTGTTGTCGTGATCATATGTTTCCAAATAGCATAATTATCGCTAGTTAATTTTTCAATGCTTAGCAAAGCAATAGTGGTTGTAGCCATTTTAAAACCGTTGCTGAAAAAATGAACAAACTTTTATAAGTCTTTGCTTAGACCACATTTTAACACCAATTAGTTTTAGCAAAGTAGTGACCATATACCCTAAGTGATAAGACTTCTATTTTGCAATAATGCCCTAGCGAGGTAGGACAAACGTCACCGGTGGGGCGATTAGATGCCCCTTAATTGGGATGAGACATTCTCAACCATTAGGCAGAACCAACTCTTGGAACTGAACCTAACAACCACCATTTGTTCGGTCCAGAACTGTTAAGCCTCAACAATTCTACGTAAGTGTAACCCCTTGTTTTCAGCCCTAGAGTCCCGCCCTAATGTGCCCACCGTAAGGATAAAGAAGATTAGGATAAGAGACTAAGTAACCTTATCCTATACAGGAGATCAAATAAAGAAACGTGCAAAACTGCCATCCTATAGGGGGACACTCCCAGGGTGCCTCGAGGTGATACACATAAACTTTATTCAACCTAACGAGAGAGACCGTGGGATGTGCTGTCACACGTCCTGGTCCCACTTACTATGAACATTCTCTCCATCCACCTTGATATTGACCTACCCAAACACCATATTTTAGGGGGACATTCCCAGGGTGTCACAAGGTCGAGGATAGATTTCACGGTGTGGACAATAAAGGGAGAAACGCAAGAGGTTTAAATGAAGCATCAAATGCCTCAAGTACCTCCCACTGAATGTTCTACGTAGGTTCATTAACCTAGACAATCCAGCTACTGATTTTAGTCTAAGTCATTTTAATCCACTCAAAAACAACTTTTGTCTTTGAAATGAAACAAGTTCAAGTAGTCACATTAAACTCTTTAATGGACTTTCCTAAAGCTTGCATGCATGCATAAAATCTATCTAATTCACCTTTCCAGGTAGGGGTGTTCTGTTTTCGTCACCTTAAATACCCCAGTCTAGACAGAACCCGCCTTAGACAAAAGGTCCCTTATAGATAGATTTGCTATACTTTAACCTTTTATTAGTCAATTTGATCCTATTAAACTGATTAAAAGATTAAAGCATAAGGTTTCTCATCATATTAGAATCGTGATCTTAGTTCTATCTCATCCGAGTTTTAAAACATTTTTTAAAACCATGATTTAAAGTTAAGTTGGCATGCACATCTTTCTTATAGATTTTAGTTCTAATTTCCTTATAATCGTTATAAAAGAAACAACTAAAACCATACATTGCCACAGAACTAGGTATTTATAACACTTATAAATTTAACCTATGTATCATGCTTCATGCAATGTCCGGTCATTACTATACATAACTTTTATATACAAGTAACAAACCAAGAACACATGCTCCATACACCCTTATACTATAACACTTATAATATAAAGATGATGCATGTCAATGCTTTATGCATGCATAAATATAACTCTTATATTATATGATGCATGAGCATGCTCTTATGTAATTGAAGTCATGCTTCTCTAAATCATAACATTTATAATAAAGAGATGATGCATGACTAATGCATAACCTAAAGTGAGATTTCTTCTATTTGGCATACCATATGACATATAAATAAAATATACATCCTATCTATATTCACAAAGAATTAGTGGACTGGGATGAACCTCCTCTAAAATCGGAAAGAAAAAACTCTATCTATTACATTTTTCATCAAGCAAACTGGTTCACAGGCAAACCGGGTCTTAAACTACTGGGTGAAACTCCCCATCATTTAGTAAATGCGGCCAGGTATACAATCGTTTAGCGCATAAGACAAAACATGTAGATGCTAAATGATCGTTTAAACGACAATGAAGCTGCGAAGCCCGATCGTCTAGACGATCACTTACCAAGCGCTAAGTAAACGATTTACTCCGCGATCGTGTAGTCAGTAACTAAGTGATGAAGCTTGCTGAGCTACACGATCGTCTAATGCACACGTGTAAACCTGCTTCTAAGTATCC
>NC_052355.1:8591327-8652305 GCF_009727055.1 Benincasa hispida
CTAGTCGTCTACACATGAACGGCCTCCACACGAACACCACAACAATGGGGATGATACCTCCACTTAGAACCCTCGATATTCTGGGTGTGAGAATCCAAAGAGTGGGCTCTGTTGAAATTTGGTAGATGAAAGGAGGAGATGAAGATCGTATACAATGATCAAGCAAGTGGGAGAAGGGTAGGGTCTATCGTATAGACAATGCTTGATCGTTCAGACGAAGTACACTATCGTGTAGTAAATAGGCTGCGATCGTATAGACGATCATTTAGTAAACGCTCAGGCACTAGACGATCGTTTAGAAAAACTTTGCAATCATTTAGAAAGAAATGCACGTGTATACGATCGTCTACCAATGATGAGCTATCATATAGTCTCTCGGCTTGTTATGCAATGGGCAGTATACACCAATCGTGAGAAAAATCTGTGATGCTTTGCAAAATGAAAACGATTTTCATTTTATTCTTCAGTTACAAAAACTGAATGAAACCTCCTACTAACACACGATTAAAGAGAAAACGTCGGGCACAATTATCCTATAATTGTCAAATTAAAATAATAAATATAATCATAGTATATTCATTAACCTATAGTTTAATATCACATATAAACCATAGTGTTTTCTCCACCATTAGATATAAATCATATTTATATCCATTTTCCTCCAAATAATGTATCTCATACATAAAGTCAATCATATCATATATAATTAGTTAGTTCAATCATATAATATATAATTGAACTCCCTCTTGTCAATTTGAACATTTCAAACTGACCCAAAACTTATTCTCAACTTGAATCCATTGAGCTACCAAGGGGACCTTATGGACCTATGGCTCGAAGCTCCAACAGTACGTGAATAATATACTAAACTCTTTAACCACGAGATCCACCATTCGTTAACTGTCAGGCATTCCACTAAAGACCGATAACTGAACTCTTCTTACCACAGATATATTTCCGTGGCCATCGGATATAACCAATCAATAATACGATAACCCTTCACAAATGCTCGTAAGTACAGCTTGACCAATTTATCTTATTGCCTTTGTAGTTACATCTAACACCTTAAGTACCACTGATCCCTCTAATGAACAATACAACATAGTCCTACTATGTATGGACACCTCTCGGGCCATGAAAAGGTGTGTGGCGCCACATCGTTTAAGCCTTGGGATCGACCCTTAAGGGAGTTACCTATCTACTTACCCTTGCTTCAAGGAAGGAGTGAATTCCATCTTGTGTAGCTGAGTTCCCAGCTCCCAAATCAGACGAATCCCCAAAGTGGTAGGTTTGAGTTAATGATCAGGCCACTCGCACCCGTGCAAATCAAAGGACCGCCCTCAAAGGTTGAAGTTCCCACTCACTCATGATTGAGGTCATGTTACCTAAGGTCATCCTAGTGAAGTGAAGTCTCTGTCATGAACGGCATTATATAACGAGATGTTAACACTTTGTGGTCAGGTCTTATACAAACTCTTTGTATAGGATGCCCTCGCTCGCATGTCCCCACATGAATGATTAGGATCAAACCATCTGTAGCAAGTCACAAAACTTGTAACTATTTTACAAAGTGGACCGCATCCGTAGCGTTACCATGATAAGGTTTCCGTCCTATATCTATATACTACAGACAATTTTGGTTATCACTTAAGACATGATCTACTTGTATGTCTCCACATACATGCTTAATTACATAGTGACAACCAAGGATTTTAGTTTATTGGTTTGTGGTAAAGCAAATAAAACATCCAATGTTTAAAGACAAGTAGTGAAGAAAATATCATATATTATACATCACAGGCATTTGTTCAAAATTGCGTTTACAAACTACATGACACGAGAGTTTAGGGCATCATGCCCAACAACTTGGGTCATGACATTTCTTAGGCATATTTCTATTAAGTAAGCAAGAGACATTTCTGCTTACTGATAACGGGCAGAAATGCACGTTATTTCAGCACAAAGTTATAAAACAATGCAGGATTGTGATGATAAAAATATACAATATTGCGTCCAAAAGCATTAAGTTCACAACATTGCGATCGTATGCGTCCATTGCATTAAAAAAAATAACTTCTATATTTTTGGGCAGAAAATTCATTGACGCAAGGTGGAAATCCGATCCAAAGAAATTAATGCCCGAGCGCATTAAGAGATTGCGTTGACGCAAGGCTATGCAATCATTTACGCTCGCGAATATCTGCTCAAGAAGTTGGCTGCATAGAGTCGGCGCATCATGGCGGGCGCATCTAGGTGAAAAACGTAATAAATCATGATGGGACAAAAAGCTGATGATGGTCGATTTCGAATTAAGTTGACAAGCCGTTAACGACCTACTGTAGAAAGTACACTTAACTTTTCGGTGAAAAATATTCGGCGCATTAGACAGAGAATTAATGCCATCCCATCAGTGCAATCATAAGAGAGAATAAGCCTTTCTCCCTAAAGCTCTATAAATACCGAAGGCTACCTTCAGTGAAGGAGTTCGCTCAGTTTACAGAATTTTCCCTATAGATAGAAGTAGCCTTGTTCATAGTTTCCTTTTTACTTAGAAGGCAGAAGCGAGTGAAGGGAGATTACTCCGAGAGATCATCCCAGTGAACTCGGAAGAGCGCTGGGAGCATGGAGATCCGAGAGAGGCCCAACTCTTGCGGAAGCAAGAACATCTTTTGAGCAGAATAGAGATAACAGTGTAAAAGCCTTGGGAATCAAGAAATTGCTACCAGGCTCTCTATCTTTATTTTCCATTGTCATTTTGTACTCTGAACTTATTTAAAGAAATGGAAATTGCATCTTTATATCTATTCACTCTCTATACATTATGCATGAGTAGCTTAATCTGTCGAATGAGTTGAGAAGCACTTAGCTAGCATAACTGGGGATCTTTATTCTATGCGATTATCTTGTATTATGTATGCGTCTTCGTCCATTACAGATACTCGAGAGGGTAGTCTAAGGATAGAATCTAGACTTGGAAAAGTCAGATTAGAATCTAGACTCGGGAGAGTCAGTTTAGCACGCATAATCAAAAGATAGAAGCTTAGGAATAAGCTCTGTTTGCTATTAATGCATCGCATGCATCCTAGAGATAGGTTATGATTGTATATGGTCACTTTGTCCTTGTGTGCATCTCGCATCATCGCATAGGCAAGAAGTAGAGACTTAGGAATAAGCTCTATAGACATTATCGCATTCATCGCATGAGTCCTAAAATTAGGAGCCATCGCATTTACATTGGAAAATGATTTCCTGCCGCATGAGTGTAGCATAATCACATAGCTTGAACGCATTCTCGGGAAACGCTAGCTAATGACCTTCTCAACGCATTCTGCCGCATACTCAGTGTATCTATCACATAATTACTCATATCTCAAATCCGCTGCATACTTTTTATACCTTAAACAATAAACCAACAAAACCATTAATTTATTTGTTACTGCAAAGTGATCTAAAAATTGCCGCGTATATTGTTTTCCTTAGTCCTTGAGTTCGACCCTGGGCTTACCAGGCAACTTAGTAGGGTTTATACTTGGATCTTACTGAGAAAACTTGCATGCTTAACGCATTTTCTACCAACGCAATCCTTACCATTATTTCACCGCATAAAATAACGCATTATGTTTTTGGCGCTGTTACCGGGGACTTCGGCAATACATCGTGCCAACGGTAATTTTATGATTTTCTTTGCAGCTTTCAATCTCTAGCGAATTACAACCCAGAGATTGAAAGAACGTTTCGATAAAGATTGAGAGACAACTGCCAACAATAAGACAGAACTCCAAGAATGGCAGAATAACCGGAAGAGAGAGCCGCAAATGCAAATAATATAATGGCCAACCCCATCCTCCTGGCGAATGATCGTAATAGACCCATTCGAGACAATGCATTGCCCAACCTATATGATTTCTCCCTAGGAATCATGAGGCCAGCGCTGGACGGATCGAGGTATGTAGCATAGCTACGCTGGATCCTTAACGCGCGACCTTTTTTCGTGAACAGTCGTAGCGTAACAACGCTACCCTATAGTGTAGTGACACTTTAGTTAAGGAAGCTACTGCCTTCTAGCATAATGGGGCAGCATAGCTACCCTGTGCGCTACGCTGTCCTTTTAATAACAAACAAAAGATGACAATCGGCAAATCTTGACATCTTCATATTTTCTTCCTTCTTTTCTTCTCTCCCTTTGATCTATTGGTCGGTTTTGACTTCTTAATTTGATTCTTTTTTGCTCATTTTGAGTATAATTCTATTACCGAACATAAAACCAAAAAATCACTAGCAAATACATTAAATCTTATAAAATCATATAAAAACCATCCTAAATCTAAGGCAAATAAGGCACATCTTGTGTGCATTTCACCACCCCAAACTTAATACATTGCTAGTCCTGACCAAAGATAAGCCAAGATCATAGACAAGTTCTAGATAAATGTGCTAATGACTTATGCCTCAGAAAATAGCCAAATAGAGACATACATAGAAATAGTCAAGCAAGTCCATTGTGATCAATTTATCTCCCATGTGTGTGTGTGCAATCTACATCGAATTTAAAACACAGGAACTAATAGTTAGGTTCAAGAAAGTTTCTCCAAATTTCCCCTACTCTGGCTCGTGGACCAATCATCAAGCATCCATACATTTCAAGAAGGTAATATATTCACTAAGGTGCCTTAATATTAACAACAAGGAGCCCAAAACTTGCATTCTTTTACCTAGGGGGACTAGCTTTCACACATCTACCGCAGGAAACCGTACCTAGTCAATTCCCAGGTGTCCGAACTGACCAGAGCAAAGGAAAATCTTTTTACCCCTATCCATGTATACACATTACAAGTTTAAATAATATACATATTTGTTTTGTTAAGCACATGAGTGTACACTATTTTTTCAGAGGCAAACATAATATTCTTTTATTTTCCTCTTAGTCTTAACATTACAAACTTGTCACACCTCTTCCCAGATTACCCTTTTAATCTAGAAGAGAGTGAGACAACAGCAGTTACCAACCCTTCTATGGCACTTACTGTCTAGCCTATATCCTCAACCTGCTTAGAAAACCCTGGAGTATAAATAATAGTTTGGTACTTGATATTAGAAAACACAACCAGGGTTAAGCATACAATATATTTACGTCATTTACAGATATAGAGTCTAGTGGATTCCAACAACCAGCCTTTGTCCCTAACATGTTTAACACATATGTACAAGCAACAAGTAGACACCTAAATTTTTTCTGAAAACTAGAGTCTTTGAGTGGCAGAGCAGCAATGCAAACTTAAAACATAGCTTAACATGATTCTTAGTTGAAAGAGAACCCTTTTTCTCAATCCCTCAACATGAAACCTTAGTTGGTGTGGAGTACTCTCAACACAACCAACATAAACTCTACCGACGTGCACGTGGTAATAACTAAGTACCGTCATACCTTAGGTACTACTGGCCAAATACCTTCTTAATGTTCTTCAATATCGAGTTCTAGTAACCATCATAAAACTCATACTTTGAGGTAAAACATACCTTGAGAGCGTAAGTAACATAAATCATATGCTTAAACATCTTTACTAATAAGCATAAAACTTCCAATGCATGCTTCCTGAAAATTGAGTATAGAAATACTTAATCATGCTTTCATAAACTTCTTTAAACTAGCATGCGTTAATAGGCTTCACGAAATCTAGTTTGCTTGGAAATTATGTCAAACATTCTCTAAACATAAGCAAGCATGAGTCTAAATATCTACGTAAAGCATGTGTTACCAAAATATTGGAAAAACATATAGTTTTGTCACTCACAGCCTTGGGCATTCCTCTTAGGGTTGATAAGCCTTTCCTATTGGCGTTAACCCTGTGGAAAAATGAATAACATGTTTAGCCAATGCCCTAAGTCTCCTTGTGAAACTAACTCACTTGATTGAACTTAATACTCAACCTTAAGCATCATTTCAAGCTTCATTGCATACCTTCTAATGTGTTCAACACTTAGAAACTTCTTCACTTATGATTCTAAGTTATGCGGCCACAAGGTCATCCATGCACCCATTACATGCTTGATGCACTCATACAGCCACGCTCAACGCACGCTCTAGTGCAACCTTAAGCCTAACGCCTCGTGCGCCTACCCCGCACAGGCCAATGCCCACACAACGCCTCTTTGCACTTACGGCTTCAGCATGCGCCACACGACCCCATGTATCTCAGCGCATCCTTGTGCCTAGCCTAACACATCTCCTACATGCAACTTGGCTCTTCACACGTGTGCTCACTAGTGTTAATGCCTGTGATAGAGTAAACGAACATCCAGCGAAAAAAATTAGAATCAATAAGCACTCTAATTACACTTAATTTGAGTTTAAAACATGCATTGAAACATAATTTCTAAAGAGGGTTTCTTGAACACACCACCTTTGATGAAAACACTTCAATTATAGCTGATATCCATGAATTAATGCTTCAATCCTTTAGTAGACCATCATAGAGACATTTTCTACTAATCTCTTGATTGGATTGTGTGGTGGAAATACTGAATTGAACGAGTTTTTGTGAGAAAGAAAAAGGTTTGTACAGGGATGATTTCTATAGAATTTTCTAGGTTATATTAGTTTGCATCAAGTCTGAATTAAAGTTCAAATCTCCAATTTATACATGAAAATCATGCAATAAACTGAACATGCTTGATGCCACTTCAATTTCCATTGAAATTGAAGTGAGATGAGGTGTAAAATTGAGTGAAAAATCCAAGATTGGATTTTGCCACTTTCAATTTTAAATTCAATTTTAATTCTTCATATTTTGATTAATTTAATTAAAATTTTATTTTCAAAAAATCAAATTCAATTTTAATTTTATAATTTTGAATTTCAATCAATTCAAAATTTAATTAATCAAATTTCTAATTTTGAATAATTTCAAAATTTGAATAAAATTAGATAATTAATTAAACTTAATATCAAATATTAAATATTATATTACAACTCATTTAATATTTAAATCAGTATTTAAATATTTTGAACTTTTCAGTTTCGTTTAATTTCGATAAAATTAAACATTTCAATTTTATCACATACAATAAACAGAAACCCTAATTGAATTTGAACATTTCAAATTCTAAACCCTAATTTCAAATTTCATCAAATTCACTCAATTCACTAATCTAATTTTCGAGTTACTAGAGAGACCTTATGGACCTACAGATCATGAGCTCCAACAATTTGCAATTAATTGGTTAAACTCTTTAAACCGAATTAATCACTATTTGTTAACTATCAAGACATACCATTATAGCTCGATAGTTGCACTCTTCTCACTATAGATATATTTTTTTCCATTTTAACCATAATTGGTACGTCGATCCTTCACAGGTCATTTGTATTTACATATAGGTCAAAATTATTATTTTACCCCTGTAAATATATCTTGCTCCTTAAGCTAACACTGATCCTCCATTGAACAATTGATTTATAGTCCAACTTATAAATCATGGCTCTCTCAATCATGAGAGGGCGGGGCCCCATTGTTCAAGACTAGGCATCAGCGCTTAAGAGAACGACCTATATGCTAACCCTAAGTCGGGTAGAAGTGAGTTTCATCTTGCAAAGTTATGTCCCCAACTATCTATCTGGTTTTATCCCCAAAATAAGAGGCTTATTGAGTAGTGTGTTGGACTACTCTCACCTATGCAGATCAAAGGATAATCTCAAATAAATAGGAGTTCATAGTTAGCTCAAGATTAAGATCGAGTTACATTAGGTCATTGAATTTGAAATAGTCAGTTTTAACAGTAAACAGTTGTTATAAAGAAAAGTGACTATTTCAAGGTTCGGTCTTATTCAAACTCATTGCACAGGATGCCCCCACTCACATGTCTCCACATGAATGATTTTTGGATCACATCATTTGTATCAGTATACAAAATGAGCCACATCCAATAGTGTCACCAAGATGAGGTACCCAATCTCATCCATATACTTATAGACCATTTTGGCTATATACTAAAACTTGATCCTCTTTTATGTTGCCACATAAAATTAAAGTATTCATATTATAGCCATGGATTTGTTTATTGGATTTTTATAATAGAATGCATTATCAACATCAAGTTATTGAATAAAATCCTCAATAATACTTTTATTGATAAATAGAATATGTTAACCATATTTACGACCTGCGAGTTTAGGACATTCCGAACTCCCACTTGGACTAATACTGCAGTGAGAAAAACAAATAAATATATAATGTTTACAATGTTGAGAAATATAGAGAGAAAATACAATAAACTAGGGCATCTAAAATACCATTGACATTCTCCTACTTGCCCTAGATTATAATACTCGTAGTCCTAGTTCGACTAGCTTGCCCTCGAACACTTTAGCTAAGAGGGCCTTTATAAAAGGATTAGCGAGGTTGTCTTCTGAGGCTATCTTCGTGACTATCACGTCTCCTCGGTGTACGATCTCTCTGATGAGATGGTACTTTATTTTGATGTGTATTCCACATTTGTGACTCCTTGGTTCCTTGGTGGCAACTGCACTGTTGTTGTCATAGTATAGAGTAATGGGCAGGTGCATATTTGGAACCATTTCCAAATCTGTCAGGAACTTGTGCAGCTACATTGCTTCTTTAGCTACTTCGCATGCAGCTACATATTCTGCTTCCATCATGGAGTCAGCTATAGAATTTTGTTTAATGCTTCTCCATACTATAGCTCCTCTGTTAAGAGTGAAAACTGATCCTGAAGTAGATTTCTTAGAATCTACGTCAGTCTGAAAAATCATAATCAGTGCATCCTGTAAGGATCAAATCCTTCGACCCATACACAAGAATATAGTCCCTCGTTCTTCGAAGATACTTAAGGATATTTTTGTCAGCAGTACAATGACTATGTCCAGGGTAGATTGGAACTTGTTGATGATTCTAACCGCAAAGCATATGTCAGGACTATACACAACATAGCGTACAACAGACTCCCAACTATCGATACATATGGATTTCTTTTCATTTCCTCAACTTCTTGAGGTGTCTTAGGACACTGTTCCTTCGACAAATGAATTTCATATCTAAAAGGTAACATATCCTTTTTGGAATTTTTTATATTATACCTTGACAACATTTTGTCAATATAAGATGCCTGAGATAGTGTTAAGGTTCTGTTCTTGCGATTTCGAAAAATTTTAATTCCAAGAACATATTGAGCATCTCCCAAATCATTCATTTGGAATCGTGATGCTAACCATCTCTTTATGCCAGCAAGGAAACTTGTCTCATTCCCAATGAGCAAGATATCATCAACATAAAGTACCAGGAATGCTTTAGTTTTGTTGACTATTTTCTTGTATACACAAGGTTCATCAACATTATGTTCAAAGCCATAAGATTTGATCGCAAGGTCAAATTTGATATTCTAGGATCTAGAACCTTGTTTCAACCCATAAATGGATCTTTTAAGCTTACAAACTTTTTGTTCTTGACCCTGTTCAGTGAACCTTTCTGGTTGAGGCATGAAAATACTTTGCATCCATTTGCCATATTTCATAGTCATAATATGCGGCAATGGATAAAAGTATTCTTATTGATTTTATCATTGCAACAGGAGAAAAGGTTTCTTCATAGTCAACCCCCTCCCTTTGGGTAAAACCTTTTGCCACGAGTCTGGCTTTATATGTTTGCACCTTGCCAATTTGATCTTTCTTTCTCTTGTAGATCCATTTACAACCTATAGGTTTAACCCTATATGGTTTATGTACGAGTTCCCAGATAGAATTGATGTACATTCACTTCATTTTTATGTCCATTGTTTTTATCCATTATTCCTTATCAACATCTTCCATTGTCTGTTTAAAGGTCAATGGATCCTCAAGGCCATCATCAGGTATGATGTCCTGAGTTTCTATTAAACCCATGTAGCATTCAAGCTGATGAACAACCCTCCCACTACGTCGAGGCATTCTCAACTCTTGAGATCGATGTGATGGGGCAACAACTGTTGTTGATGGACCAGCTTGATGAACAACATTTTTTGATTTTTCTGTAGTATCGTTGGTCATTTCTTTCAATATTAGTTTACTACGACGTTGATGATTTCTAATATGATCTTCTTCCAAGAATATAGCATTTTTCGATACAAATACTTTATCTTCTTGAGGACAATAGAACAATCCACATTGTGTTTCCTTAGGTATCCTATAAAGAGGTATAATTTTGAACATCATTCTAATTTCTTAGGGTTTTGTACCAATACGTGTGTCGGACATCCCCAAATTCGAAATTGATGTAAACTACTTTAACGTCCTCTACACAAGTTATAAGATATTTTCGAAACACTTTTTGAGTGAACCATGTTCAGAATATATACCGTAGTCTGTACTGCATACTCGAAAAGGATTGAGGTTACTGAGCATAACTCATCATTGAACGAACCATGTCTAACAAAGTTTGATTTCTCCTTTTTGCAACACCATTTTACTGTGGTATTCCAGGTGCTTTGAGTTGAGATTGAATTCCACGATCTACTAAATAGTTCTGGAATTGTAAATCCATATGCTCACCACCTCAATCTGATCGAAGTATTTGAATTCTTTTACCTAATAAGTTTTCAGCTTCCGTCTTAAACTCTATGAACTTTTCGAGAGTTTCTAACTTGTGACTCATTATGTAAATATAGCCATATCTTGAATAGTCATTAAAAAATTGACCAAATATTCATATCCACCTCGAGCTTTTACATTCATTGGACCACAAAGATCTGAATGTATAAGTTCTTGGGTTCTTTGGCACGAAGACCTTTCCTAGAAAAATATATTTTAGTCATTTTTCCTTCAAGACATGATTCAAATGGAGGTAAAGAACTGTCTTCTAACTGATTTAGATGACCATTTTTAATTAATCTTTCAATCCTGTTGAAATTTACGTGACCAAGTCTGAGATGCCAAAGTTAGGCATTAGGAGAAATTTTTCATCTTTTATTTTAAGTTTTTGTCCTTTTAAACATCTCTATATTTAAAATGACTTTTTCTTCAGTTGGTTTTAATACATATAAGTTACTTTCAAGTCTAGCAGAACAAATATGAATACCTCTTGAAAAAATAAACACTTCATTAATTTCAGATACTTTATACATATTTTCTAATAGTCAAGATATGAAGATAATATTCCCTTTCATTTTGGGTACATAGTATACATTCTTTAACAAAATAAAATATTCTTAAAAATATAACTTGATTTCTCCCACTTCTTCAGCTAAAATGACTTCTCCTGTTCCCACCTTGAAAGTCATTTCGTGTTCTAAGAGTTGAGTCCAAGAACTAGTTTCCTATAGAAAAGTGCAAACATGGTTAGCGGCGCCTGAATCTAATATCCAGGTTAAGTGAGAATTTTCCACTAAGCATGTTCAAACTACAAGTAAATCTGATTTACCTTATTTAGCCTTTTCAACTCTCTTTCCAGCCAAATCTTTTGGGCAGTTTCGCTTCTAATGCTCGTCCTCTTCACAATGGAAACACTTTCCTTTAGGAGCTTTGTTTTTCTTTGCAACAGGTTTCTTATTCCCTTTTCCCTTTTTCTTCGTATGGATACTTTTATCTTTAGATGAGGAAAGGACAAACTTCTTTTTGTCTGAAGGCTTTGATCCCGAAGATAATCCCTTCAGAAATTTTTCTGATGTGAAACAACATTTGCTTCACTTTCTTTTAATTTAATCATCGCTTACTAAGTTTGGAGTTCATTTAGTAAAGTAGTCAAATTTTAATCAATCTTATTCATTACGAAAGTAGTTTGGAAGGTCAAGAAGCTCTTTGGAAAAGACTCCAAGATCATACTAACTTGACTACTTTCATCTATGCTAGCCCCATGAGCTTCTGTAATGTTAGAGTGAACCATCACGTCTAAACATGCTCCCTGACATTGGTTCCATCTTTCATGCGAGAGTTATAAACATATTTTATAACCTTGTGTCATACGGAAGATGACAGTTTCCCGAATGTTTCCTGTAATGATGCCATGATCTCACAAGCTTTGGGCATGACTTCATGTTTCTTGTTGAGCACGTCAGATATGCTCACTAAGATATAGGCCTTTGCCCTTTCATTAGCCCTCACCCACTTATCATAGACATATCGAACATTTCGGTTAGCATTTGAACTGGGAATAAGAGGACATTCCTCTGTTAAAACAAACCTTGGGTCATCAACTACTAATATTGTGTTTATGTTTGATTTCTAGTTGGAGTAACCCTCTCCATTAAATTTTTCGGGCAACTGTCATCTTCCGTATGAATTGTGTGTTGGAAACACTGAATTAAGCTGGTTTTTTTGAGAAAGAAGAAGGTATGTATAGGGATTATTTTTGCAGAATCTTCTGGGTTAAATTAGATTGCATCAAGTCTGAATTGAAGTTCAAAACTCCCATTTATACATGAAAATCATGCAATAAGTTTAACATGCCTGATACCACTTCGATTTCCATTGAAATTGAAGTGGCATGAGGTGTAAAATTGAGTGAGAAAATCTAAGATTGGATTTTCCCACTTTCAATTTTAATTCTTCAAATTTTGAATAATTTAATTAAAATTTTATTTTCAAAAAATCAAATTCAATTTTAATTTTATAATTTTGAATTTCAATAAATTCAAAATTTAATTAATCA
This sequence comes from Benincasa hispida, assembly GCF_009727055.1. Classification (NCBI taxonomy): domain Eukaryota; kingdom Viridiplantae; phylum Streptophyta; class Magnoliopsida; order Cucurbitales; family Cucurbitaceae; genus Benincasa; species Benincasa hispida. Next base: position 8,603,963 of record NC_052355.1, read on the forward strand.
AATATCTAATTTTGAACAATTTCAAATCTTGAATAAAATTGGATAATTAATTAAACTAATTTTAGTTAATTAAATTTATTATCAACTATTAAATATTATATAACACCTCATCTAATAATTAAATCAATATTTAAATATTTTAAACCTTCCAATTTCATTTAATTTCGATAAAATTAAACATTTCAATTTGATAAAATACAATGAACAGAAACCCTAATTGAATTTGAACATTTCAAATTCTAAACCCTAATTTCAAATCTCATCAAATTCACTCAATTTACTTATCCAATTTACAAGTTAGTAGAGGGGCCTTATGAACCTATAGATTATGAGCTCCAACGATTTGCAATTAATTGGTTAAACCCTTTACACTGAATTAATCACTATTCGTTAACTTCCCAGACATAACACTAGTGCTCGATAGTTGCACTCTCCTCACTATAGATATTTTTGTCCATTTTAACCATAATCAGTAAGTCGATCCTTCACAGGTCATTCATATTTACAGTTGGGTCAAAATTATCATTTTACCCCTACAAATACATCTTGCTCCTTAAGCTCCCACCGATCCTCTATTGAAAAATTGATTTATAGTCCAACTTATAAATCATGACCCTCTCAATCATGAGAGAGTGGGGCCCCGTTGTTCAAGACTAGGCATAAGTGCTTAAGAGAACAACCTATCTACTAACCCTACGTTGGTAGGAGTGAATTCCATCTTGCAAAACTATGTCCCTAGCTATCTATCCAATCTTATCCCCAAAATGGGTATTGAGCAGTGTTGTTGGACCACTCTCACCTGTGCAGATCAAAGGATAATCTCGAATAAACAGGAGTTCATATTAGTTCAAGATTAAGATCGAGTTACACTAGGTCATTGAATTTGAAATAGTCAATTTTAACAGTAAACAATTGTTATAAAGAAAAGTGACTATTTCGAGGTTTGGTCTTATGGAAACTCATTGCACAGGATGCCCCCACTCACATATCTCAAAATGAATTATTTTTGGATCACATCATTTGTTTCAGTATACAAAATGGGCCGCATCGAATAGTGTCACAAGATGTGGTACCCAATCTCATCATATACTTATAGACAATTTTGGCTTTATACTAAAACTTGATCTACTTTTATGTCGCTACATAATGTTAAAGTATTCATATTATAGCAATGGATTTGTTTATTAGATTTTTATAATAGAATGCAATATAAATAACAACTTATTGAATACAATACTCAATAATACTTGTATGGATAAATTGAATATATTAACCATATTTACGAACGATGAGTTTAGGACATTCCCATCAGCCTGGCCGTTCAAGCCGCTCCTTGCTCAACCTAAACAATTGTCTATTTATTCAAATCAAAATTCCATATTCAAATTTGAGCTCAAATAACTTATTTTCCAAAACTTTTATTGGAAAATTTCCTTTTACAAACTTGTTTAGAAACTTCTTAAGTTGCCTACCTTAAAATTTAAGCTCTAAATTCTTCTTCGTTTGGCTAAAAACCTTCAAACTTCACCATTGGCCAAAATTCATTCAAGAGCCTGACCTTCTTGAGATTTTCTTCAGATTCCAACTTGAATCCATGGGAGATTTCTTTCGGTAGCCTTTGTGCTTCAACTATACTCAACACACATTTGAATGGATCTAGAATGACATTAAAAACACAAGTAGATTGCTCAAACCGAGTTCCTGAACTGAGGCCTCCCTTTTGAACTAAACATTGTATGCCTCTTTTAAATCTTAGGCTGCCAACTCCACCACTAAGCGGGATTAGTTCCCTCAATCTCATCAGCTGAGCCACTAGAGTGGGTGACTAAGCTGTAATCACCATTTGATCAATGCAGGGTCCTAATCTTCAGTGCTTGTCAAGATTTCCGACTCAAATCTACCACTTTGGGGATTCGTCTGAGTGGGGAGCTGGGAACTCAGCTACACGAGATGGAATTCACTCATTCCCCGAAGCAGGGGTAAATAGATAGATTTCTCCCTTGAGGGCTGATTCCAGGACTTGAATGATGTGGTGCCACACACCTTCTCATGGCTCTAGATGTGTCCACTCATTGTAGGATAATGAGATAGAAGGATCAGTGGTACTTAACAAGTTAAATGTAACTATAGGGTCAAAACAATAAATTGGCCCAACTATAACTATGAGCATTTGTGAATTGTTATCATACAGTTGACTGGTTATATCTGATGGACAATGAAATATATATGTGGTGAGAAGTGTGCAGCTATTAGTCTTTAGTGGAGTGTGATGATGGGAAATTGGAAGTCAATTTTACTCGACAACCAACTTCCCTTGGATGCGTTATGCGATGCATGTTCCTAAGATATGCATTGATAGTCATGCCTCGATGGTCATGCGTTGGAATTAAAAATGCGTTAATCGAAAGTATGCGATGACCATGCGTCCTGCCACAAGTTTTCTTGCATTCACGCCAAGTATAACATGAGCGCAAGTTTCTCGGGTAATCCGAGGTTGAACACAGGGACTTGTAGCTATATGTTGCAGTGATGTGCATGTGGCGGTTTGAATAAAAGAATGGAGGGGATGTTGCTATGTTAATCCTACTCCTACTCCTATCTAACAGACAACGCAAGGAGAATTATGCATGAAAGGTAGAGATGCGACAAACCTTGACATGAAATAAATGTATGGAAAATAGATAAAATGCGGAGATGTTTTCATTGCAACCCTTAAGAATAACCACAAGGGCAACCCTAGTCAACGCAAACTAATGCGATCATGCAACACTCATACAATAGTAAACCACCTCTCGGTGCGAATGCTACAACTTCTAATGCTAGAACGCATGCGATGTATGTGTAGAGGTGTCTATATGGCTTACACATAAGCCTCTAATTATTGTCTATGCGATGATACACAAACAAGACGACCACATATTATCATTCCTATTCCTAGGGTACACGTGATGCAGTGTTGACAAATAGAGCTTATCTCTAAGTCCCTATCTCTTGCTTATGCCGATCTAATCTCGCTCTCCCGAGTCTAGATTCTAATCTAGCTCTCTCGAGTCATTAGGTTCTTTCTTTAGACTCTCTCTCGAGTAGCTCTAAAGGGGTGTTTGTCACAACATAAGACAAGACAAATGCATGAACTTGGTTGACGCAAGATTGTTACTATCCCTAAGTGTAACAACTCATACCTGTCGTAATGCGGTCACAACCACTTACACTCCCGGGCAGTTGATTGTTGCTGTATTCACTCATAAACAAGCAATGCGTTAGCCTATAGACAGGCGTTGTTGCAGCTTCAAACTAAGCAAATAAGGTTACTCACACACTTGCGCAACGCACACCTCTCGGTGGGTTGCTACATGCTTCATATCCCTAATCCACACGACTAAGTATGCAATACCCAAGTAATCCCATTAAGTGTTGCAATGAAAGTAAAGATGCGAACAAAGAAGATGGAGATGAAGTCGAAGGAATAGAGAAATGCATTAAAAAACACATTGTATTAATTTCTTAATTCAATAGATGTCATACGATACAATATAGGAAAAGGAGGAAAAAGAAATGACCGACTATAAGCAAATTTTGCTTCCAGCGATGTGCGTAAAGGCTGCCGTTGTGTAACATGGATGGGTGGAGGAGCTGACTCTCTCGAGATCTAGCTCTAGTCGAAGGCTAACATCGTCACTCGAATGGATGAAGGGAGGTGAAGAGCTCTACAGCCGTCTTCTCACGCATTTGTCTGGATCACAAGGATTCGCCATAGGCAAACCTTAGGCAAAAACCTTGGATTCGATGAATTTCATCTCATCAACTTTCTATTTATAGAAGCTTGGGTCGCCGACAACATTAATTGGACTGCTCCGAGTCTGACGTTTGGTGCGTAAGTCCTTTCTGAACCTCTGCCACTAATAGCGTAGTAGGTGAAATGTCAACATCAGCTTTGGATTTTCTCAAGGTAGATGCATTGATGCGTTCATTCCACCTACCTTGCATTGATCCCGTTAGAATGCGTTGTCACGTAGCCGCAATCATTCAATGGCCGCATTTGCTTAATACCGTAACTCTAACATGATGACCGCATTTGCTTGACGAGCGCAACTCCCATGTGATGGACGCATATGGCTAATTACCGCAACATCCATGCGTTGATCGATGCATTTGCCTTGCGATGGAGTGTTTCTTCGCATGCGATGGTCTATGCGATGGTCCGGTTTACGGAATGTGGTTCCGTCTATGCGTATGGCTACAAAAAATAAAAACAATGAACGTTGGTATAAATTAACGCAAAATAATGGGTTAGCTGAGATTCGACATGCTGATCGACGCAAGCTCATATTCTTGTGAATTCCTATCATGATCGACGCATATTCTGCCTAACAACCTTCATAATTCTAAGTAAAAGGCCTAAGATGACATGCATTTCTGCATGTCATCAGAGTGCCCGACAGTTAATGGATGGTGGATCTCGTGGCTAAAGATTTTAGTCAGCTATTCACGTACCATTGGAGCTTTAAGCTACAGGTTGATAAGGTCCCCTTGGTAGCTCAATGGATTCAAGTTGTGAATTAGTTTTTGGGTCAGTTTGAACAGTTCAAATTGACAAGAGGGAGTTTGGTTATATATGATGTGATTAAACTGGTTCAATTATATATGATATAGCTGACATGATGTATGAGATACATTAATTTGAGAAAAAGGATATAAATATTATTTATATAAAGTAAAGGAGAAAAGGACTATGGTTTTAATGTTTCATATGATGTGATATTAAAACTATAGGTTATAAATATAATATGATAAGGTAGTTATTATATTTATTTATAAGTAAAACAATTATGAGATAATTGTTGGTGGTTTTCTCCTTAACCATGCGTGAAAGTGGGAGGTTGCATTCAGTTTTCATGATTGAAAGGATAAAATAAAAAATGTTTTCATTTTGGAGAGAATCGTAATATCGCTTCATTGGTTGTAAACTGCCCATCATTTAGCTAACAAGAGCCTACACGACAGCTCAAAGTGTTTTTCTAAACGATCGTGTACACGTTCATCTGTCTAAATAATCGTGTTGTTTTCCTAAATGATCGCGCGCTCGAGCGAGATTCACTAAACGATCGTCTAAAGGATCAAGACACTTTACCTAAACGATCGTGCACCTTTTTCTAAACGATCAAGCATAAGTCTATACGATACACACAAACCTCTCCCACTTGCTTGATTGTTGAATACGATCGCTCTTTCCTCCTTCCCTCTACCAAATGCAACATAGCCCTCACCTCCTGGATTCTCACTCCGAGAATACCAAGGTCACCGAGTGGTGGTGTTTTAGTTGCTGATTGTTCATGGAGAAGACAGTTCAGTTGCTGAGTGACGATGAGAGATTTGGGTAGACGATTGGCTTGGCGTTGTAAAGACAGCAAGAGGCGTTGATCCAAGCGAGAGCGAGAGAAAGATAAAATAAGAGTTCTTCAAAGGTGAGTCTCTCATTCCTTTATGTTTAATTTATTGAAAGCATGCAGTAATTTATTTTGAAATGCATAACTTGTATGTATGTTTGTGAATGCTCGTATTTCTGTCACAATGAATTTGGAACAATCTTACTCCCACTCATAGGTACTCTTTGATAAGAGTTCCTTCAATTGGTGTGTGAGCCAGGTTCTGATATTCCAAATCCATTGATGTATAGAATAACATTTACATTCTTGGTGGGTAAAGCATGTCTACATTCTATTTAAGTGTTAAATAAGTTTGTGGATGTGGATTAATGGAGTGTTTTGGGATGGTTGCCTCTGGTTCTTTAATTCTTTTACATTTAAAGTTAATTACAAGGGCCCCTATGTTTTTGGGCATATTAACTTGCTATCGAGTCTGTAATTCAAAGTGTTTGAGTTATTGTGAATCGCTCGTGATGAAGCTTCAAGGTAAGGAGTTGCATTGTGCTTCGAGGAAGAAGAAGACCAAGCGTTGGTCAGATCATGTAAACGATAGGGTAAGTGATCGTTGAGTATTGGATACTCGGTAGCAAGGAGACGTGCATGCACTAAACGATCATGTAGGTTAATATGCTTGATCGTTTAGTCACTGACTACATGATCGCGGAGTAGTTGTTACTTAAGCACTTGTTCTATGATCGTCTAGACGATCGGGCTTCACAGCAACGTCGTCGTCTAAGCGATCATTTAGACTTGCGTTTTTAATGTTAGTGTGCTAAACGATAGAGGGCCTCATGCATCATCTCATTGTAAATGGTACTCGATCGTAGCTAAATGATCGTGGATACTCGGCTAGTTTACTAAACATTAGCCAGGCTTCGCACAGGCGGTTCAAGACCCGGTTCACCTGTGAACCAATTTGCTCGATGGATTTAATGTAGTAGATAGAATTTTAATTTACGGTTTTTTAGGCTAAATTATCCCGATCAATTAGTCTTTGGTGAATGTACATAAGCTGTATGTTAAATTATTTGTCATATGGTATGCCATATAGTTGAAATATCACCTTAGGTTATGCATTGGTCATGCATCTTCTCTATATTGTAAGTGTTATGATATAGTAGTTTGCATGATTTAAATTACATAAGAGTATGCTCATGCATCATATAATAGAATAGTTATATTTATGCGTGCATTAAACATAGACATGCATCATTTTTATATTATAAGTGTTATAGTATAAGGGTGTATGGAAGCATGTTTACTTAGTTCATTACCAAGTATATAAGTGTTATATATAGTAATGAATGGATATTGCATGAAGCATGACACATAGGTTAAATTTATAAAAGTTATAAATACCTAGTTGTGCATGACAATGTGTATGGGTTTTGGTTGTTTCTTTTATAAGAGTTATAAGGGAAATTAGAACTAAAATCAATAAGAAAGACATGCATACAAACTTAGGCTTGAATCATGTTTTTAAAAGAGTTTTAAAACTTGGTGGAAATAAACCTAATATCACGGTTCTAATGAGATTAGCAACCTAAGGTTTAATCTTTTAATCAGTTTAATAGGATTAAATTGACTAATAAAAGATTAAATATGTAGCAAATCTATCTATAAGGGACCTTTTGTCTAAGGCAGGTTCTATCTAGGCTGGGGTACTTAAGCTGATAGGAACAGAACACCCCTATTTGGGAACCTACCTGGAAAGGTGAATTAGATAGATTTGATGCATGTATGAAAATTTGAGGACAGTCTGTTAAAGAGTTTAATGGGACAACTTGAACTTGTTTAATTTCAAAGACAAGAGTTGCTTTTGAGCAAATTAAATTGACTTCAATAAAATAAGTACCCGGATGGTCTAAGTTAATGAACCCTTAGGTAGAACATTAAGTGGGAGGTACTTGGGGTATATGATACTTCATTTAAACTCTTCACATTTCTCCCTTTATGTTCACACCATGAGATCTATCCTCGGCCTCGTGGCACCTTGGGAGTGTCCCCCTAAAGGATGGTGTTTGGGTAGGTCAATATCAAGGTGAATGGTGAGAATTTTCATAGTAAGGAGGAGCAGGTCGTGCGACAACATATCCCACGGTCTCTCTCATTAGGTTGGATAACGTTTCTGTGCATTGCCTCGAGGCACCTTGGGAGTGTCCCCCTATATGATGGCAATTTTGCATGACTCTTTATCCAATCTCCTGTATAGGATAAGGTCGCTTTAGTCTCTTGTCCTAATCTGCTTTTTCCCTACGGTGGGCGCATTAGGGTGGGATTCTAGGACCGAACATGAGGGGTTACACTTATGCAGAATTGTTAAACGTTAACAGTTTTGGACCGAAAAATTGTGACTGTTAGGGTCAGTTACAAGAGTTGTTTCTGCCTAATGGTTAAGAGTGTCTCATCCCAGTGAAGGGGCATCTGATCACCCTACTAGTGACGTTTGTCCTGCCTCGCTGGGGCATCATTATGAAATAGATGTCTTTTCACTTAGGGTACATAGAATCAATTATGCTAAAATTAAAATTGGTGTTAAAAGTAGTATTGCATAGACTCATTAAGTTTGTTCATTTTTAGCAACGTAAATATGGCTACAGCCACATTAGCTCTATTAAGCGCTGGCAAATTGACTGGCGAGAATTATGCTAGTTGGAAACACACGATCATAACCATTTTAATCATTGATGACCTGAGGTTCGTCCTAACGGAGGAATGTCCTCCTATTCCACCTCAAAATGCCACTCGAAATGTTCGGGAGGCCTATGAGCGTTGGACACGGGCGAATAAGAAGGCCCAAGCTTATATCTTGGCTAGTCTTAATGACGTTTTGACCAAGAAGCATGAGCCTATGGTCTCAGCGCATGAGATCATGGGCTCCCTATGGGGAATGTTCGGACAACCATCTGGACAGCTCAAGCACGAAGCTCTTAAATGCATCTTTAACTCCAAAATGGAGGAAGGCACCTCTGGTTGTGAACATGTGCTTAACATGATGGTCTACTTCAATGTTGCGGAGATGAATTGGTCATGCATCGATAAGGGCAGCCAAGTTAGAATCATCCTGCACTCGTTGCCAGATAGCTTCCTCCACTTTGTTAGTAACGCTATACTGAACAAATTGGACTATCCCTTACAACTCTCCTCAATGAGTTGCAAACATTCAAATCCTTGCTGAAAAGTAAGGAGAATAAGGTTGGTGAGGCAAATGTTGCCTAGTTATCAAAGAAGTTCCATAAAGGTTCGACCTCAGGAATGAAGTCTGCACCTTCTACTTCTAACACTTCCAAGTGGAAGAATAAGAAGGGTGGTAAGGGGAAGAGGAAGGGACCTGCTAACCCATAACCTGTCGCCCAACGGGTTAGGCGACCAGCGCCTGTTGACAAGGGAAATTGTTTCCATTATAATCAGGATGGGCCCTAGAAGCGAGATTGTCCTCGCTGGATCAAGGAGAAGAAGAAATCTAAGGCCAAGGCAAAACAAGGTAAATATGATTTACTAGTTTTCTAAACCTATTTAGTGGAGAATGATGATTCTGCTTGGATTATTGAATCTAGGGCCACTAATCATGTTTGTTCTTCTTTTCAGGGGATTAGTTCCTGGCGGCAACTTAAGGCTAGAGAGATGACGATGCGAGTAGGCACCAGGCACGTCGTTTCAGCTGTGGTAGTGGGAGGGCTCAAATTGAATTTACAGAAGAAGTTTATGTTGGGAATGTCTTAGAACTTGCAATTTGTGTTAAACATTCTATTTTATCAATGATAAATTATTGATTTTGCATTCTATTATGAAAATCCAATAAACGTACCCATTGCTATAGTCTGAATACTGTAACTTTATGTAGTGACATAAACAGGATCAAATTAACAGTATATAGCCTAAATAGTCTAGTAAGTATATGGATGAAATTGGGTATCTCATTCTAGTAACACTATTGGATGCGGCCCACTTTGTAGTTGTTACAAGAAGTACTAAAGTGCTACAAACAATGTAATCCACATATCGTTCATGTTGAGACATGTGAGTGGGGCCATCCTATGCAATGAGTTTGCATATAGACTGGACCACGAAACTAGTCATTTTTCTTTATAACGACCATTTACTGTTAAAACTGACTATTTCATTTATTAAGTAACCTAGGCTAACTCGATCTTAATCCTGAGCTAGCTATGAACTTCTATTTGTTTGGGATTATCCTTTGATCTACAAATGGTGAGAGTAGTCCAACAATACTCCACAATAAGCCTCCCATTTTGAGGATAAGATCGGATGAATAGCTAGGGATATAGCCCTGCAAGATGGAATTCACTCCTACTCGATTTAGGGTTAGAAGATAGGTTGTTCTCTTAAGTATTGATTTCAGATCTTGAAAAATCGGGGCCCCGCCTTCTCATGATAGAGAAAGGATTTGATTCGTAGGTGTTATGAATCAAAATTGTTCATAAGAGGGTCAGTGGGAATTTAAGGAACAAGATGTATTCACAGGGGTAAGACGGTTATCTTGACCCAGCTATTATTACAAACAACCTGTGAACGATCAACTTACTGATTATGGTTATATTATGTGGATATAATATATCTACAGTGAGGGGACTTCAACTATGGGCTATAATGGAGTGATCCATTAGTAACGAATGGGGATTAGATCGGTCTAATGAGTTTAGCAGATTAATCTTGGATTGTTGGAGCCTATGATTTGTAGGTCCGCGAGGTCCTCCTACTAGCTCGTAAATAGATAAGCTTTAAAGTAGCTTGATAAGTTCATTTGAAACGTTCACATTAAAATTAAACGGAATAGGAGAATTTATATTTAAATATGATTTAAATATATGAAGATGGATTTGTGTAAAAATTAATTTAATATTTGATATTAAATTAATTAGAGTTGTTTAAATAATTATTTGTTAATTTTATTAGAAAATTAATAATGTTTTCTGTTTTAAAATCACGATTGAACTTCGAAATCTTATTTGATTTTTAGAAAAATTGAGAAGTTGAAAATAATGCACAAATGGAAAATCAGTTTTTTCCATTACCATCTTCTACATGATCACGCAAACACCATTACATTTCTCTTCATTGACTCGAAGCATGAGCTGCAACTCATACAACATTCTTCTTTGCATGTTCACCTGCAAAAAATAAAGAAGATTGGAGTGATTTTGAGGCAGGCATTCAATAGAAATTTTAGAGAAAATTTCGGCTGGAAGAAAGGTTCTTCAAGAAATGTGGTGCTGTGATCTTCTCCTTGTTTATTCATTGCTTCAAGCTGTTCTTGAGGTGGTTCACGATGATCTTTCAAGGAGACAACTGTTGTTCATCAATATCTTGAAGAGTTCTACAGAGGTATGACTACAAACCCTCTTTTATTAGATGGGCACACTTTAGTTTCTTCCAAAACTAGTGAATTTGAATGCTTATTGATCCTTCTTACTTCTGCTGCATGTTAATACACTCTTACAATTGGTATCAGAGCATCATATAAGCATTCAATTCAGTTTAATTTTGGTGTGGTGGGTGTTTTTCATGAGATATATGAAACTGATGCACTGATATGGTTTTCTGAGTTTTGGCATTTTATTTCTCTTTTTCTCTCAATTAAATTTGTAATTGGCTCTTGTTTCATGAGCTTATATGTGTTAGAAAGTGTCTATAATTTATTTGGAGCCATTAGAGTTGAAATTAATATGTAATTGAAGAAATAAGTGAAGAAGGCCGAGCCACTATTCCAGTTTTTCAGCTTCTACTCAAAATCGTCGTTGAGGTTCAGATGCTAAACGATCGTCTAGTTCCATGTGTTTATGTGAAGAAAAGCTAGATGATCGTATAGCTACGGGCATTGATCCTTTTGATGTTGAATGCTAGACGATCGTGTACCTACGGGAGCTAAACGATGCATTCAAATGTTGTACGATAGCATTACGCGACCGTATAGCTTTGCATGGGAACTAAATGATGCATTGGAAGTGCTATACGATGGCACTACACGATCGTGTAGCTGCAGCGCGAGCTAAACGATGCAATGAAGTTCTATGCGATGGAACTAAGTGATCGTGTAGCTGCGGCACTCGACGATGCGATGAAGTTCTATGCGATGGAACTAAGCGATCGTGTAGCTACGATAGACACTAAACAATGACATGAAGTGCTATACGATAGTGTTAAGCGATAGCCTTCAGTGTTACATGATCAACCTTGGCGAGATTTTGAGGTTGGACCGAGAGTAGCTGGTTCAACCAATTTTCTCGAGGTCCAAACCGGTTTAGCCTCAAAGGGTTTTTGGTTGGTCCGATTCAGACTTCGTTGGTCCGGTTCAGTTATCTAGTCCGGTTTGATATGCTTAGGTTCGGTTTGGAGCGGTTTGATTGGTTCAAAGATGGGTTTGAAGTTGTTTGTAATAGTTACACATCTGTTTACTTGTTTATGCCAAAACTAAAATTATATCAGTTAGTATTTAATTGTTTATGCATGTGATGTATGCAATAATTAAATAATTCATGTATGTGCATACAGTATGCCATGTAGATTTAAAACCCCACTATAGGAAGCATGTTACATGCATTGAAAGTATGTTATAAATGTTAAAATATATAGTATGCATTTTAGGGTTATATTTAATATAATGGTTATATTAGATATTGAATACCTTTGTTGAATGTCTAAAATTTTGTAAGCTGTTACAAAATTGGGTTAGACGTTTAAAATCCATAACAAAGAACAGTTGCATGCTCACTTAGATTAACAACTAGTTTTCATTGTTAAAATAGATTGTTACCTTATAAAATTTAGTTACAAACTCATATCGATTCATAAACCTGTCTAAGGCTGGGGGTACTTAAGATGACGGTTTACGGAACACCTTCTACCTGGGGATTATGATTGAAAGAATGAGCATTGTTAACTGATTTTGTGAGCTCGCGTGAGCGATGAGAGGTAATAAAATGGTTTATCACCTAGACATTGTAGGTTAAATCCAATTATAAGCATTATACTTGGATAAACCACTTACACTTAGGTTGTAAAAATTTAGCCGTTATACCTAAGTGAAATACCCAAACATTTAGAACACTTCAGTGGGAGATTAACAATATATTCAATATAGTTATTAGCTCTCACATCCTCAAGAGTTCACACCGTGAGATCCATGCTCGGCTGTGTGTCGCTTTTACCGCGACTGCTCCATTAGAAAAGTGTTTGCATGGGTTAATAACAAGGTGAATGAGGGAGGTAGTTCATAGTAAGTGGGTGAAGGAAATGTGTGAACATTGCCATACGGTCTCATCCATTAGTCTGAACAATGAGATTCCTATGTTGTGCCTGCTATCGTTTTTAGGCGGCACTAGCTAGTCATTAACCGTGGCGATTCCCTCGGAGGGTTATAACAACCCAGGCTTTAGTAAAATGAATAGGGTCTTATAGTTCTGTCTTGGGTATTGTCTTTTATTTTAGAGGCATATTCATATTGTTCTATAAGATCTGAAAATGGCGGGTCACACTTACAAGAATTACTAATTTTTAGTAAAGATCTTGACTGAAAACGATAACTGATGGCGAAAAATTGGAAGTCAATTTTACTCGACAACCAACTTCCCTTGGACGCGATATGCGATGCATGTTCCTAAGATATGCGTTGATAGTCATGATGCATTGGAATGAAAAATGCGTTAATTGAATGTATGTGATGACCATGCATCCTGCCACAAGTTTTCTTGCATTCACACCAAGTATAACATGAACGCAAGTTTCTCGGGTAATCCGAGGTCGAACACAGGGACTTGTAGTTATATGTTTGCTGTGATTTTGCATGGGCGGTTGAATAAAGGAATGGAGGGGATGTTGCTACGTTAATCTTACTCCTACTCCTATCTATCAGAAAACACAATGAGAATATGCATGAAAGGTAAAGATGCGACAAACCTTGACATGAAATAAATGTATGAGAAAGTAGATAAAATGCAGAGATAAACTAATGCGATCATGCAACACTCATACAATAGTAAACCACCTCTCGGTGCGAATGCTGCAGCTTCTAATGCTAGAACGCATGCGATGTATGTGCAGAGGTGTCTATAGGGCCTATACATAAGCCTCTAATTCTTGTCTATGTGATGATACATAAACAAGGCGACCACATATCATTCCTATTCCTAGGGTGCATGCGATGCAGTGTTGACAAACAGAGCTTATTTCTAAGTCTCTATCTCTTGCTTATGCCAATCTAATCTCGCTCTCTCAAGTCTAGATTCTAACCTAGCTCTCTCGAGTCATTAGGTTTTTTCTTTACACTCTCTCTCGAGTAGCTCTAAAGGGGTGTTGGGCACAACATAAGACAAGACAAACACATGAACTTGGTTGACGCAAGATTGTTACTATCCCCAGTGAACAACGCATACATTACTTAATGCGACCAACCACTTACCCTCTCGGGCAGTTGATTGTTGTTGGCTTCACTCATAGACAAGCAATGCGTTAGCTTATAGACAGTCATTGCATCAGCTCACACTAAGCAAATAAGATTACTCACATACTCGCGCAACGCATACCTCTCGGTAGTTTGCTACATGTTTCATATCCCTAATCCACATGACTAAGTATGCAATACCCAAGCAATCCCACTAAGTGTTGTAATGGAAGTAAAGATGCTAAGCAAGAAGATGGAGATGGAGTTGAAGGAATAGAGAAATGCATTGAAAACACATTGTATTAATTTCTTAATTCAAAATGTCATACAATACAATATAGGAAAAGAAAGGAAAAAAAATGACCGGCTGGAAGCAAAACTTTGCTTCCAGCGGATGTGCATCAAGGCTGCCGATGGTGCCATGGATGGGTGGAGGAGCTGACTCTCTCGAGATCTAGCTCCGCTCAAAGGCTCCGACCGTCACGCGGAATGGATGAAGGAGGTGAAGAACTCTGAGCGTCTTTTCACACAGTTTTTCTGGATCACAAGAATCTGCCATAGGCGAACCTCAGGCAAAAACCTTGGATAAAATGAATTTCAGCTCATCGGCTTCTATTTATAGAGCTTGGGTCGCCGACAGCATTGATTGGACTGCTCTGAGTCTGACGTTCGGCGCGTTAGTCCTTTCTGAACCTCTGCCACCAATAGCACGGTAGGTAAAATGTCAGCATCAGCTTTGGATTTTCTCGAGGTAGATGCGTTGATGCATTCATTCCGCCTACCTTGCATTGATCCCATTAAAATGCATTGTCGCATAGCCGCAATCATTCAATGGCCGCATTCACTTAACATCGTAACTCTACATGATGACCATAATCGCTTGACGAGCGCAATTCCCACATGCGATGGATGCATACGGGTAATTACCGCAACATCCATGCATTGATCGATGCGTTTTCCTTGCGATGGAGTGTTTCTCCGCATGCAGTCGTCTATGTGATGGTCCGGTTTCCACGTTTGCGTTCATTTTCTGTATTGGCTACAAAAAATAGAACATTGAACGCATAATTAACGCAAGATAGTGGTTTAGCTGAGATTCGACATGCTGATCGACGCAAGCTCATATTCTTGTGAATTCCTATCATGATCGACGCATATTCTGCCTAACAACCTTCATAATTCTAAGTAAAAGGCCTAAGATGACATGCATTTCTGCATGTCATCAATAACTAAAAGAACTATTGGAATATGAGTTATTCTAGAGATAATATTTGGTCCAGAACCGTCTTGCTTATTTGAAGGAATTCTTGACTGCCCCTCGGTAGCAATTTTTCTAAATCACTAAAGTATCGTTGCAAATAAATAAAGATTTATTGGATACTTTATTATTTTTGCTAAAAATGGATTTAGATGTATATTTAATAGAGTTTGTTTAAAATTTTTCAGGAATGTCGAACTCAATCATATAATTACTTGCTTCTGATAAATTTAATGGAGAGGGTTATTCGAACTGGAAATCAAACATCAATATGATATTAGTTGTAGACGATCTGAGGTTTGTGTTGACGAAGGAATGTCCTCCAGTTCCCAGTTCAACAACCACTCGAAATGTTCGGGACATCTATGATAGGTGGGTAAGGGCGAATGAGAAAAGTTCGGCCTATATCTTAGCGACTATATCTGATGTACTCAATAAGAAGCATGAAGTCATGCCCACTGCCCTTGAGATAATGGCGTCATTATAGGAAATGTTTGGGCAACTGTCATCTTCTGTTAGACATGAAACCATTAATTATGTCTATGTTATGCGCATGAAAGATGGAACCAACGTAAGAGAACATGTTCTCAATATGATGGTTCATTTTAATGTTGCAGAGGTTCATGGGACGATGATAGATGAGACGAGTCAAGTAACATGATACTGGAATCTCTCCCAAAGAGTTATCCGCCGTTTAGGACAAACACTGTTATGAACAAAATCACTTATAATTTGACGACAGTGTTGAATGAGTTACAAACTTATCAATCAATGATGAAACTGAAGGAAAAAGACATAAATGTTATTTCAAACCAAAGAAGTTTTATAAGGGTTCTACATCAGGAACGAAACTCACTAATGATAAGAAGTCTGGTCCTTCTTCTTCTAAAGACCAAACTATACAAATGAAGAAGAAAGGAAAAGGGAAAAAGAAAGCCACTACAAAGATAAACAAAAACAAAACTCCTAAAGAAAAATGTTTCCATTACGGAGAAGTTGGGCACTAGAAATGAAACTGCCCAAAGTATTTGGCTGAGAAGAAAGCAGAAAAGGCAAAACAAGGTAAATCTGATTTACTAGTTGTTGAAACATGTCTAGTGGAGAATTCTCACCTTACCTGGATATTGGATTCAGGCGCCACTAATCGTGTTTGCACTTTTCTATAGGAAACTAGTTCTTGGAGAAGACTTTCTGAACAAGAGATTACTTTCAAGTTGGTAACGGGTGAAGTCATTTTGGCTGAAGCAGTGGGAGATGTCAAGTTGTTTTTTGGAGATTCTTTTATCTTACTTAAGAATGTATTCTATGTACCTAAGTTGAAAAGAAACTTGATCTCCATTTCCTGTCTATTAGAAAATATGTACAGTATATCTTTTGAATGTAATGAATTGTTTGGTGTACATATTTGTTTTGCAAGACTTGAAAATAACTTGTACATATTAAAACAAATTGAAGCAAGAGCCATTTTAAATATAGAGATGTTTAAAACGGCTGAGACTCATATTAAGAAGCGAAAAATTTCTCCTAATGCCTATCTTTGGTACCTCAGGCTTGGGCACATTAATCTCAACAGGATAGAGAGATTGATAAAAAATGGTCATCTAAATCAGTTAGAAGATAGTTCTTTACCTCCATGTGAATCATGTCTTGAGGAAAAAATGATTAAAAGATCTTTTTCTGACAAAGGTCTTCGTGCCAAAAAGCCTCTCGAACTTATACATTTAGACCTATGTGGTTCAATAAATGTTAAAGCTCAAGGAGGTTATCAGTATTTCATCAGTTTTATTGATGATTACTTTAGATATGGCTACATTTACTTAATCAGTCATAAGTCTGAAACTCTTGAAAAGTTCAAAAAATTTAAGGCTGAGAACAAAAATCTGTTAAGTAAAAGAATAAGACACTTCAATCTGATCGAGGAGGTGAGTATATGGATTTACAATTCCATAACTATCTAGTAGATCATGGAATTCAATCCCAACTCACAGCACCTGGAACACCACAACAAAACGGTGTTGCAAAAAGTAGAAATTGAACCTTATTGGACATGGTTCGGTCTATGATGAGTTATGCTCAGTTACCTCAATCCTTTTGGGGGATGCAATATAGACTGTGGTATTCATCTTAAACGTTGTTCCATCAAAAAGTGTTTCAGAAACACCATATGAATTATGGAAAGAACGTGAAAAGAGTTTACGTCATTTCCGTATTTGGGATTTTCCAGCACACGTGTTGGTACAGAATCCTAAGAAATTGGAAACACGTTTGAAATAATGCCTATTTGTAGGATACCCAAAACAGAAAAAAAAAAGGATTGTTTTATGATCCCCAAGAAGATAAAGTATTTATATCGACAAATGCTACGTTCTTGGAAGAGGATCATATAAAAAATCATCTACCTCATAGTAAACTAATATTGCAAGTGTTTACTAAAGATAGTATAGAAACATCAACAAGAATTGTTGATCAAACTGGCCCATCAATAACTGTTGTTGTCCCGTCACGTCCATCCCAAGAGTTGAGGATGCCTCGATGTAGTGGGAGGATTATTCAAAAACCTGAACGCTATATGGGTTTAACAAAAACTCAAAGCATCATACAGGATGATGGTTTAGAGGATCCATTAACCTTTAAGAAGGTAATGGAAGATGTTGACATGGAATAATGGATAAAAGCCATGGACGATGAAATGGTGTCTATGTACTTCAACTCTGTTTGGGAACTTATAGATCAACCATATGTGTTAAATCTATAGATTGCAAGTGGATCTACAAGAGGAAACGAGACCAAACTGGCAAGGTATAAACCTATAAAGCTAGACTTGTGGCAAAAGGTTTTACCCAAAGAAAAGAAGTTGATTATGAAGAAACTTTTTTCTCTTGTTGCCATGATAAAATCAATAAGAATACTTCTTTCCATTGAATGGCTATCTTGATGAAAGTATTTTTATGTCTCAACCAGAAGGGTTCATCGAAAACGGACAGGAACAGAAAGTCTGTAAGCTTAACCGATCCATTTATAGATTGAAACAAACATCCAAATCCTGGAATATAAGGTTTGACACTACGATCAAATCTTATGGCTTTGAACAAAATGTTGACAAACCTTGTGTGTACAAAAAGATAGTCAACAAGACTAAATCATTCTTAGTTCTTTATGTTGATGATATCTTGCTCATTGGGAATGATACAAGTTTTCTAGCTGACATAAATATATGGTTAGCAATACAGATCCAAATGAAAGATTTGGGTGATGCTCAGTATGTTCTAGGAATACATATCTTTCAGAACTGAAAGAATAGAACATTAGCACTATCTCAGACATCTTATATTGACAAGATGTTGTCAAGATATAATATGCAAAACTCAAAGAAAGGTATGTTACCTTTTAGACATGGAATTCATTTGTCGAAGGAACAATATCCTAAGACACCTCCAGATGTTGAGGAAATCAAGAATTCCATACACATCTGCAGTTGGGAGTTTGATGTATGTCATGTTGTGTACACGCCCTAACATATGCTTTGCAGTTGGAATCGTCAACAGGTTCCAATCCAATCCAAGACACAGTCATTGGACTGCTGTCAAAAACATCCTTAGGTATCTAAAGAGAATGAGGGACTATATACTTGTGTATGAACCTAAGGATTTGATCCTTACAGGATACACTGATTTTGACTTTTAGACTATGTAGATTCCAGAAAATATACTTCAGGATCTGTTTTCACTCTCAACGGAGGAGCTATAGTTTGGAGAAGCATTAAACAAAGTTGTATCGCTGACTCCACGATGGAAGGGGAATACGTGGCTACATGTGAAGCTGCTAAAGAAGCAGTATGGCTACGCAAATTCTTGGCTGATTTGAAAGTAGTTCCAGATATGCACCTTCCTATCACATTCCATTGTGACAATAATGGTGTTGTTGCCAATTTAAAAGAACCAAGGAGTCACAAATGTGGAAAACACATTAAAATAAAGTGCCATCTCGTCTGGGAGATAGTGCACAGAGGAGATGTGATCGTCATAAAGATTGCCTCTGAAGATAACCTTGCTGATCCATTAACAAAAGCCCTCCCGACTAAATTGTTCGAGGGCCACCTAGTTGGACTAAGACTTCGAGTAGTGTAATCTAGGACAAGTGGGAGAACATCTATGGTATTAGGGATGCCCTAGTTTATTGTATTTTCCCTTTATGTTTCTCAACATTATATTGTATATATTTGTTCTCACTGGAGTTTTAGTCCAAGTTGGAGATTGTTGGGAATGTCCTAGAACTCGCACTTCGTGTTAAACATTCTATTTTATGAATAATAAATTGTTGATTTGCATTCTATTATGAAAATCGAACAAACATATCCATGGCTATAGTTTGAATACTACAACTTTATGTAAGGACATAACAGGATCATGTTAATAGTATATAGCCTAAATAGTCTCATAAGTATATGGATGAAATTGGGTATCTCATCTTGGTAACACTATTGGATGCAACCCACTTTGTAGTTGTTACAAGAAGTTGTAAAGTGCTACAAACGATGTGATCCACAGATCGTTCATGTTGAGATACATGAGTGGGGGCATCCTATGCAATGAGTTCGCATATAGACTGGACCACGAAAATTGTCACTTTTCTTTATAACGATCATTTACTGTTAAAACTAACTATTTCATTTATTATGTAACCTAGGTTAACTCGATCTTAATCCTGAGCTAGCTATGAACTCCTTTCTGTTTAGGATTATCCTTTGATCTACAAACAGTGAGAGTAGTCCAACAACACTACTCAATAAGCCTCCAATTTTGGGGATAAGACCGAATGAATAGCTGGGGACATAGCCCTGCAAGATAGAATTCACTCCTACCCGATTTAGGGTTAGTAGATAGGTTGTTCTCTTAAGTACTGATTTCAGGTCTTGAACAATCGTGCCCCGCCTTCTCATGATAGAAAAAAGATTTGATTCATATGTGTTATGAATCAAAATTGTTCATTAGAGGGTCAATCGGAACTTAAGGAAGAAGATGTATTCACAGGGGTAAAACAGTTATCTTGACCCAAGTGTGATTACGAACAACCTGTGAAGAATTGACTTTCTTATTATGGTTATATTAAGATGACATAATATATTTACAGTGAGAGGAGTTCAACTATGGGCTACAGTGGAGTGACCCATTAGTTAATGAATCGAGGTTAGATCGGTCTAATGAGTTTAGCTGATTAATCTTGGATCGTTTGAGCCCATGATCTGTAGGTCTGCTAGGTCCCCTTACTAGCTCATAAATAGATAAGCTTTAGAGTAGCTTGATAAGTTAATTTAAAACGTTCAAATTAAAATTAAACGGAATAGGAGAATTTATATTTAAATATGATTTAAATATATGAAGATGAATTTGTGTACAAATTAATTTAATATTTGATATTAAATTAATTAGAATTATTTAAATGATTATTTAAATAATTATTTATTAATTTTATTAAAAATTAATAATGTTTTCAGTTTTGAAATCAAAATTAAATTTTGAAATCTTATTTGATTTTTAGAAAAATTGAAAAGTTGAAAATCATGCACAAATGAAAAATCAGTTTTTTCCAATACCATCTTCTACATACTCACACAAACACCAATACCTTTCTCTGCATTTACTCCTAGCATTAGCTACAACTCATGCAACATTCTTCTTTCCATGTTGACCTGCAATAAATAAAGAAGATTGGAGTGATTTTGAGGCAAGCATTTATAAGAAATTTTAGAGAAAATTTCGGCTAGAAGAAAGGTTCTTCAAGCAGTGTCGTGCTGTGAGCTTCTCCTTGTTTATTCATTGCTTCAAGCTATTCTTGAGTCCTACAACTCGTTCTAAAGCTCCAAGAAGATAGTGGGAAAGATCTTGAGGTGGTTCACGGTGATCTTTTGAGGAGATAACTGCAGTTCATCAAGATCTTGAAGATTTCTACAAAGGTATGACTACAAACCCTCTTTTATTATATGAGCATGCTTTAGTTTTTGCCAAAATTAGTGAATTTGAATGCTTATGGATCCTTGTTACTTCAATTGCATGTTAATACACTCTTATAGTTTATCATTATGAATGATGTTTATGTAGTTTCCGAGTTAAAGCGGAACTTGATTTCTATAAAGTGTCTGATCCAGTGTAATTATACTCTAAATTTTGAACTGAATAAAGTGTTTATTCATAAAGATGGAGTTGAGATCTGTTCATCAAAATTGAAATTAACTTGTATGTGCTAAGGCTATTAAAAACGAGCTCCCTCCATAACATAGTGATGTTTAAAACTGCCCTAAATCAAAATAAACGACAAAAGGATTCTGCAAAGAAAATGCCTAACTTGGGCACCTTCGATTAGGGCACATCAATCTTGATAGGATTGAGAGGTTGGCGAAGAATGGAATTCTAAGCGAGTTAGAGGAAAATTCTTTACCGGTGTGTGAATCTTACCTTAAAGGCAAGATGACTAAAAGACTTTTTACTGGAAAAGGTTATCGAGCCAAAGAGCCTTGAGTTGGTGCATTCAGACCTTTGTGTTTCGATGAATGTACAAGCCAGGGGAGGTTATGAATTTTACTGATGATTACTCTAGGTATGGGTATGTTTATTTGACGAAATGGAAGTATGAATCCATTAAAAAGTTCATAGAGTTCAAGGCTGAAGTTGAAAAGTTCATAGACACTTTGATCGGATCGGGATGGAGAGTTTTTGGATTAAGAGTTCCAGAACTATATGATAGAACATGGAATTGTTTCCCAACTCTCATCCCGGGGACACCTCAGCAGAATGGTGTAGTGATAACGTGTCACACCCCACCTCAGACCACCATCTTAGCCTAGAGAAGGGCGTGACTGCAGCAGTTATCAACCCTTTGGCTGACACTTACTTCCTAATAACTCTTGTGGAATAATTCTGATACCAAAATATAACTTATATATAGCGGAATGTTTTTGGGCCACAAATTTATTAATTTAGAAACATAACATATTTAGAGTCCTTACAACACTAGATTTACAAGTCCCAAAACCCAAAACTCTAGTCCCTATATGAATAACAGTAACATGTGTACAATATTAACAGAAACCACCTAAATAGATAGTTTACAAATCTCTTTGTCCTTTAGTGGCAGAACAGATGCAGAGCTATCTTTAGAGGATTTTACCGCTACCTGTGGGAGGGGGGAAAGGAAAATATTTGAAAACGGGGTGAGCTTGCGTCTAGTGAGTGACTTAAGAAAGATAATTGATTCTCATGAAAAATCTCAATAAAGAGTTTAACTGAAATATAAGCTTCTACAGTATTTGTATTGTAGTATAAACATTTTCCAAGCATGAAACATATAAAGCTATTTTAATCATAAAACAGTAAAACTATTTCTCAGATAACCCTACTGTGGGTAAAAACAATTCCAACACCAACTACTGATCAAGAGAGAACCCTTTTGCTCAATCTTTGACTCTACCTATGTGCACGTGGCCATACTAAGTACCATCATACCTTAGGTAGTTCTGTTCAGATACCTTCTCAAATATCCTTCAGTATCTGGTTGGTTTGGTACCTTCTCAAACGTTCTTCAGTACCAATAGATATCTTCTCAAAGTCCTTTGGTATCTAGTTGAGCAGATACCTTCTCAAATGTCTTTCGGTATCGTGTTTTAAGTAAAACTAGTCATACATGACTTTCTCTCTTTAAAGCATGTAAAGTATAACACATATAAAAACATGGCTTTAAAGGTACTAATGCATGCTGAGTATATTTAACACATATAAGTCACTTTTCAACAATTTCTCACACATGCATGCGTTTAAAACCTAACTCATGCTTTGCTTGGAAATCACTTTGTAAAACTAGCTGACATGAGAATAATCTTCTTTAAAATATGCTTTCTATAACACGTTGTAATCAAACATTTTAAACAAATGTTTTAGTCAAAACGTTTTAGCCACTCACCTTGATTGCTTTGGAGCTTTTCACTCTAGTAGCTATCTTTTCTACCTCGGCTCCCTTTTCACCCGTAGAATCGAGATTCAAATTTCAGCTCAAATTACTCATAGTTCTAAATCTTATTTTGAGATACTTCCTTCTAAAAACATATTCTCAAATGTCTCAGGAATCTTACCCTAAAATTTGAGCTAATAACCTCTCGTGGTTTGGCCGGAATCATAGAATCTTCATGATTGGCCCAAGCTTATTCGACAGCCTGACCCTTCTATCTTCTCCTCAGTTTCCAGCCCGATCCCTTTGAGCTTTTCCTCTGGCAGCCCTACCCTAAAAACTATACTTTCATATCTTTCAGGTGACTTTGAAATCACTCCAAACTCATGAGAAAATTGGGAGAACTTCTCGTCCCAAGTTGATGCTGCTTTCCAGACTTCACTGTCCAATGCTTTCTATTTGAAATACTTTGACCAACGCATGGATTTTGGCTCCAACGCAAGGTTTGCTCAACTTTCCCACTCTTTTTATGGTATTTTTGAATTGTGATCTAAAATGAAGTCTCTTGGCTCTATTTATAGGTGTCCAAACCTTCCCTAGAGTTGACACTACCTACTTGGCTGCATGGCCAAATGTTTCTCCCACACACTACCAACACATCATTTTGATAAGCGCAACCTAAGTGTCTTCCTCCAATGTAACCAATGCATGAGCTTCCAATCTGATGCCACCACCTCAAATTCTTGAGGCTTAAGGCTTTCCTCCCAAGAAGACACATGGTTTGATGACGTTTCCCAGTTGATCTCATCCTTTGTATGCGTCAAACTCTTGGATGTTCAACGCATAGTCCATACTCAATGCCTAGCCTATCATCAACGCATAGCAAGCCAATTCCTTGACGCATGGCTCACTAGGCAGCATCGCACGACTTGCTTGGCATGGGCACATGGTGCTGGCCACCGACGCATGGGCGTGCGGCATAGGCTGCTACTTCGACGCATGGGCGTGCTACTTAAACGCATGGGCGTGCGACATAGGCTGCCATTGCTTGCTCGCTCGGCCGCATGGGCTACACGCTTGGCTGCATGGCAAGGCACCTCAACGCACGGGTATGGCTGCTCGACAGGGTGTTCAACGCATGGGCGTGGCCACTCGACGCATTGACAGGGCATCTAGCCGAGGCTGCTCGACGCATGGGCTGCCTTTCAATGCATGCATTGTCTACCCTTGTGCCTTCCAATGCGTCATCTCCATTTTTCCTTCTTCAGCCGCACACCATCATCAACACACTCTTCCAACGCATTGGTCCCTTCCAATGCATCCCACGCAAAATTCTATACTTAGCCAAATTTTCCCCAAGAGTTAAACTTCCAAATTTCCTCTTTTCTTCAAATATCCACTCTTTTCTCTAACATTACACATTAATTTCCACTTCATCCTACTCACCACACTAGTCTTAGTAGGGAACATACTTATGTAGTGAAATCAGGATTCGGGGTTCACATAACGGGCAGAAAATGCACATTATTATAGTGCTAAGTTCTTAAACAATGTTGGCTTGCGTAGATAAAATATGTTAGATTGTGTCCAAAAAGTATTAAGTTTATAACATTGTAGTCGCATGTGTTCATCGCATAGGAACAGTTAATTTTTGTATTTTTATGCAGAATATGCGTTGATGCAAGACAAAAAGAGCGATCACAAGAAATCAACAGACGAGCGTAGCATTACCGCAAGGCTTTTCGGTGATTTATGTACGCAAACATCTACTTAAGAAGAATTTCCGCATAGAGCCGGCACAACTTGGTGGGCGCATCTAGGTGAAAGGCATAATTAATCACGATGGGACAGAAAGCTGATGACGGTCGAATCCGAATTAAGTTGACAGTCGTTGACGATAACAAGTACATTAAGCTTTTCGGTAACAAATATTCAGCACATCGGTCGGGGAATTAAAGCCATCCCATCTGTGCAATCATAAGAGAGAAGCCGTCCTTCACCCCAGAGCTCTAGAAATACCAAAGGCATCCTTCAGAAAAGTGGTTAGCAAGTTCACCTGTTCACCGATTTAGGAGCTTTAGCCGTGTTCATAATTTTCTTTTATTTTTAAGGCAGACCAAGGGAAGAGTAGAGATGCTGGAAGATCGCTCAGGGCAACTCAAAAGAGAACCCGGAGGCATAGAAAGTAGAGAGTAGGCCGACTATCGCGAGAGCGAGATTATCTTTTGAACAAGAGTAGAAAGACAGTGTAAAAGTCTGGGAAGCAAGAGATTGCTACCAGGCTCTTTATTCTCTTCTTGCATTGTTATTTTATACTTCATCTTTATATTTATATAATGGAAGTTCTTATTGTACATCTCTTCACTCTCTTAGCACGCATGAGTAGCTAAACTTGTCGAATGGGTTGAGAAGAACTAATCTAACATGACCTAGGATGTTCATTGCATGTGATTAAACATCCCTTTAGAGCTACTCGAGAGAGAGTCTAAAGAAAGAACCTAAGACTTCAGAGAGTTAGGTTAGAATCTAGACTCGAGAGAGCAAGATTTGAACTACATAAACAAGAGATAGAGACTTAGAGATAAGCTCTGTTTTCCAACCTGCATCGCATGCATCCTAGAGATAGGAATGATATTATGTGGTCGCCTTATTTTTGTGTGTCATTTTGTCATCGCATAAATAAGAATAGATACTTATGTATAGGTCCTATAGACTTATCGCATATATCGCATGCGTTCTAGTATTAGAAGTCGTAGCATTCGCATCGAGAGATGGTTTACTATTGTATGTGTGTTGCATGATTGCATAGCATGAATGCATCCTAGGAAGTGTTAGCTGAAACCCTTCCCAACCCGTTCACAACATACTCATCGTATCTTCCGTTTTATCAACTCTTTTCGAACTCCGCCGCATTTGTTTATTTTCATTACCACAACAACAAAACCAACAACTATTTGAGTTCCCGATTACCGCAAGATCTTCTGAAAAATTACCACTGCAACCTGTTTTCCAAAGTCCCTGAGTTCGACCCTGGACTTACAAGGAAACTCAGTGGGGTTTACACTTGGATTCCATTGAGAAAACTTGAGTGCTCAACACATTTTCATCATCGCATTTCATCCATAATTCCACATCATAAAATAACGCATCGAGTTTTTGGCGCCGTTGTCGGGGACTTCGCAAAATACTGTACTAATGGTAATTTTTCTGATTTCTTTGCAGACTCTCAATCTCTGGTGAATTACAACTCGGAGATTGAGAGAACGTTCAGACAAAGATTAAAAGACCGTCAACAACAACAGTCAGACAAAGATTAAAAGACCGCCAACAACAACAGTCAGACAAAGAAGATATGGCAGAGCAGCCTGGAAATGGAGCACCAAACGAAAACAATGTCATGGCGAATCCAATCTTGCTGGCAAACGATCGTAATAGGCCCACTATGGACTATGCATCGCCAAACCTCTATTATTTCTCTCCAAGAATCATGAAGCCTGCCCTAGATGGAAGCAGATTCGAAATGAAGCCAATGATGTTGCAGATGATCCAGACTGCAGGACAATTTGGAGGACGACGTGGCGTGGACCCGCATGCCCACCTCCGTAGTTTATCGAAATCTAAAACACTTTTGTGTTCTCGAATATTTTTGTCGAAGAAGTTCGACTAACTTTGTTCCCATTTTCTCTTTGTGATCAAGTAAGAAAATGGGCGTATTCCCTTGTCTGGGAGAGATCACTTCATGGGAACAGGTCGTAGAAAAGTTCATGAAGAAATACTTTCCACCTACTGAGAATGCTAGACGAAGGAAACTAATCACCAATTTTGAACAAGACATGGACGAATCACTCAGTGATGCCTGAGCGAGGTTTAAAAGATTAGTCCGGGACTGTCCACACAACGGATTGCTAGACTGCCTTCAGATGGAAATCTTTTATCATGGTTTAAATCTCGCTTCGCAGACTGGCTACTAATGCGGCAGCCGCTGGTGGTGTGATTGACAAAACGTATGATGAGGCTAAGAACATCTTGGATCGCATCTCTAAAAACCACGAGGATTGCAGAGAAAGTGATCGGAGACTGAGAATCAAGGATAATGACGTAAGTAATGGTGCTATTACTTCACTACAGAATAGATGACCACAATGATGAACTTAATTCAGGGAATTGCGATCAACAATCCAACACCGCAAAATGGGCAAATCAACACAATTAGTCAAAACATCGTAAGGTGTGCACTTGCAGTGATGGACACGCAATGGAAGAATGCCCACAGAATCCACAGTCTATGTACTTTGTGAAAAATAATCCATACAACCCCGGGTGGAGAAACCCCCCCAATTTTGCATGGAAGAATCAGCAGCAGAAATTCCAACCTATGGCGCAGAAAGAAGGGCCACTTGGATTCTTCCCACGCAATAACAGTTAGACAAGCAATCAAGCCATAGTTTGCAACCACCACAATCCTCCTCCCTGGAAAGCCTATCGAAGCAGTATATAGAGAAAAACAAAATCGTGGTTCAAAGTCAGGCTACTACCATTCGCAATCTAGAATTACATATGGGCCAGATTGAAAGTGAGCTAAAGAAACCGCAAGGGGTTCTGCCGAATTCAACAAAACTCTCACGCAACCCGGGGGGATCAGGTAAAGATCAATGTCAAGTTGTGACATTGCGGAGTGGAAAAATTGTGGAGGGAGAAAAGAATGAGCTTAGCCGCACTGCTTCCATTGCGTTGGAACCTAAAATTGCGGTGACACAAGAAGAAGAAGGAGAAAAAGAAGCAATAGAGCCAAAAGTTGCGTCCTCCTCAAAGCCAACAGAGAAGGGGACCATGAGAGTTCAGTTACCACCTTTTCCGCAAAGACTCAGAAAGAAAAAGAACGAAGAGGTACAGTACCAATGCTTTCTGTCTATGTTAAAACAATGACATATTAATATTCCATTCAGTGAAGCGATTGAGAAGATGCCTGCATATGCGAAGTTTCTGAAGGAAATGGTAACCAAGAAGAGAGGTACTGGTATATTTGCCATAGTGGCTTCAATGCAAAGTTCGAAATCAATAATCCCATGAAAGATGAGTGATCCTGGGAGCTTTACCATACCTTGCTCCATAAGAGAACTTTACATTAGGCAAGCCTTATGTGACCTTGGAGCCAGCATCAACTTGATGCCTTTGTTGATATTTAAGCAGCTGAATGTTGGGCAACTTGCACCCACGATCGTGACTCTCCAACTTGCAGATAGATCTCTAGTGCATCCATAGGAGAAGGTGAAAGACGTATTAATCACAATCGACAAATTTATCCTACCAGCTGACTTCATCATTTTTTATTACGAAGCCGACAAAGATATGCCCATCATCTTGGGGCGACCATTTTTATCAATAGGTCGTGCCCACATTGATGTGCATAAAGGGGAGATCACTTTGAGCATCAATGGACAAAAACTCAAGTTCAACATAATCCGTGCTATGAAGTTTCCTGATGAAGAAGATCTGCATGACTCAGACGACGACCAAAATTGCTGAAGAAGAAAAGCTTGACGAAGAGAATGAAGAAGAGGATGCAAGCGCATCCACTGCTGCCTGTAATGCGATCATAACAAAAACAAACAAGGAAGTTGAGATGATCGTAACCCAAGAAGAAGAGCCAACAGAAAAGGAAGAAAGAAAAACAACGCAACCATCCTTAGTGGAACCACCAATAATGGAATTGAAGACCCTACCGAGCAACTTAAAGTACGCTTTTTTAGGGCAGAATGAGAAGCTGCCAGTAATTATTTCCTCCGAACTTAACAAAGACCAGGGGAATGTGTTGATGAGCAGTCTGAGGAAACATGTGCGAGCAATTGGCTGGACAATCGCCGACATTAAGGGAATTAGCCCAACATACTATATGCACCGAATTCATCTCGAAGAAGACCACAAAGCAACGATCGAACATCAGCGTAGACTTAACCCTGCGATGAAAGAGGTCGTTAAAGCAGAGATCATTAAATGTTAGATGCAGGCATTATTTATTTATCCGATAGCAGATAGCACGTGGGTCAGCCCCGTGCAGTGTGTGCCAAAAAAGGGTGACATGACAGTAGTCTCGAACGAAAATAATGAGTTGATACCGAAAAGAACCGTCACCAGGTGGCGTATTTGCATGGACTACCGCAAGCTAAATGCGGCAACGAAGAAAGATCATTTCCCTCTACCGTTCATTGACCAAATCCTAGATCGTTTAGCCAAAAATGACTTTTACTGCTTGCTGGATGGATATGTCGGGTATAACCAGATTATGAATTCTCCAAAAGATCAGGACAAGACCACATTCAACTGCCCATATAGGACCTTTTCTTTTTGCTGCATGCCATTCGGCCTCTGCAATGCGCCAAGAACGTTCCAAAGGTGCATGATGGCCATCTTTTTAGACTATCTTAAGGACTCTGTTGAAATCTTCATGGACGACTTCTCTGTCTATGGGCATACCTATGAAGTCTGTCTGGTCAATCTGGAGAAGATACTAAAAAGATGTGAGGAGACGAATCTCATTCTCGGGACGGGTTGGAGGTGGATAAAGCAAAAATAGAAGCAATTGAAAAATTTCCACCACCAACAAGCGTGAAGGCTGTACGAAGTTTCTTGGGGCACGCCGGATTCTATAGACATTTTGTCAAAGTCTTTTCAAAAATAGCACGACCTGTCTCTTATACACATCTAGATGTGTATAAGAGACAGGTGTTGTTGGATGCTGACATAAATTTTCATTTTGACGACAATTGCCTCAACGCATTCAAAATTTTGAAGAATGCACTGACTACCGCACTCGAGTTAATTACACCTGACTGGACCTGTCTCTTATACACATCTAGATGTGTATAAGAGACAGCTCCAAGAATTTGACATAGAAATAATTGATCAAAAGGGGACGGAGAACCAAGTTGAGGATCACTTGTCCAGATTGGAAAACCCTGAGGTTGACCGCAATGAGCCAGAGGTGAGTGCGGTGTTTCCAGATGAGTAGCTGTTTCAGATTGAAGAACTACTGTGGTATGCAGACATAGTCAACTATCTGGTTTGCGAGCAATTTCTTGAAGATTATACCTACCACCAACAGAGGAAGCTCAAACATGAATGCAGATATTATTATTAGGATGAGTCGAATCTATACAAAAAGGGGGACATACAAGATTTTGCAGCTATGCGTACCAAATGCTGCTCAACAACCATATGGTGGGCACTTTGGAGGACAACACACACAACAGCTAAGGTTTTACAAAGTGGATTCTTTTGGCCAACATTGTTTAAGGATGCAACTGACTACGTAATGAAGTGTGATCGGTGCCAACGCACAGGTAACATTTCTTGGAAACATGCAATGCCAATGAACATCATCTTGGGGTATCAACTTCATGGGACTATTCCCTCCCTCGAATGGTAAAAACTATATTTTGTTAGTCGTCGACTATGTATCCAAGTGGGTAGAGGCAGTCGCATGCGCCACAAGCGATGTGGCAGTAGTCTCTCAATTCCTGAAGAAAAACATTTTTACTCGTTTTGGAACTCCACGTGCCATAATAAGTGACGAAGGGTCTCACTTTGTCAATCATACTGTCAAGGAGCTGCTGCATAAATATAACATTCGCCATAAAGTGGCCACTGCATACCATCCGCAGACGAATGGTCAGGCCGAGATGTCCAATCAGAAGATTAAGCTGATACTCGAGAAGGTAGTCAGGCCTTCACGAAAGGATTGGGCAACAAAGCTCGACGATGCGTTGTGGGCATACCAGACTGCATTTAAAACACCTATAGGTATGTCCCCATATGTGTTGGTATTTGGTCAGGTGTGTCATTTGCCTCTAGAGGTAGAATACAAGGCACCGTGGGCAGTAAAGAAGCTAAACTTTGACTTGTGGAATGCAGGAGAAGCAAGAAAACTTCAACTCGTCGAGCTAGAGGAATGGAAGATCAACGCATATAAGAACACAAAGATTTACAAGGAGCGCACAAAGCGCTGGCACGACAAACACATATGCGGCAAGAACCTCCAAATTGGGCAGAAGGTCTTACTATTCAACTCATGACTATGGCACTTCCCTGGAAAATTAAAGTCACGTTGGTCCGAACCATTCATAGTTAGAAAGGTATTTCCGCATGGCGTAGTTGAATTATCAAATGATGACAGAACCAACATATTCAAAGTTAATGGGCAGCAAGTAAAAGCGTATCACGAAGAAGGCTGGCATCGCCAAGTCGAGTCTGTGGAAGTGAGAAACTTTGAATAAAAGAAGGAAGTAGGTGGTTCCTACACTATCAGACGATCGAAATTCATCAGGGACGCAAGCATGGAATCTTCAACTTTTCTCTACTACTTGGTTCTCAATGCCCTTCCAGTCTTTAATCTCTAGGTCAAACTCTTGCAGTAGCAACACACACCGTATAAGCCTTGGTTTTGATCCTTCTTTGTCATCAAGTACTTGATCGCCGAGTGATCTGTATACACCACAACGTTTGTTCCGATTAAATATTGTCGGAATTTCTCCAGTGCAAATACCACTGCGAGCATTTCCTTCTCTGTGGTTGTATAGTTCTCTTGCACCTCATTCAATGTTTTACTCGCATAATAAACAGGATGCAATACCTTGTCCTTGTGCTGACTTAACACTGCACCCACAACATATCCGCTCGCGTCACACATTAACACAAATGGTTGCGTCCAGTCTGGCGCCACCAGAATGGGTACGGTGATGAGCACATCTTTCAATGTGTTGAATGCTTTTGTACACGCATCATCAAAATTATATTCTCGATCAGCTTCAAGCAGCGCACTTAGGGGCCTTGTGATCTGGGAGAAGTTGCGAATAAATCTTCTATAAAACCCAGGGTGTCCCAGAAAGCTCCTAAGTGTTTTCACGTTCACTGGTGGGGGTAATTTGGAAATTGCGTCAATTTTTGCCTGATTAACTTCCAATCCTGCTTTAGAGATTTTGTGACCTAGAACTATTCCTTCTTCCACCATAAAGTGACATTTTTCTCAGTTCAAAACAAGATTTTTTGCCACGCATCTCTTCAAGATCTTTTTAAGGTTAGATAGATAGAAGTCGTAATTATTGTTGAAGACTGAAAAATCATCCATGAATACCTCGTCTGACTCCGCCAAGTAATCTGAGAACATTGTCATCATGCATCGTTGGAAAGTGCCTGGTGCATTGCAGAGTCCAAATGGCATGCGTCGAAATGTAAACGTACCAAATGGGCACGTGAATGTTGTCTTATCCTGATATTCCGGCACAATTGCTATTTGATTGTACCCTGAATAGCCGTCAAGAAAATAGAAAAGTTCATTCCTCGCATGTCTGTCTAGCATCTGATTAATGAACGGGAGTGGAAAATGGTCCTTTTTAGTGGCCAAGTTTAACTTGCGATAATCCATGCAAATTCTCCACCCCTTAGTCCTTTTTGTGGGAATTAATTCGTTTTTGTCATTAGTGACAACTGTCATCCACCCTTTCATTGGAACACACTGCACTAGGCTCACCTAGTTGTTATCAAATATTTGGTAGATAACTTCTGCGTCCAACCACTTCACTATTTCCTTCTTTACGACCTCCCTCATAGCCGAGTTCAAGCGGCGTTGCCTTCCTACCGATCCTGTCTTTCCTTCTTCAAGATGAATCTTGTGCATACAATACGAGGGGCTGATTCCTCAAATGTCCGCCAAGGTCCATCCTAAAGACTTTGCGTTATTTCTTAGGATCTATATGAGCGCATCTTTGTTCTCCTTACTCAGTGATGCGGAAATGATAACTGGTAATGTGTTGTTACCTCCTAAATAAGCATACTTAAGGTGCACAGGCAACGACTTAAACTCTAGCAGAGGTGGCTCTTCCAAAGATGGCTTAATGAGTTTTGATGTTCGTTCAGATAACTTGAGCGGTTCAAAATTTGATTCCACAAGAATCGCAGCGCAGTCCTCCTCTAATATTGCACCAGTTCCAAGATCTTCTTCCTCCAGCTCCTTCAGAGGTTCGTGCCAACGTTTTTCCTGCAGTTCCTCAATATATTGGCAGTTTTTCATGTCACCTGGGTACTTCAACACATTGAACACGTTGAATTTCACTTCCTGATCGTTGACCCTGATGGTCAATTCCTCTTTCTGCACATCGATCAGTGCTCGTCCTATTGCGAGAAATGGCCGACCCAGGATGATAGGGACTTCTCTGTCAGCTTCGTAATCCAATATGACAAAATCTACCAGAACTATAAACTTGTCCACTTACACGAGTACATCTTCTATCTTGCCCTCAAGATGCTTTATTGATCTATCGACCAACTGTAAAGTGATAGTGGTTGGTCTTGCGTTGCCGATATCCAGCTTCCTAAAAATCGACAAGGGCATTAGATTTATACTTGCCCTTAAATCGCATCACGTGTTCCCGACCATCTTCCCTCCTATTGTGCAGGGCAATGTAAAACTCCCAGGGTCCTTCATTTTAGTGGGGATATTGTTTTGAAACAACGCGCTGCATTTATACGTTAACACAACTATTTCATTTTCCCCAATCTTTCTTTTAGTGGCTAGGATATCCTTGAGAAATTTTACATAACTCGACATCTGCTCTAGTGCTTCTATTAAGGGAATATTATGTGTAGCTGTCGGAGAACATCTAGAAACCTCTGAAATTGTTTGCTATCATCTTTCTTCTTCAGCCTAGATGGGAAAGGTGGAGGATCCTACCTTTCTCCTTGTTTAGTTGGCTGCTTACGGAGATCCTGTTCTTACTGTGTTTCATTATTTGGAGATTGCGTTGATTGAGAATTCAAGTCTTGAGGAGCTTCATCTTTTATAGGTGAAGTTGCTTCTGAACTGGTAATTTTTCCACTATTAGTTGGTTGATCATCATCAACAGTCAAATCTACTGGTGTAGTTGTCGCATCTGGTACTAATGGCATAGGGGTTGTTGTTCTGCCACTTCTCAATGTTACTACATGACATTTTTCTTTACCTCGCTGCCTCCATGCTCCTGAGTTGCTGTGCCACATACCAAACACATTCTTTTTTAATTCCCTCGTAAGTTGATCTATCTGCTCTTCCAGTTCTTTAAGGGAGTCAACTTGTGATTGTCTCATTGCCTCGCTCTTTTCAATGTAATGTTTTAACGATGATTTCAGAGATGAGATGAGGTATCATATAAGAACGATTGGTCGCAGGATGGTATACCTTGAGAATTACATGCGTTAAAGTCCGGAGTAATGAAGACCGGAGGGTTGCCTCTATCCACTTGATAACTGTTCTAATAGAAACTATGGCTCTCCTGGTTGCGATTCCCGTCCTAACTTGAAGTTGGGTGATCCCACCAACCAGGGTTATAGATGTTGCCAAACGATTCATCATAGACAGAATATACGGGTTGTTGATTCCATGGGTAGACTTCTACTGGATGTCCATCCCCACATTGGATGCAATTCATTGTGCCACATGAGTCACCACATTAACTTACTCTAATCCTTGAAAGGGTGTTCTCTGTTGATTAGCCACCGTCTGGAGGAGTGAAGTCATTGTGGTCATTTGATCGACCAGTGCGCTCATCGCATCAGTTGACACATCGACACTTTCTACTCTTTCTTACTCTAAACCTCTTACCTCAAGCCCGGTATCAATCCACTCATCAAAATGTCACGAGATGCGATCCAAGATTAATCCTCCTTCTGCAGAGGCATCAACAACTGCTTGCATTGATTGGTCTAAGCCATTGTAAAAGGTTTCCATCAGAATACTATCGAGAATCCCAATATGTGGACAACTCTTCGCTAACTGCCGGAATCGCACCCAGGCGGTGCTCAAGGTTTCATAACCCTTTTGCTCAAAATTCAACATATCCCTCCGTCTCCTTGTGTTGACGGCTGGAGGGAAGAATCTGTTCATGAACCTATCAACCAACTGTTCCCATGCTTTAATCTCATTTGGCTCTAATGACTGAGCCCACCTCTTTGCTTCATCCCGCAGTGTGTATGGAAAAGATAAATCCTAAGTCTCTCTTGAATCACTTCAGGCATGGAGAATGCGTTGCACATATCCACAAAATTCGTCAAATTCGCATGTGGGTCTTCTCCTTATAATCCTCCAAATTGACCCATATTCTGAATCAACTGCAACATGATTGGTCTAATTCCTAAGCTTACATTCTCCTCAACCGTTGGTCTTGAGATTCCTGGTGAGAAGTTGTAAAAATCCAGTGCCGTATAACCTCTCATTGGGACGTGATGATGAGTAGCAAGAAATATGGAGCCTTGCACTGGCCCATTTTCCCTTTAATTCCCTGCAGGAGCCTCATTATTATTAGCCATGCTTCTTCACCACTTAATTCGACCCTGATAAACTCTTGCGCGAATAATACACTTGATCTCTGGGTCTACTTAGAATTTCTGGATCACTCCAGCACTCATAAGCCGTCAGACTGCTCTTCGCATTGAACAACCAGTATAAAGAGATCTGTCTTGCAAAATACCACAAACGTACTCAAACAATAAACCGTTATCCAATCCCCAGCAACGACGCCATAAAATTGACCAACGCAAATTTGAGTCTTAAACAATGCCCTGATACAAACATGGATATGCATAGTGATATATGATGATATGTGATACTACTTCTAGATATGCGTTATTAACGAATGTTCTTGTAGTATGTTGTGCATTGTCACAAGTTTCCTTACATTGAAACCAAGTATAATTTCACCGCAAGTTTCTCTGTGTGATTCAAGGTCGAACACAGGGACTATTTTAGGTTATTGCGTTATGCTTGTGATACATGCGACCAAGGGTTTTTCAATTTAAGAATTTGTGTACAAGTGATTAAACATGCGATGAAGTAAAGTAAAGCAATAAAAATGCGATAATAACATAAATTGCATTAAAGTAAATTGCGTTAAAATAAATCTATGCTAAGATGATACAAGATACAGGATTCATGATACAAGATACTAAGGTCAAGGCTGGCTGTGAAGATTATGCAAAGATCGTGTAATACGGTGACAAGTCTTATGTACGAAGTAGAAACAGAAAAGATAATTAATACAAACATCGCAAGTTTCTTAATTGCGTTAAAGATATAAGTACGGTTCCTTTTTTCCCTTGGCGTACACCTCTCAATGATCAGCCACGCTCCCACATCTCTGTGGTGAAACAGGGACGAACGTAATGAACGCAAGGTTGCTTCCATCTCTGGGGTATTTATAATTCAGTAGCAATTAGCCCTCGTATCAATTATACCCGTATCAAGTATATATTCTTTGAATTCTATAGGGGTATTTATAGGTGAAAATCTTTGACTCTTGGCTTGTGGAACCCACTTCTTGTTATGGAAATTCCGAAGATGGAAGAATAAATATTCTTTCTGTTATGCAATCAGACCGTTAAATCTTCACAACGGTTAGTTATACACGTGTCACGATCCTCCGCCTTTGCATTGCTCAGCTGCATCTTTCGATCGGTTGCTCGCATGTGGTGTTGTATTTATTACCGCATGCGGTTGAAATTCAACTCGGGATTGACTGTCACATTGCACCGTCATTGCGTTAATTGTCTCTTCATTGTTTATAGGTCGATGGATCCTCTATGTCGTCATCAGGTATGATGACTTGTGTTTCTGTTAATCCCAAGTAATGGTCAGGCTGATGAACAACCCTCCCACTACGTCGAGGCATTCTCAACTCTTGAGAAGGATGTGACTGACCAGATGTACTAGTTTTATCTACTACTTTAGTAGATGAACTAGTTCTATCTATAGCGTCTTTGGAAATTTCATTTAATACTAGTCCACTGCGAGGTTGCTGACTTCTTATATGGTCTTCCTCTAAGAATGTGGCATTTGTCAATACAAATACCTTATTCTCTTGAGGATCGTAAAATAGACCACCTTTTATTTCTTTTGGATAACCTACAAATAGGCAGAGTTGACACGCAGATTTTCAGTCTTTATCATCATACAAGCTCATCATAAACTTGTAACGCATGTATGAATATGAATGAATAAAATTAATCTTCTTATGTCATACAATGCATGGATGATTGTGAAGATATGTGATACTACTTCTAGATATGTGTTATTAATGAATGTTTTTGTAGTATGTTGTGCGTTGTCACAAGTTTCCTTGTGTTGAAACCAAGTATAATTTCACCGCAAGTTTCTCGGTGTGATCCGAGGTCGAACACAGGGATTGTTTTAGGTTAGTTGTGTTAGATTTGTGGTATATGCAACCAGGGGTTTTTCAATTTAATAACGGTGTGGTTTGTTCATGTGATAAAGTAAAGTGTGTAGTAAAGAAAAGATAAGTGATAAAAATGCGATAATAAAGTAAATTACGACAAAAGTAAAGTGCGATAAAATGAACCTAAGCTATATGATACAAGATACAGGTTACATGATACAAGATACTGAGGTTGAGACTGACTGTGAAGAATATACAAAGATCATGTTATGCGGTGGCAATGCTTATGTGCAAAACAGAAAGAGAAATGATAATTAATATAAACAACGCAAGTTTCTTAATTCCATTAAAGATATAAGTACGGTTCCGCTCTCCCTTGGCGTACACCTCTCGTTGATCGGATGCGTTTCCCACATCTCTGTGGTGAAACAGGGACGAACGTAGTGAACGCAAGGTTGCTTCCATCTCTGGAAGTACTTCTTGCTTTAGTTAACGCATTCTTCTAACCTTCTCTCGTCAGATCAGAATGGCATCTCCACTTTTGCTCTCACAGGTAAAGATGCCGTGTAGCATGCTTTAGCTAAACATCTTTATTTCTTTAGCACAGATTAAGTTACTTGTTTAATTCATATTAATCACCAAGGGATTAAGAAGACATCGTAGAGAAAGTGATTAATAGAGGAACGGAAATAGACAGAAATGTGGAAATGAAAGTGATCATGACATTTAATTATAAAATCAAGCGTCTAATACATGATTGTGAATGATTTAGACTAAGAAGATGAAGTACAATTGATGAATAAGAGTTAGAAATAGATACAGAAGAGTGCCAATGTCTTGACACTGATTTGGATGGAGAGATTGCTTACCGGCGTAGATGGTGTGAATGGAAGGATGAGCTTCCGTCTTAGGCTTGCTCAACCAGTAGAGTTGATCTAGGTACAGAGCTTCACGATGTGTATTTGGAATGATTCGCCCTGAGACTCACCTCTCGGCCTTGTCTCTTTTCTTCCCGGATCTTTTCCGATCAGCACTCAGATTAGCCTATCTCTCAATAGCCTCGTATCAATTATCTCGTGTATCAAGTATATCTCAGTGAATTCTCTGAGGGTATTTATAGATGAAAGCTTTGACTCTCCGACTTGTGGTCCCCACTGTATTGTTATGGAAATTCCGACAATGGTGGAATAAATATTCCTTCTGTTATGCAATTAGTCTGTCAAAAATGCACGATGGTTAGTTGTACACATGTCAAAATCCTCCCTGATTGCGCTGCTCATTTGCATCTTCAATCGTGTGCCCGCATGCAGTGTTATTTTTTATTACCACATGTGGTTGATGTTCAGCTCTGGATCAATTGTCGCATGCGCCGTCACTGCGTTGATCGTCTATTCATTCCTGAATGATGGGCGCAATGCAACGTAGATGCGTTAATATTTCTCTCTTGAGCCATGCATAGGTGACTGGATATCCTGCAAAACAGACTTGAAATATTCTTTTCTACCACCGCAATGGTGTTAGTTGGTGTATTGACGATAATTTATAATTATTATATTTCTTAGCTAATTTCCATACAATTGACACAATTTTACTCTCTTTTGGCCGCAATATCTAAATAAAGCAGTCTAAATAACTTGTATTTCTACAAGTTATCACACCCCCAAATTTAAATATATGCTTGTCCTCAAGCATATCTTCTACTAAGGCAAAAATGCTCAGTTCCTATCCTATAGTTTTACGCCGATTGGTTGCTCCGAATGCTCCACTTAGGCACATTACTTAACAGTGCAATTTCCTTCTATCCTTGCTAACTTCTAACAAAGCCCTACTTTATTCTTCTATACTACAAATTTCTACTTAAAAATGCTTTTCTATGTTTAAAACGAATGTTTACCTCTTCTTTGTCAAAATAGCTTGATGCGCCATATGCGATGGTCAAACTTTTGGGTCATTTATTAGAGATTGTTGATCATGGTTACACCCTTCGTTTTGGCTTGTTTCCACAGGTGTCATGCGAACATCCAACCACGATTGTGTGCCAATTTCAACTTTAACTCATGAATTTCAGAGGAGTTGTCTCTTATTTCTTTTATTTTCTTTCTTTTCTTTTTCACATTGCGTTGTTCTTGGAAACCCACCTTCGTTTTGGCTTGCTTCCACAGGTGTCATGCGAACATCCAACTACGAGTAGGTTTCTTTCACAACATACTCATATCAGGTTGGAAATGTTTTTGAAGTTTCCCTTGCGCTGACATTGGAGTTGATATGAAAATGTTTTTTTTTTTTTGGAAATCAACACATTTTTCTTAATGACTGCATACTCTTGATCTCATCTGCTCAGACCTTCCCCACCCCCAAATTTAGAGATGCTCAAGGTCTTCATTGTGTTGTTTGGACAGAATAGAAAAACACTTAGAAAAAAAATTTCAAAAAGAAGGTTTGAGCAGAATTTTGAAAGGCAAAAGGTAAAGTATTGCTAAGCTACGAATTAACTATGTGTTAGTTAGAATTTACAAAGTATGGTAAATGTTTCTAAGTGAAAACATATTATACATCATGGCAGCGCAATGAATAACACAAAAAGAAAGATTTAGAACATCGCAATTATTGATAAAGGATGATAAAGAAAAAGGCACAGGCAAATAGAGAGAATATTTACTCATTTGTATTGAATATTCACTAAGTATACAAATAATTAAAAATTAACGCAATACAAAGAATCAAAGAATTTCGTTAACTAATGGAAAATAATGAATTGAATAAAAATATAGAATGGCCGCATAAAAATGTAAAGATTATTGATGAGAAGCAGGAGGGTCTGGAGGAGGATTCTGATGCGGTATGGGTGGAGTCTCTTCGAACATCAGACGCTGCCTGAGATGCAGAGGCACCTTGGGACCATGAAGATATGCTGTTAGAAAATTACATAACTCATTATTGCGCTCCATAAGCTGTCTTTGGTGGCGATGGATTGTATAAATGTTGCGCTGAATATTAATCAACACCTCCCTTGACGTAGCAGCACTGCACTATATATCATCGACTTGCTCCATTACCACATCAAATTTCTGGTTGAAAAAGGCTTGTTGCTGAGCGAAGAGTTGTTGTTGTTGGGAGAGGAAGGACCCCATTTCTGCTAACTCAGCGGCTAAGGAGGTGACAGCAGGTGGTGCCTGCGATGTCTCACCAGCAACGTTTTGGGGTTGGGCAGAGGTGCCTTCACCCAAATCGTGTGGGTCATCAATATGCGGCCTGTCTCTTATACACATCTAGATGTGTATAAGAGACAGGGGATGGAGGGTTATGCCTGCGATGTCTCACCAGCATCGTGTTGGGGCTGTCTCTTATACACATCTAGATGTGTATAAGAGACAGGTTTAAGCTAACTCAGCGGCTAAGGAGGTGACAGCAGGTGGTGCCTGCGATGTCTCACCAGCAACGTTTTGGGGTTGGGCAGAGGCTGTCTCTTATACACATCTAGATGTGTATAAGAGACAGCATTGAGATCGATTGCGGGCCTCTTTAAAGGTAGCTCTGGGCAATGTGGGGAGTCTTTGAGGAGCAACCTCAGGATTTTGATATTGATGAGGCCGTGGACTTCTTGCATGGGCTTTTCCTCAATGCCTACGCCCATTAACAGTCACAGACTTGAGATAGTCCATGGAAAGAAGTATTGTCCTCTAACGTGCCTCACAAAGCCTCAAATTTGACTTGCGATCAATCGGCCTACATCGATTGGAATGCCTCGCGCAATGCAATATGCGGCCATAACTCGATCCCTTGAAATTGTCTTGTCATGGGAAGTTGGGATCAGCCACCTTTTAACCAAATAAACCCAAAGTCGTGCCTCCGAAAGCAGAGTCTTGGACGCCAGGGTCTTGATGCCTTTTAAAGAAACCGACCATTTAGTGCCCACAAATTTTTATTCTATCTTAAATGCTTTATTTAATTCAAATTTTGACTTTATGAATTTATTTATCCATTTGGGTCCTGTCTTTAATTCTTTGACTTATTGTAATCATTGCATGTGCTTTAAATTGTGAGTGATTGAGTAATAAAGGAAAAATGTGTCACCGCAAGTCTCAGCACTTGCACTGATGAAAATTGTAAAATAAAAAGAATAAAACAATTAACAACAAGAAAGCATGACGACAATGGACGCATCCCAAACCAACTAGGAATGCCTTGCATTCACCTAACTCAACTGTGTTGAATTGAGGGGTGTGTTACGCTTGCATGTGTCCTTTGCCCGTCCTTAGCCAAATGCACCATGTTGAGGTATCCTCCAGAAATGCGTTGGGGTGTGTTGGGGAGATATATGCGTCGTTGCCCGTCCTCTGCAAAGATACAGTTGCATTAGTGAACACAATGCGTTATGCCTTATCATGTGTCCATTCAAATAAAATATTAAAGAAAAAGTCGTTTGGCAATGTGGGAAGAAGTCCAATCAATTCGTATCCCCAAGCAATTATGACTTGGCAGACAAAAGGATGCTTTATCAGAAAATCGATAAATGAGGGAGGTGGAACGACGCGCCTGTTGAGATGCTCGAGCAAGTCGCCGTGAAATCGTGTGGCCCCACCATGGCCCAACCTATAAATATAGCCTCTCCCTTCATTGGAAATCCTTTACCCTACGTTGGCAAAACCAGAAACCCTAGAAAATTGACTCTCATCAGACCTTTCCAAGCTCGATTCCATGGCTGACCAAACCCCAAACCAATCCACTTCACCTTCCATTCCTAACCAAGCAGCCCTGCAAGAGGCAACATTCCTGGTTGCTAGTCGCTGGCTTGCTGCCCAAGCCCCCACTATATCCAGACTCGCCGAAAGAATTGGGAGAAACCTTTGGCCATTAGGCCTCCTGTGTTTAAGAGAGGAGGAAGCACCGAGAGCATGCCTACACCTTTCGTCTCCACTGAAAGCAAAAGGAAGAGATGAGATGATACGGAAGTGTTTGGCATCATCCTCAGTACTTTGAAGCAAGGAGGTGGACTGCCCGAGGAAAGGGTTGTGATCAAATCACTGCCTATGGAGGAGGAGGTGGCGGTAGAGGCAGATGAAACAATAAAGGATGGAGTAGTGGTGGTGGAAGAAGTAGTGGTTGAATAAGAAGAAAAGGAAAATGATGTCCGGGTCCCAGAGACTCAGGAGGCGACTTTCATCGCAGAAAATTATGAAGAGCCTCCAAGAAGAGAAGACGACGAAATTGCGATCAAGCAAAGAGAAGAAGAAGAGATTGCAGTCGAGGAGGCCAAGGAAGCGGAGGTCGCATTAGTAACCCCTGATATTGCGATGAAGGATGTTACAGGGGGTGCGCTGCCAGAAGTGGTCGAGATGAAGATATGAAGAAGGCAACAGAGGCCGAAAAGGAAGAGAAGAAGAGAGAGAAGCAGCCAGCAGAGGCCGAGAAAGGGAAAGAAGGCTGGAGAGGCAGAGTCTTCACGTCATCACAAGGCAAGAAAGAACAAAGACCAAAAGGATGATGATGAAGACGAAGAGGCCAAGAGGAAGAGGAAGAAGAAGGAGAAAGAGGAGAGAAAATTGCGCCGACGTGAAAAGAAGCGCCTAAGAGAAGAAGAAGAAGCAAGACAGAGGGCTGTGAGCCCTGAGAAGGATGGAGAATCAACCTTCGTAAGGGAGGATGGGGTGGAAACGGCGCAACTGATGGAACCGCCGCAACTTGTAGCAACACAATTGGTTACGATGGATGAAGAAGAAGAAACAGAGGGAACCCCCCTAATGCAGCGTCACAGGGAGAATGCGCTGCAAGGGTCCAACATCGACCCTCAAAGTTTGATTTTAACTTTGGAAAAGGAGGAGAGAAAGAAAAGAAGAAGAAAAGAATCAAGAAAAGATGGAGAGAGGCAAGCTCATCATCGTAGAGGAAAATAGAAGAAGAAGGTTGGAGTTTGAGGAGATGCGAAGCAATAATGAGCTTGCCCGACTTGAAGGGATACGGAAGCGTGAGGAGGAGCAGCGTCTATTGCTGGCCTCTGAGCAATTTGAAGAAGAGTTTGAGGGAGAAGGGAGAGAAGAAGAAGAAGAAAAGAGAAGAAAGAAGAAGAAGAAAAGAGAAGGAAGAAGAAGAAGAAAAGA
Source organism: Benincasa hispida (assembly GCF_009727055.1). Classification (NCBI taxonomy): domain Eukaryota; kingdom Viridiplantae; phylum Streptophyta; class Magnoliopsida; order Cucurbitales; family Cucurbitaceae; genus Benincasa; species Benincasa hispida. The sequence continues at coordinate 8,647,282 of NC_052355.1, forward strand.
GAAGGAAGAAGGAAGAAGAGGAGAGTCTGTTTTTGGAAGAGAAGAGGAGGAAGTGCAAAGCTAACAAGAAGCACTTGTATACGAGCAAGGGCAAGGAACTTGCTGAACACGAGAAAGAAGAACAACGCATGGAGTGGGAAAAGAGACTAAGGCAAGTAGCCCGCCTTGCGCAGGCAAAAGGCAAGGACATAGCAGAAAGCAGCGAGCCCGCATCGGCCAAGAAGCAGTCATAAAAAAGAAAAGAAAACGATGACATGTTGATTGAGATGGGCTCTACCCTGCGCCAACCCAACGTCATTGTAGAGCATGGGTGGGACACGTTCTGCCAGTGCCCATCCATCATCATGCCTCAGGTAGTGCGGGACTTCTACCGCGGGCGTCTTCATGGAAATAGGGATGCGGTGACTTTTAAGGGAGAGACAGTACACTTCAGTGCAAAGGACATCAATGAGCTATATCAGATGAAGGATAAACCTGATGCACCAGGGAATAAGATTATTGATGATTCTACAGAAGAACTGATGGAAGACGCGCTGAGGGTACAAGCACAACCAGGCACAAGATGGTCGGTCTCACCTAAAGGCATCCACATCTTGGAGTCCAAGTCTTTGCTACTGGAGGGAAGTCTCTGGGTTTATCTGGTCAAAAAGCGGCTGATCCCAACAACGCACGATCGAATTGTATCAAGGGATCGGGTAATGGCTGCATACTGTATTGCTTGCGGCCTTCCTATCGACGTGGGGCAGTTGATCGCAGGGCAGATCAGAGTATTGGTGGGGCATATACGGGGGCAGTACTTCTTCCCGTGGATCGTTTCAAGTTTATGCCTAACTATGGGTGTAGGCATTGATGAAAAGCCCATGCTAAAAGTCCACGACTTCATCAACATCAAAATTTTAAGGATGCTCCTCAAGGATTCCCCGCATTGTCCCCTAGCTGTCAGCAAAGAGACCTGCGATTGATTTGAATGTGCCGTAAGAACCCAGACCAAAAAGAAGACGAAGAGAAGATAAGGTAAAAGAAAGGGTTCATGAGTCACCAGCGCAAGATTCAGAGCCCACAAACCCTCTTCCCTTAGTTATCCGATCTCCAAGCCCTCCAAGCCCACCAGAGCAACCCTCTTCCCCTTTACACAAACCTTTTACAAACATTCCTCTTGTCCCCAACTCTCTTGTTATTCACCTAGCAACCTCACCTTCACCGACAACTTCATCACCATACCCCACCATCCTTCCATCGCAAGTTGATGACCCATATGATTTGGGTGAAGGCACATCTGCCCAACCCCAAAATGGTGTTGGCGAGACATCGCAGGCAAAACCATCCTCCACCTCCCTGGCTGTTGAGTTAGTTGAAATGAGAACCCTCTTTTCTCAACAGCAAGAGCTTGTATCCCAGTAGTAGCACTTCTTCAATCATCGATTTGAGGTAGCAATGGAGCGCATTGATGAGATTCAATGCAGTGTTGCGACTTCAAGGGAAGCACTCATTAATATCCAGCGCAGTATGCATAGAATCTTCCTAAACCAAAGGCAGATAGCGGAGCGCAATCAAGAGTATTTCAACTTTCTTACCGCCTATCTGCATGGTCCGATGGTGCCTCTGCATCTAAGGTAGCACTTACTATTTGATGATGCTTCGTTGCGCCACCTCAACATCCCCTACCGGATCCCCCTGTTCCTCAACCTTAATGTTTACTTTTTCTTCCAATTTGAGTTTTATTATTTATGCAGCCATTCATTATTTGTATTCAATTCTTTTATTATTTGTAAGTTAATCAAATTCTTTGACTCTTGTACATGCAATAGAAAATTTTTTGTAATGCGTTCATTTGTAATATATTTGTATACTTTGTTAATAGTCAATACAATCAGAGTATATATTCACTCTACTTTTTGCCTATGCCTCATTCTTTATTTTCCTTTGTTAATTTTTGTGACATTCTTAATCTTTTATTTTTACGATCTTCATTGTGTTGCTATGATGTATTATATGTTTACACTTTAGAAACATTTCCCATACTTAGTAAATTCTGACTAACACTTAGTTAACTCTTAGCTTAGCGGTACTTTACCTTTTATCTTTCAAAGTTCTGCTCAAACCTTCTTTTTGAACTTTTCTTTTAAGTGTTTGTCTAGTCTATCCAAACAACGCAATGAGTACCTTGCTCATCTTTAAATTTGGGGGTGAGGAAGGTCTGAGCAGATAATATCAAGAATATGCAGTATTTAAGAAAATGCGTCCATTTTCCATTTAAATATATATATATATATGTATAATATGTTATGCAAAACTCCAATATCAGCGCAAAGGAAAATTTCAAAAATTTTCCCAACCTGATAAGAGTTTAGTTGTAAAAGAAGTCTGCTCGTAGTTGGATTTTCATATGACACCCGTAGTAGCAAGCCAAAATGAAGATGGGTTTCCAAGACTAAAAAGAGTGCAAGGGATAGCTCCTCTGATATCATGAGTTAAAGTTGAAACTGGCATACAACCGTAGTTGGATGTTCGCATGACACCCGTGGAGACAAGCCAAAACGAAGAGTGTAACCATGATCAATTGTCTCTAAGTGAATAAATGATGCAAAGTTTTGCTCACCGCATATAGATACATCAAGTTGTTTTGATAAAGAAGAGATAAACATTCTATTTTGAAAACTGGAAAAGTTTCTTTGAGCAGAATTTTGTTACATAGAAGCATAAAGTAGGGCCTTGCTAGGAATTAGCAAGGATAGAAGAAAAGAGCGATGTCAAGGAATGTGCCTAAGTGTAACATTCGGAGTCGTTGTAGAAATGTAGGATAGGAATGGAGCATGATTGCCTTAGTAGAAGATATGCTTGAGGACAAGCATATATCTAAATTTGGGGGTGTGATAACTTGTGGAAATACAAGTTATTTATGCCACCTTATCTAGATATTGCGGCCAAAAGTTAGTAATTATGCGCCAATTGTATGAAAATTAGCCTAGTATTGCAATAATTATAAATGTTTGCGATTACACCCACTAACACCAAGAAGATGGAAGACAAGCTGAACTTTACTCTGTCTTGCAGGAGACCAAGCCACCGCTTGTGCTCAAGGCTCACGAGAGACTAATCAATGCATCTTTGTCACATTGCATTCGTCAATCAACAATTACCGTAATGACGGCGCAATGCGACAGTCGATCCAAGAGTTATGCTTCAACCACTTACGGTAATAAAAACAAACACCACATGCAAACCTATAATTGAAAGATGCAGTTGAGCAACACAAGAGTAGAGGATTGAGACACGTATACAACTAACGATTGTGCAGAATTGACGGTCTGATTGCATAACAGAAGGAATAATATCCCTCCATCTTCGGAATTACCATAACCATGAGTGGGGACCATAAGGCCGGAGTCAAAGATCTGCACCTATAAATACCCCATTGATTTTAGAGAAAAGATATGCTACTTGATACGGGGGCTAAGTGCTGCTAGATTGTAGAGAAAAGGCTGAGTTGAGTGCTTAAGAGAAGAAATCCGAGAAGAAGACGACATAAGGCCGAGAGGTGAATCTCAGATCCAACCTGCCAAACTCCCGATCGGAAGCTCTGTTCAAAGATCCCTGCTACCGGTAGAGAAAGCTTGAGAGGGAAGCTCTTCCTACCATCAAATCCATCCTATCCGGCAAGCAGATCTTCATTAAATCTGTGCCAAGACATTGGCACTTGTTTGTATCTGTTCTATCTCCCTTTCATTGTGTATTTCATGTTTTCTTTATCTCTTCATTCACGCACCATGTATCAAACGCTTAGTAGAAATATTAAATGTTTCGATAAATTCCATTTACCATTCTCTGTCTATTTCCGTTCACCCACTAATCACTTTCTCCATGATGTCCCTTAACCCCCTGATGAGCAATATGAATCACTAAGAACTTAATCTGTATTAAAGATATAAAATACGTTTAACTAAAGGATGCTAGACGACATTTTCATCTATGAGAGCAGAAGTGAAGGTGTCATTCTGATCGATCGAGAGAAGGTTAGAAGAATGCATTAACTAAAGCGAGTAGTACTTCCAGACAAGGAAGCAACCTTGCGTTCATTACGTTAGTCTCTGTTTCACCACGGACGTGTGGGAGCGCGGCCGATCACTGAGAGGTGTACACCAAGAGAAGAGCGGAACAGTATTTGTACCTTCAATCCAATCAAGAACTTGCGTTGTTTGTATTATTTTTCTTTCTCTTTCTATTCTATTCATAAGACTTGTCGCCACATCCCATGTCTTTGCATAACTTTCACAGCCAGCCTTAATCCCAGCATCTTGTACATGAAGTCTCTATCTTGTATCATCTAGCTTAGGTTTACTGTATTTTTATGTTTTTATCGCATCTTTACTGTTTTCCTTTATTTTATTGCAATTTATATACTTATACAAACTCATTTTTAAATATTTAAAACTTGGTTGGATATATCATGAACGTACCGCAATAACCTAAACCAGTTCTCGTGTTCGACCTCGGATCACACCAAGAAACTTGCGGTGGAATTATACTTGGTTCCATCGTAAGGAAACTTTTGACAATGCATGGCATACTACATGAACATCCATAATTAACACATAACTATAAATAGTATCGCATCATTGTAAGCAATTTATATCATTAATCCAAACACGTTACAGTTGCGCTAATACTCGCAGCGCATCTTCCATTTGTTCTTCAGTGAGATCATCAATGATTTTGTTACCCGGTGCATCCGGGTTATCCTTCATTTTATATAGTTCATTGATCTCCCTTGTGCTGAAAGACACCATTCGCCCTTTTATGGTCACCACATCCTTGGTGCCATGTAGCCGTCCATGGTAGAAGTCGCGCACTACCTTTGTAACAACAATGGCTGGGCACTGGAAAAATGTGTCCCAACCATGCTCCACGATCACGCTCATGATTAAATCTGGTAGTGATGTTGGCGTAGGGAAAAAGCCCATCTCCATCAACAAATCATCGTTCTCTTTCTTTCTTGATGGACGCACCTTTGCCAATGCGAGCTT
>NC_052355.1:8652780-8653792 GCF_009727055.1 Benincasa hispida
CTCCTCTTCTAATGCGTTGATCAAAATTGAAAGGTCAACGTTAGACCCTTACGACGCATTCTCCTTGCGACGCCGCATCAGGGGGGTAACTTCTCCTTCTTTGCCTTCGTCAGCCGCAACAATTTGCATTGTTTCAGGCTGTGCTGGCTCCCTATGTTGCACCGGTTCCCCCCCGTCCTCCCTCACGGAGCTGGATTCTCCATCCATCTCTGGGTTTGCAACCCTCTTCTTCTTTTCTTCTTCTTCTTCAGGCGCCTTTCCTCACACCTGCGCTCTTTCCTTTCTCCCCTCTCGTTCCTCTTCCTTAGCTTGGCCTCCTCATCTTTTTCATCCTCCTTTTTTTCTTTATTCTTTTTCTCTTTGCGATGATGGGATGGTTCACCTTCTCCAACCTTCTTTCCCTTGTTCTTCTTTTTCTTCTTTTTCTCTTCTTCCACCTCTTGTTGCTTCTCTACCGCGACTTCTTCTAACGCGACTCTGATGGGTCCGTCATAGGATTCTACTTGCGTAGTTTCCTTAGGATCCCTTATGGCCAGAGCTTCTTCTTGTCTCCTCTTCCAACACTTCCTCCACCGTTGCCACTTCCTCAGTCACCGCCACTGTCACCTCCTCCGTAGACAATGGTTGATTTACAACCACTGGCTTGAGCAGTCCTCCTCCTTTCTTCAAGTTACTCAGAATGTTTCCGAATACCTCATTTTCATCTCGTCTATTCTTTTCGCTTTCAGTAGAGACTGTTGGAGTTGGGAGTGGGGTGCTTTCAGTACTTTGCCTCCTTTTGAACTGAAATGGTCTGACGGCTAAAGGGTTTCGTCGGGGTCATCTGGCGATTCTCGAAACAGAGTGAGGCAGAGCAGCAAGACAGCAACTAGCAGCAAGGAATGCTGCCTCTCGCATGGAAAGTTGGTCAGTTGAAGGTGTTGAGGGTGAAGCGAAAGGTTGGGAAGTTCGGTCGACCATGGATGCTGAGGTGTAAGAAAGATGGAAAACGTTAGGGTTTCAAGGAAGAAGA
>NC_052355.1:8654864-8678872 GCF_009727055.1 Benincasa hispida
TAGAGGGTTTGAAGATGAGGGTTGTTGATTATGTGAGTTGCCCTTAGGAGTTGCCCCCTGATCGATTGTATTATGGTGAAAACGGAGGAGGAGGCTCCCTCGATTCTCCCACTTTGTGGTCTATTGGTCCCCCTATCGGTTAGGGATTCCTCCCCAACAGGTTGATGATTACCTGCAACCGGATTGTAGGGTGTTGCTGAAAGGGGTTGTTTTTGGATGCACTATTAACTTGTTCTGAATATTCGATGGCACCAATTCCACATTTCTGCTACATGAGCCCCTCCACAATTAACGCAACTTATTTCGGCCACTTGAGCTGGTGCAGCGGGTTGTGCTGATTGTTGGCGGATGGCTCCTTGATTGATTGCCATCGATTAGAGGATTGAGGTAACTGCGGCTATTTGAGCGGCCAATGTGGTCATTGTCTCCGTAGGGACAATGGCAGTGTCAGTCTTCTTTCTTTCAGAGCCTCTGCCTCCATAACCATCATCAATCCAGTCATCCATGTTTTGCGATATGCAGTCAAGGATGACCTTGGCCTCGGTATATGTCTTGTCCATAAAACCTCCCACCGCGGAGGCGTCAGCAACAGCCTGCATCGATCTGTTCAGGCCATTGTAAAATGTCTCCATCAAGACGCAATTGAGTATCCCAATATACGGGCAGTTCTTCACCAATCTTTGAAATCGCACCCAGGCGATGCTCAGGGTTTCATTGTCCATTTTCTCAAAGTTCATCACATCCTTTTGTCACCTTACGTTGATGGCCGGTGGAAAGAACTTCTTCATGAATCACTCACCCAGCTAATCCCATGACGTAATCTCGTTCAGCTCTAGTGAGTGAGCCCACTTCTTTTCTTCGTCCCTCAAGGTGTAAGGGAATAAATACAGTCTAATATCCTCAGGGGTAATGCTAGGTAATGAGAAGTTGCCACACATTTCGACAAAACTGGTCAGGTCGACATGTGGGTCTTCACCTTGTAGACCCCCAAATTGCCCTGCATTCTGGATCATTTGGAGCATAACTGGTTTTATTTCAAACCTTGCATTCTCCTCTACTGTAGGCCTCGAAATCCCAGGCGAAAAATCATACACGTTGGGTGCCGCATATTTCCTCATGGGAATGTTACGATCAGCAGCAAGGAAGACTGGGTCCTGCACTGGCCGTACCGCCCCTTGATTTTCTACGGGAGCTGCGTTGTCCATATTATCTGCCATATCAGCTGCTCTCTTTTTCCTTGCTCGATTATGGCATGCCGTGCGCGAAAAGTACGCTCGATCTGAGTCAACTATGAATTCTGGTTTGGTACCAGTACTTATAAACCGTCAGACTACTCTCCGCATTGAACAACCAGTACAAAGAGATCTGTCCTGCAAAATACGACAAACATACTTAAACAATAACGGTTAACCAATCCCCGGCAACGGTGCCATAAACTTGACATGCAAATTTTCAGTCTTTACCATCATACAAGCTCATCATAAAGTTGTAACGCATGTATGAATATGAATGAATAAAATTAATCTTCTTATGTCATACAACGCATGGATGATTACGATGGTATGTGATACTACTTCTAGATATGCGTTATTAATGAATGTTCTTGTAGTATGTTGTGCATTGTCACTAGTTTCCTTTCATTGAAATCAAGTATAATTTCACCGCAAGTTTCTCGGTGTGATCTGAGGTCGAACACAGGGTTTGTTTTAGGTTAGTTGCGTTATATTTGTGGTATGTGCGACCAGGGGTTTTTCAATTTAATAAAAGTGTGGTTTGTACATGTGATAAAGTAAATTGTTCAGTAAAGTAATGATAAGCGATACAATTGCGATAATAAAGTAAATTGTGACAAAAGTAAAATGCGATAAAATAAACCTAAGCTATGATGATACAAGATACTGAGGTTGAGACTGACTGTGAAGAATATACGAAGATCGTGTTATGCAGTGGCAAGGCTTATGTGCGAAATAGAAAGAGAAAGGATAATTAATATAAATAGTGCAAGTTTCTTAATTGCATTAAAGATATAAGTACGGTTCCACTCTCCCTTGGCATACACCTCTCGGTGATCGACCGTGTTTCCCACATCTCTGTGGTGAAACAGGGACGAACGTAGTGAATGCAAGGTTGCTTCCATCTCTGGAAGTACTTCTTGCTTTAGTTAACGCATTCTTCTAACCTTCTCTCGTCAGATCAGAATGGCATCTCCACTTCTGCTCTCACAGGTGAAGATGTCGTCTAGCATGCTTTAGCTAAACATCTTTATTTCTTTAGCACAGATTAAGTTACTTGTTTAATTCATATTAATCACCAAGGGATTAAGAAGACATCGTGGAGAAAGCAATTAATGGAGGAACGGAAGTACACAAAAATGTGTAAATGAAAGTGATCATGACATTTAATTATAAAATCAAGCGTCTGATAGATGATTGTGAATGATTTAGACTAAGAAGATGAAGTACAATTGATGAATAAGAGTTAGAAACAGATGCAGAAGAGTGCCAATGTCTTGACACCGATCTGAATGGAGAGATTGCTTGCCAGCGTAGATGGAGTGAATGGAAAGATGAGCTTCCCTCTCAGGCTTGCTCAACCGGTAGAGTTGATCTAGGTACAGAGCTTCACGACGAGTATTTGGAATGATTCGCCTTAAGACTCACCTCTCGGTCTTGTCTCTTTTCTTCCCGGATCTTCTTCGATCAGCACTCAGATCAGCCTTTCTCTCAATAGCCTCGTATCAATTATCCCATGTATCAAGTATATCTTCAGTGAATTCTTTGAGGGTATTTATAGGTGAAAGCATTGACTCTCTGACTAGTGGTTCCCACTGTATTGTTATGGAAATTCCGACAATGGTGGAATAAATTTTCCTTCTGTTATGCAATCAGTCCGTCAAAAATGCACAACGATTAGTTGTACACGTGTCAAAATCCTCCGTGATTACGCTGCTCATTTGCATCTTTGATCGTGTGCCCGCATGCGGTGTTGTTTTTTATTACCGCATGCGGTTGAAGTTCAGCTCTGGATCGATTGTCGCATGTGTCGTCATTGCGTTGATTGTCTATTCATTCCTAAATGATGGATGCAATGCGACGTAGATGCGTTAATCTTTCTCTCTTGAGCCATGAGTTCATACGGTGACTAGATATCCTGCAAAACAGACTTGAAATATTCTTTTGTACCACCACAATGGTGTTAGTGAATGTATTGACAACAATTTATAATTATTGTATTTCTTAGCTAATTTCCATACAATTAAAACAACTTTACTCTCTTTTGGCCATAACATCTAAATAAAGCAGTATAAATAACTTGTATTTCTACAAGTTATCAATAGTTTTGAATGACGTTCCAATTTTTTAGGATTTTCCACCAACACGTGTGTTGGCCATCCCCAAATCCTAAAGTGACGTAAATTGCCTTTATGCCCTTTCCATAGCTCATAAGGTGTTTCTGAAACACTTTTAGAGGGAACGTTATTGAAAATATAGACAGCAGTTTCTAATGCATGTCCCCAAAAGGAATCATGTAACTTAGTAAAGCTCATCATTGAGCGAACCATGTCCAACAAGGTTCTATTTCTTCTTTCAGATACACCATTCTACTGTGGCAAATTAGGTGCAAAGAGTTGTGACTTGATTCCATGTTCTATCATATAGTTCTGGAATCTTAAGTCCATGTACTCCCCACCTCGATTTAATCGTAGTGTCTTAATTGTTCTACCTAACTGGTTCTCAACCTCAGCCTTATATTCTTTGAACTTTTCAAAAGAATTAGACTTGTGATGCATTAGGTAAATATGACCATACCTTGAATAATCATCAAAAAAACTGATGAAATATTCATACCTACCTCGAGCTTTGACATTCATCGGTCCACAGAGGTCCGATGTACGAGCTCTAAGGGTATTGTGGCTCTGAGATCTTTTCCAGTAAAAGTTCTCTTAGTCATTTTTCCCTCAAGAAAAGACTCACATGGAGGTAAATAATTGACTTCTAACTGATTTAGGAGTCCATTCTTAACCAATCTCTCAATCCTTTTGAGATTTATGTGGCCAAGTCTTAGGTGCCATAAATAGGCATTAGAAGAAACTTTTTGTCTTTTATTATGAGTTTCAGCTGTTCTAAACATCTCAGTATTTAAGAAAAATTTTGCTTTAATTGGTCTTAATTTATATAAGTTGTTTTCAAATATAGCAGAACAAATTTGAATACCTTTTCTGTAAATGAACGCTTCATTAACTTTAAAAGATATTTTATACATTTGTTCCAATATACATGTGATAGATATTAAATTCCGTCTCATTTTAGGAGCATACAAAGCATCTTTAAGTATGATATATCTATCGTTGAAAAACAACTTCAACTCTCCACTGTATCGGCCGAAGACAACCTCTCCTTTCCAAACTTGAGGGTGATCTCGCCTTCTTCAAGCTTTTTCCAGGAACTAGTTTTCTTGAAAAGAGAAGCAAATATGATTAGTGGCTCATGAATCCAATATCCAGGTTGAATGATCATACTCTACTAAACATGTTTTTAGTAACTAGTAGATAATCATATTTACCTTGTGCTTCTTTCGAGGCAGGGCTGAGGACATTCCTCAATTAAGACAAATTTCAGGTCATGCTATTACTATTTGAATTCCATATTGTTTTTCATGTTCAGTAATTATCGTGTTTTAAGTTTCTCGCAAGCTAATAGTTGAATTTAATTGAGCTATTCATTGCTGAAAAAATATATCCTTTTTAGTAAAAAAGCATTAATTTTTTAATCCAAACAAGTTTAGCAAAAAAAAAAAAAAGAAAAAAAAAACTATAATGTACCCTTCAATTATTATATTTTGCAACGATATTTCAACGGTTTAGAATAACCTTTCACCGAGGGGTTGATCGGCTATTCCTCCGTTGAACCAAGACTATCTTACTAGATACTATCACCAGAATAACTTTTAATGAGCTATAGTAGCTCAGTTATCGACTAACTTGGTCAAGAATTTACTAACACTTAGTAATTCTCGTAAGTGTGACCTCTATTTCCAGACCTCAAAGATCGGAATCATTAATGCTCCCAAAAGTTGGAAAGACAAGAATGAAAAGGACCTGAGAGACCCTATCAATTTCTAGAGTTCGCGAAGTTCCAAATCCTCTAATACAGCCCTCCGATTTGGTAAGGTCGCTCCAGGGCAGACATGTAGTCGCATTAATAGGAATCTCACGATTCGACCTAATGGAAGAGACCGTAGGATGTGTTGACCACACTCCTTCTCCCACTTACTATGAACAACTTTCCCTATTCACCTTAGTATTGACTCATGCAAACACTCTCCGAATGGAGTCCGCTCCTAGGGAGGCCCAAAGCCAAGTATAAATCTTACGGTGTGAACACTTAGGGACGCTAGAGCTAAAAGTACATTACTTCCCTCCAGCTGAAGTGTTCTATACGGTTAGGGTATAAAATACTTAGCGATATATTTTGGCTAACTAAACATATCCTAAGTCTAGGTGATTCATCCGAGTATAACTTTTATACTTGATTTTTAACTTATGATATCTAGGTGATAAACAAATTTTATTACCTCACATCGTTCACGCATGCTCATAAAATCGGTTTAACTTAACTAAAACGCCGGCTCGATCTCCAGGTAGTAGGTGCTCCATGAACCGTCAACTTAAAAACCTTCAACCTTAGTCATCTTATCTGATTTTTTGCCAAGATCTTGCCGAGTGAGTTTTCTTGTAACTTCGGTTTTACAAGATATCGACCTATTTTCTATGAAAATTGGGATTGCTCGATGGTTAACTCTAAATGAGCATGCATCTTATCTTTGTTATAGATTTTAGAAGTCTAGGTTATTTTATAACAATTATAACCCTAGAGCATTCATCTATAACATGCTTCCTTCAATCAAACATGCTTTAATATAACACTTATATTAAAACTAAGCATGCATAGTATATATTTTATAAAACTTATAAGATATAACAAATGCATATCACATGCTTTTCCTATGGTGGGGTTTTAAAACTATATGGCATACTATATGTACACTTAATCAAACAACATTATACATCACATGCATAATAGGTAGACAACACTAAAGTGGACCGATTTTGGCATTCAAAACAAACAAATAACTAATTTATTACACAAATCAGCAACCAGCTTCTCGGAGTCGGCTTCAAACACTTTGAATCATCTGGAACCACTTAGAAACCACTCGAACCGGCCCAAAAACTCCAAAAATCAAGTTGAACCGGTTAAACCGGCTCAACCAGGTCAAACAGATCAGTCCAGACCGTCTGGACCGGCTACTCAACAAACGTTGGCACGGTCAACGGAGGCATGGGCGCGCGGATCGCGGAGCAGGTCGACGCACGGGTGCACGAGCCACGGGCGAATGGTGCACGCGAGGCAGCTTCGAAGCGGGTTGTGGAGCGCGAAGCGCGAGCAGGCGAACGGGCGTGCAGGTCGCGCGAAGCGAAGCAGGTGTTCGCTTGTTTGATCCGGGTGGGGTAGGCGTACGAAGCAAGCACGCGTGCGAGAAAATGGGTGGCGAACCAGATCGGGTCAGGTCTGGGAGCCTTCTCTCGGGTTTGGTGGTCAAATTCAGGTCTGTAAGCAAAAAAACCTTCAATTTTGCTGCTATCCTCTCTCCCGGAATCAAGAAATTACAACCTAAGTTCAACTCTAATGACTCCAACAAATTTACAGACCCTTTTACACACATTAATGCTCATAAACATGTGAGCAATTACAAATTTCCACAAGAAATTTAAAGAAGAAAAATGCCAAAATCATAATAAATCCACTTTAGTCCATATTTCATTCAACCTTTGAATAGAAAGGAAAAAAAACACCCACCAAAAGCAATTGAGCGTAATTAAAGCATGCTCTGATACCACATGATGGAACACGAGACATACGCAGCAGAATAAGGATCTAATTACACTCTAATTTCTTTTAATTGAAAGAAATTTAGCATGCAAAATGAAGAAAAAACAGTAAATTAACTTACCATTTAAGCTCCCGAAAACCGCTTTTCCTTACTGAATCTCGACCCGAACTCTTTCGAACCACCACTAGAGTTGACCTACTATCCTCTAGACTTAGAAATGGGTTGTGAGACTCGATGGATTAAGAAAACCGAGAGAAAGAAAGAGATGGAAAAAGAAAATGGAATTTGGATAGGGTTTGGGTTTATGTTTTTAGCCCAATTTTGAAAACTAAATTGGCAAAATGTCAAAAACCTTTTTCATCCAAACGATGTGGCGCCACACACATTCTCATGACTTGAGAGGTGTCTACTTATAGTAGGACTATGAGATATTGTTGATTAGAGGAATCAGTGGTACTTAAGGAGTTAGATGTAACTACAGGTGCAAAACGATAAATTGGCCCAACTGACTTATGAGCATCTGTGATGGGTTATCGTACTATTGACTGGATATATCCGATGGACACAGAAATATATCTATGGCGAGAATCATGCAGTTGTCTGTCTTTAATGGAGTGCCCGGTAGTTAACGGATGATGGTTTTCGTGGCTAAAGAGTTTAGTAAGCTATTCACTTATCGTTGGAGCTTCAAGCTACAGGTCCATCAGGTCCCCTTAGTAGCTCAATGGATTCAAGCTTTGGGTTAGTTTGAAGTGTTCAAATTGACAAGAGGGAGTTTAATTTTATATGATATGATTAAACTGCTTCAATTATATATGATATAGTTGACATGATGTATGAGATACATTAATTGGAGGAAAGGATATAAATAAGATTTATATCAAGTAAAAGAGAAAATGACTGGTTTAAATATCACATATGATGTGATATTAAAACTATAGGTTATAAATATAATATGATAAGTTAGTTATTATATTTATTTATAAGTAAAAATTATGATATAATTGTTGGTGGTTTTCTCTGTAACCGTGCGTGAAAGTGGGAGGTTGCATTCAGTTTTCATAACTAAAAGAATAAAATAAAAAAAAATCATTTTGGAGAGAATCGTAATATCGCTTCATTGGTTGTACATTGCCTCTCGTTTAGCTCATGAGAGTCTACACGATAGCTCAAAGTGTTTTCCTAAACGATCGTGTACATGCGCATCTCTCTAACGATCGTGTTGTTTTACTAAACGATCACGTGCCCGAGCAAGATTCACTCAACAATCGTCTAAACGATCAAGACACTTTACATAAACGATCATGCACCTTTTTCTAAACAATCAAGCACCAGTCTATATGTAGACACAAACCTCTCCCACTTGCTTGGTTGTTGAATACGATCGCTCTTTCCTCATTCCCTCTACTAAATCCAACAGAGCCCACACCTCCTAGATTCTCACTCCGAGAATACCAAGTCAATGTTAGTGTCCTAGTTGCTGATTGTTTGTGGAGAAGAAAGTTCGGTAACTGAGCGACAACGAGAGATTTGGGTAGACAATTGGCTTGGCGTTGCAGCGTCAGCGAGAGGTGATGATCCAAGTGAGAGCGAGAGAAAGACAGAAGAAGAGTTCTTCAAAGCCGAATCTCTCGTTCCTTTGTGTTTAATTTATTTAAAGCATGCCGTAATTTATTCTGAAATGTATAACTTGTATGTATTTTTGTGAATGCCTGTAGTTCTGTCACAATGAATTTGGAACGATCTTGCTTCTGCTCATAGGTACTATTTGATAAGAGTTCCATCACCAACGTAGTCAGTAGCTATAATGCCTAGCTGTCCTTGCCATGTCATGTGCATCCTTGCCTGTCTAACCTCACATGGCTTTGGTTAGCACATTTTCCATGCTTCAACATATGGCTTCACCCTCGGTCATACCTACCCTAAAGGTCAATGCCTTTTGTGCACCTAAATGACCTCTATGAGCATGGCTGTCGCATGCTAGGCCACATTCTTCAACGTAAAGGCTATTAATGCATGGCACATTTAGCTATCATAGTTAACCAAAATTTTCTTACTAAGTGTCTCAATGCCAATGCTATCCGAGAGCCTTGTTTCATACTTAGAATTTTTCCTTCTTCTTTATCATCCTCAAGCTTTCCCCTACAATATTACATTAACTTATACTTAAATTTAATTAACATACAAATTATCATACTTATGTAGGAAAGATAGGGTTCGAGATTTACATCATGCACATCCACTCTAACTAGTTAGGCCTTTCGAGGTGACAACCAATTACACGTAACATGATTCTAATTTTAATTAACATTTAAAGGTTGGCTAAGGTGTGACAGGACGATTAGGCCATGAAGGTAAGTAGTTAAGAAATTAAAATATTCATGGTTCCGTTCCGTCTGCATGCGCTGGAACTGACAAAGGACGAATATGTTGCGTTGCACATGGACAAGGGATTGATGGATGGGAGCTAAGCTTCAATACAACTTGATAATGGATTGGTAAATGGGGTCTAGCTGTGCCTGGAACTCTTGGGCAATAAAGCTCTTGAATTCATTGAAGCTAAAGGGTAGAAGTGGTAGAAGTTGGGGTGGGTATGGCGAAACATCCAAGGGGTGGGTTACGACGAAACATCCAAATTCTTACCACCTACGGGTTAAGACTAGTGAGATGGACCAGTGCCTAAGTCGAGTGGGTCATGAAATTTGGACATAAGAGGAGGTGTTTTTTCTTTGGTGGGCAGGGAAGGATTTTTCCTCGGTGATTGGACACAAGAATTACTCGGATGCTACTTCAATTCGCTTATCTTCTTCTACCTTTTTCTACATTTCTTCTTCTGCCAACACATGGGCAGGACGGACATCCTCATGATCAAGCTTCCTCACCACATTGCCAGATATGATAATTAGATGGGCCTTTTCCATCATCACCGCCTTTCTCTCGTTTTTCGTTTCATGTTATTCCTTTTCCTTCTTAATACGCTCAGTAGTATGCACATCAGCAAGGTCCACAGAAGACCTTGTTGCGGTGACCTCAGGACTTGTCGCTTGTACTTCAACCATTGCTCAAGTAGCCTCTTACGTTGCTTCTCGACTTCCGAATCGACGAACTAAAGGTGTGGTTATTGCATCCTCGTCTTCCTCCTCATGTTCCCGAGGTTGGGCCTCAAATGCGGCCAACCACTCTTATAGAAGTTCAACAATTTCTTGCTTAATTAGCTCAGCAATCTTCCTCGCCAACGAATTTTAAACCCTTACGGTTGTGAATTGCCCCTCAATTGTCTGGCTTTTAGTTCTGCACCGACGTCTTTGTAAACCCCACACATTTTTTATATAATAATGTAATTTCAGTAATGTTATTATTTGGTAATTCAATAATTGCTTAGTCGGAGGGCATTTTTGGAATTTTAGATCTCAAGTATAAATGCAGGAATTTAAGTTTGGTGGAAAATTATTCAATTTTGAATTTCAATGTGAAAGTTATGGCAGAAATTAATTTTCCTTTCGAAACGGAAAGAATTTATTATAATTATACCTTCCTTTTTAGTTATTACATTTACTATTATTATTATTTTTAAACCCCCACCAACCCTTCTCTTTCATCTTCCTCGCACCGTATGGTAACACCACCATCCCCAATTTTTCTTTCTTCTTTCCTTCCAACTGCACGCCACTTCCGTCCAAACCCACGAACGCCGCGCCTCACCTCTTCTGACCGCGAGCATCTATTCAGCAGTGTGCCTCCTAAGTCGACTCGACTCCCTTCAGTTGTCTGTGCCACGAAGCAGTCGCCGCCACTCGATTCACGAGATCAGCCGCATCTCTGATTGTCGAACCCCGACAATATCGCTCGCCAACCCGCGCTGGTCTCCGTGGATTACAGGTCGTCGCATAGAGTCTCGAGATTCCACAGTCACTCGCGCCCAGATCTGAAGATTCACAACCCGATGGCCAGGTCGCTCACCATCAGTCACGCAAGGGTGCTTCGAATCCGTCGTTTCTCGCCGTTTGTGCTGCCAACAGTAAGGAACGTCGGAACTTGTGGATTTGGGTAAGATTGTGCCATTTTTTTTAATTGGATTTATTGGCTAATGGTGTTATGCTTCAATCTATTGACACGTATTTGTTTGGGCTTTAAAAATCAAGTTTTGGAGAAGCTTTGAAGTTAAAAGTGTGCTGTCAAGAGGATTTGGTTGTGATTTCGACAATCTTTTGGGTAAGATTATTGGGAATTATTTGGTTAATTTGGTTATTGGAACTAAGCTCTTTTATTAATTGCAATTTGGATTATGTTTAGGCCTAATTCAAGATCCATTCAAGCTAGGGGGAAGATTAATTTGCTTGTCGCTTAGACATAATTTTGACTTCGAGATAAGTAATCTTACTACTGGAACTGCCCACGGGCCAGGCTTTAGTTGTATGCTAGTATGGTGAGTGTATGTTATGGTAAATTGTTAGCATGTTGATTGATAGTATGACCTGAATCAAAGTATGTTCTGGCACAAGTTCTGAATTGTTTAAATACACACCTAAGCACTTGATCGTTAGTATGTGATGGTATGTGTTTTCATATATCAACGTCTGATCTGCTGGTGTTGAGGCATACTTATATGTTCTAGAATTATGATGTAAGGTTTACATGAATGTTATATAATATGTTGTTGAGGATTATGTGTATGTGATGGAGCCATGGTACCAAGGATTTCATTTATGTTTTAGAATTGTACGGTGTTGATTCTTTGAACGTTGAGCTGTGTGAATATCCTCATTGATTAGTTAGATGCTCACCAGTTTTATGTTTCCTTCGGGATTCACCAGTTTGTGTTTCCTTTGGGATGCACCAGTTTTGTGTTTCCTTCGAGATGCACCAGTTTTGTGTTTCCTTCGAGATTCACTAGTTTGTGTTTCCTTCGAGATTCACCAGTTTGTGTTTCTTTCGGGATTCACCAGTTTTTGTTTCCTTCGGGATTCACCAGTTTTCTGGGCATACTTAACTACAATAGGATAGGACTCAGTCTCTTGTCTGTTTCATGTGTTTTTGTGCCATAGGTGGGTATCTAGACGACATAGATGCCTAGCTTGACCCCAGTGGTGGGGTTACTTACTGAGTATTTCATACTCATCCTTTCTTATGTTGATGTTTTAGGAAAAGGTAAAGATGCACCGACGATGGCGCAATGGAATTCGTGATCGTGTCACTGGGACTAGACTTTTTTGCTTCCGCACCTTGAAATTTGAGTCCTTATTTTCCTCTTAATATTTAGTTTTACTGTTTAAAATTTATTACTAAGGATTATTTTTTATATATACTTTTGTTAGTCTTTAAGAATTTTGGGTACCCTATTATTTGTTTTAACAATTGCATTTAATAAATGTCTTTTGAACTTCTCTTGTTTAATTAGCATTTATTTCAAATAACTGAGCGTCGTTTTAAATTCTTTGCATGCATTTATTTTAGTAACGGCCTTAGCTAAGTCCTAGGGGGTCGGGTCATTACATCTTTCTTCCCTCCTCAACGTTTTTCTCTTCTCTCTTCCTTTTCTTATTCTCTTCTTTCTTCTTATCCTTCTCTTCTTTCTTCTTCTTATCTCTTTCCAACTCTTCATTGTCTTGGTCTTCTTTTTCCTTTTTCAACTTTCTCCTTCTTAGCTTTTTGCTTCTGTTTCACATCCTTCATTACTTCTCTAATGAATCCCTCATTAAAGTTCATAGGTACATTCTTCTTAGGATCTGTGGTCGCAAGGGTTTTCTCTTGCTACACCACCACCACTCCAGCCTGGCTTTCTCCTTACTTCATAGGCTAGTTAATGACTCTAACATCGATCAATCCCCCATCCTTTTCCATATTACGCAGAATGATTCCAAAGACTTCCATTTCATCCTTTTGTTGCAACTCGCTTATATTAGGAATCTTGGATGCGGCCACCTCAAAACTGGTGGAAGGGATGCCTTTCTTGCACGATCCATCTTAACTGACCAAGGATGATGAAGCAGTTGTAGATGGAAGTGGTTTTCAGGTGGTTTTTGGATGGATGTGTGGTCAAAAAAGCTTTTGCTGAGCAAGAGCTCGTTGGCTCGTGGCCAAGAAAGCCCCTCCCTCATTGCGATGGGGCTTCTGGTCGGCAGAGCTGAAGAGCTTGGATGGCCGAATGGCTTCCAACACCATCAAGGATAGACTTTTGGTTACTGGGCTTCTGGGAGGCTATGGATTATGAAGAGAAAGATGTAAGAAAGTAATTAGAAGGGCGATCAGAGATTGTGAAGAAGACGACTGCTCGAGGGGCTGAACGATTTAGGGTTTATGAAGGTGATAAAAGACGAAATGAGGAAATGAGCCGGTTACTGAAGAAACTCTTTTTAGAGAGGACATACGAGCGGAAGCAAGATCGTTCCAAATTCAACGTGACAGAAATATCGTATTCACAAACATACAACAAGTTATGCATCTACAAACAAATTACAACATGCTTTTAACAATTAAATAAAAAAGGAATGAGAGACATACCTCTTAAAGAACTTTTCTTCCCTTGAACTCTCGCTCTCGTTAAGATCAGCAACTTCTCGCTGTTGTTGTGATCGCCAAGTTAATCGTCCACCAAATCTCACTGTCGCTCACCCACGCACGGTCTTTGATGACATGCAGAAATGCATGTCATCTTAGGCCTTTCACTTAGAATTATGAGGGATGATAAGCAGAATATGCGGCAATTATGTTAGGAATTCACAAGAAATTCAGCTTGCGGCATTCAACATTAAGAATCTCAGCTAACCTAATATTATGCGCTATTATGCGTTTAATGTTCTATTTTTGTAGCTAACGCAGGAATTGGATGTAAAAGTGGAAACCGGACCACTGCTTAGACGACCGCGTGCGGAAAAAATCTCCATCGCAAAGGTGAACGCGTTCAATCAATGCATGGATGTTGCGGTAATCAGCTGCATGCATCCATCTCATGGGAATTGTGCTAGCCAAGCGATTTTGGTCATCGTGTAGAGTTACGGTATTAAGTGAATGCGGTCACTACATGATTGCGGCTACACGATAACGCATGTAAAGGGATCAACACAAGGTTGGTGGAATGAATGCATCAATGCATCTACTTCGAGAAAATGAAAAGATGATGTTGACAATTCACCTACCACACCGTTGGTAGCAGAGGTTCAGAAAGGACTAAACGCGCCGAATGTCAGAATCAGAGCAGTCCATCAATGATGTCGGCGATCCAGAATCTATATAAAGAAGCCGATGAGCAGAATTCTAACTTGTCTGGTGATTATCCCTACAACCTAGGGTTTATCCCTGCGATCCAGAAAAAATGTGTTAGAGGAAGCTCGAGAGTTCTTCACGTCCTTCATCCATTCCGAGTGATGATCGGAGCCTTCGACCGGAGCTAGATCTCGGAAGAGTCAGCTCCACCGCCCATCCATGGCACCACCGGCAGCCTTGACGCACATCCGCTGGAAGCAAGTCTTTGTTTCCAGCCGGTCATTTCATTTTTCCCTTCTTGTTCTTATATTGTATTATACTACATTTTGAGATATAAGGAATTATTACATTTCTGTGTTCCTTCTATTCCATCTCCATCTTCTTTACTTAGCATCCTTACTTTCATTGATCACTTAATGAGATTGCTTGAGTATCGCATACTTAGTCGTGGATTAGGGATATGAAGCATGTAGCAAACCACCGAGAGGTGTGCGTTGTGCGAATATGTGAGAAAACCTTATTTGTTAGTGTGAAGCTGTGGCAACGCCTGTCTATAGGCTAACGCATTACTTGTCTATAAGTAAAGTCAGCAATAGCCAACTGCGCGGGAGGGTAAGTGGTTGGTCGCATTAAGCAATGTAAGTCATTGTTCACTAGAGATAGGAATAATCTTGCATCAACCAAGTTTATGCGATTGCCTTGTCTTATGAGCGCATCATCCATCACGTAGGCGTACATGGAAGAGTAGTCTAAAATCCAAATCTAAGACTCGGGAGAGCGGATTGGAAGACATAAACAAGAATGGGGAACTTAGAGATAAGCTTCGTTTGCTTTCACACAGCGTATGCGCCCTACGAATATGACATTGCATGCGTCTAGGAAGTAGGATATGGTGGTTGTATGCGGTCATCTCGACAGTTATGCATACCCATCGCATACGTCCTAGATTTAGGCTTTTAGTGTGTGTAGCATGATCACATGGCTTACGTTGAGTAAGGTTACCCTTGCGGTCATTCTTAAGGGTTGCAATGAAAACATCTCCGCATTTTATCTATTCTCCCATTCATTTGTTTCATGTCAAGAGTTGACATGTCTCTACCTCTCATGCATATTCTCATTACATTGTCTGTTAGCTAGGAGTAGGACTAGTGTTAGTATAGAAACCTCCCTTGCATTATTTTATTCAACCGCCGCACGCACATTACCGCACTCATTTTGCTATAAGTCCATGTGTTCGACCTCGGATCATCCGAGAAACTTGCATTCGCGTTATACTTGGCATGAGCGCAAGAAAAATTGTGATAGGATGCATGGTCATCGCATACATTCATTAACACATAGTCATTCGAACGTATGACTATCAATGCATACCCTAAGAACATGCATCGCATATTGCATCCAAGGGATTTTAGTTGTTGAGTAATTGACATCTAATCTTCCCATCAACAAGTTTTTGGCACCGTTGCCGGGAACTTTTCTTCCCTTGAACTCTCGCTCTCGTCAAGATCAGCAACTTCTCGCTGTTGTTGTGATCGCCAAGTTAATCGTCCACCAAATCTCGCTGTCGCTCACCACCGCACGGTCTTTTACACGAATAGGCAGTAAGGAGGACACCATCACTTAGTAACCTCAGTATTCTCGTAGTGAGAATCTAGAAGGTGTTGGCTCTATTGGATTTGGTAGAGGGGAGGAGGAAACTACGATCGTTTAGCAAAGGGTGCACGATTTTATGTCTATTGTATAGACGGGTGCACGATTTTGTGTCTATCGTATAGACGGGTGCAACAACTAAGCAAATGGGAGAGATTTTGTGTCTATCGTATAGACGGGTGCTTGATCGTTTAGCAAAGGGTGCACGATCGTTTAGTAAAACGGGGTTGACCGTTTAGACGATCGTTTTGGTAAAACCGCTCTCGCGCGTGATCATTTAGAAAAAGTTATATGATTGTTTAGGAAATTTGTGCGTGTACATGATCGTTTAGGACAACTTGAGCTATCGTGTATGCTCTCGTTAGCTAGACGATGGAAGTGTACTAATCATGATGCGATTATCCAATCTTCATGCAAAATGAAAACTATTTCATTTTATCCTTCAGTTACGAAAACTGAATGCAACCTCCCACTATCATATACGGTTATGGAGAAAAACAACCAACAATTATCTCATAATTTTCTAATTAAAGATAAATATAATCATATTACATTTATAACCTATATTTTTAATATCACATCATATGCAACATATAAACCATAGTTCTTTTCTTCTCTACTAGATATAAATCATATTTATATCCTTTTCCTCCAAATAATGTATCTCTACATCATCTCAACTATATCATATATAATTGACCAATTTAATCATATCATATATAATCAAACTCCCTCTTGTCAATATGAAGAAATCAAACTAACCCAAAAATTGATTCTCAACTTGAATCCATCGAGCTACCAAGGGGACATTATGGACCTGTGGCTTGAAGCTCCAATGGTATGGGAATTGCTAACTAAACTCTTTATTCATGAGATCCACCATCCATTAATTGCAAGGCATTCTACTAAAGACCGACAGTTGCACTCTTCTCACCACAGATATATTTCTATGTCCATCGGATATAACCAATCAACAGTATGATAACCCTTCACAGATGCTTGTAAGTACATTTGGGCCAATTTACTATTTTTCCCCTGTAGTTACATCTAACTCCTTAACCACCACTGATCCCTCTAATGAATAATACAACATAGTCCTACTGTGTGGACACCTCTCGGGCCATCAGAAGGTATGTGGCACCACATCGTTCATGACTCGAAATCAACCATTAAGGGAGCAATTATCTACTTACCCCTGCCTCAGAGAAGGAGTGAATCCCATCTTATGTAGCTGAGTTCCCAACTCCCAAATCAGACAAATTCCCAAAGTGGATGGATTGAGTCGGCAATCTTGCCACTCGCACCCATGCAAATCAAAGGACCATCCTCATAGGTATTCCCAACTCACTTATGATTGAGGTCATGTTACCTATGGTCATCCTAGTGAAGTGAAGTCTCTGTCATGAACGACGTTATATAACGAGACTATAACACTTCGTGGTCTGGTCTTATACAAACTCCTTTATATAGGATACCCCCGCTCGCATGTCTTCACATGAATGATCAAGATCAGACCATCTGTAGCAAGTCACAACACTTTTAACTCTTCTACAAAGCGGGCCGCATTCATAGTGTTGCCAGGATAAGGTCTGTCTCTTATACACATCTAGATGTGTATAAGAGACAGCATGCGGTCGATAGATGCAACACCCATGCGTCGAATGTATGCGTTCGCCTTTGCGATGGAGAGATTCTCCGCATGCCATCGTCTTTGCGATAGCCCGGCTTCCACGTATGCGTCTGCTTCCTGCATTAGCTATAGAGATAGACAATTAAATGCATAATAACGCATAATAGTGGATTGGTCGAGATTCTTAATGCTGAACGACGTAAACTCATTTTCTCATGAATTCCTAACATATTTGCTGCATATTTCACTTAACAATCCCTGTCTCTTATACACATCTAGATGTGTATAAGAGACAGCTTCTATGCAATGACCACATTCGCTTGACGACCGCAACTCCTATGCGATGGACGCATGCGGTCGATAGATGCAACACCCATGCGTCGAATATATGTGTTCGCATTTGCGATGGAGAAATTCTCCGCATGCCATCGTCTTTGCGATAGCCCGGCTTCCACGTATGCGTCCGCTTCCTGCGTTAGCTATAAAGATAGACAATTAAATGCATAATAACGCATAATAGTGGGTCTGTCTCTTATACACATCTAGATGTGTATAAGAGACAGGTGTCAAGGCTATCGATGGTGCCATGGATGGGTAGCGGAGCCGACTCTCTCGAGCTCTGACTCTGGCGAAGGCTCCGGTCGTCACTCAGAATGGATGAAAGAGATGAAGAACTCTCAAGCTTTCTTCTCATGCATTCTTCTAAATCACAAGGATCCACCTGAAGGTAGACACTTGGATGAAATGAAATTCTGCTCATTGGCTTCTATTTATAGAGCTGAATCACCGACAACATTAATGGACCTGCTCTGATTCTGACATTCGCGGCGCGATGATCTTTTTCTGAATCTCTGCTGCTAACAGTGTGGTAGGTGAAATGTCAACATTATATTTTGATTCTCTCGAGGTATGCGTTCATGCTTCCATTCCACCAACTTTGCGTTCATCCCTCTATTATGGTTATCATCATGTAGCTGCAATATTGCGATGACCACATTCGCTTGATGACACAACTTCTATGCAATGACCACATTCGCTTGACGACCGCAACTCCTATGCGATGGACGCATGCGGTCGATAGATGCAACACCCATGCGTCGAATATATGTGTTCGCATTTGCGATGGAGAAATTCTCCGCATGCCATCGTCTTTGCGATAGCCCGGCTTCCACGTATGCGTCTGCTTCCTGCATTAGCTATAGAGATAGACAATTAAATGCATAATAACGCATAATAGTGGATTGGTCGAGATTCTTAATGCTGAACGACGTAAACTCATTTTCTCATGAATTCCTAACATATTTGCTGCATATTTCACTTAACAATCCTCATAATTCTAAATAAAAGGCCTATAACGACATGCATTTCTGCCAGTCATCACACCCATGCAAATCAAAGGACCGCCCTCAAAGGCAGAAGTTCCCAACTCACTTATGATTGAGGTCATGTTACTTATGGTCATCCTAATGAAGTGAAGTGTCTGTCTTGAACGACGTTATATAACGAGACTATAACACTTCGTGGTCTGGTCTTATACAAACTCCTTTATATAGGATACCCCCGCTCGCATGTCTTCACATGAATGATCAAGATCAGACCATCTGTAGCAAGTCACAACACTTTTAACTCTTCTACAAAGCGGGCCGCATCCATAGTGTCGCCAGGATAAGGTTTCCCTCTTATATCCATATACTACAGACCATTTTGGTTATCACTTAAGGCATGATTCACCTGTATGTTTCCACATATATGCTTAAGTTACAATGACAACCAGGGATCCTAGTTTATTAGTTTGTGGTAAAGCACATACAACATCCAATGTTTCGTAGACAATAGTGAAGAAAAATATCATATATTATTACATCACAAGCGTTTGTTCAATACAGTGTTTACAAACTATAGGACCTAACGATAGTTTATGGCATCAACCCTAGTACTTACTTATAGTCCTGGATTTATGGACTGCAATCGACGAGGGTTATGATTAACGTTGGGGCTTAAGGATGCGCAAACGTCTATAAACGATTAAATGCAGGTCTAACGAAAGGACCTTTCATCTAAAGATGCACTTAATGGCGTTCAGGAACATAACTTAGAAACCCTTCGCATTATTGCATTAAAGCTTGATAAATCTTACAATTATTCCATAGTAATTAAAATTATCCCATATGTCAAGCAGCCATATCATTTGTTAATCATCGCATACATCAATTATTGCAAATAGACAAGGATTCAAGTAAGATAAAGTCAAAACGGGAAGTCGTGCAGCAGATCTCAATACAACAAAAAGAATCAAATAAAGCAAACCAAAAAGTTAACTAAGAAAGTGTTAAAAAGTGAAAGAAGACATCCTTGAAAGGATAAGATTGAAGTCGCCGTAGGGATTCTTCATTGCGGGTGATCAAGCTTGCTCGCCTGTGGATGATATGCAATAGTAACACCCATTAGCTAAGTCAATGGTCTCTTTGATGCAATCGATCGAGCGTCCATGGTAAGGCTTCAAACGTCACCCATTGACCTCGAAGACATTGCTACTGTCCTCATTCATTAACTCCACAGCTCCATGGGGGAAAACTTCGCATACTATGAATGGGCCAGACCATCTTGATTTCAGCTTACCTGGAAATAGACGGAGATGAGAGTTAAAAAGTAACACCCATTAGCCAAGAGTGAGATCTTTCTTACTGGTCTTGCTGTCATGCCATTTTTGGTCCGCTCCTTGTATAGCTTGCCAATTTCATATGCGATCAAGTGTCGATTCATCAACTAATTCAATTGAAGCTTTATGACATCTCCAACTCTTGTCAGGTATAAGTTTAACTTTTTCAGGGCCCACTGAGCCTTGTGCTCAAGTTTTAACGAGAGATGGCATGCTTTTCTAAATACTAACACATAGGGTGGCATGCCATAGGCGTCTTGAACGTTGTTCTGTAGGCCTAGAGAGCCTCATCAAGTCTTTGTGATCAATCTTTGCGAGAGGTGCTAACTACCTTCTCGAGTATGGTCTAAATGTCCCAATTCGAAACCTCCGCTAAACCATTGGTCTGTGGATGATATGCAATAGTAACCCTATGTTTCACGTTAAACATAATCAAGAAGTTAGAAATAATGTGATTGATAAAATGCGTACCTTCGTCGCTTTTTAATGCATAGGGCGCCCCATAGCGAGAAAAGATTTTTTTCCCAAAAATTTAGCCACTGGCGTTGCATCATTTTTAGCACAAGAGATGGCCTCCACACACTTGGAGACGTAATCAACTGCCAACGAGATATACTGATGTCCAGAAGATGCTGGGAAGGGACCCATAAAATAGATGCCCTATACGTCAAACAATTGTACTTCCAGAATAGAAGTCAACGACATTTAATTCTTGTTTGATACAGTGTTGGTTCTTTGACATCTATCGCAAGTCACCACATAAGCATGGGCGTCCTTGAATAGAGTGAGCCAAAAGTAGCCACACTGAAGGACCTTAGTCGCAGTCCTTTTCCCTCCAAAATGTCCACCATAAAGGGACTTGTGGCACTACACTAAGATGCGCTGAACCTTTGTCTCTGGCCCACATCATCTCAAAATATGGTAAATCCCTAATCTGTATAGATATGGATCATCCCAAAAATAAAATTTTGCTTCATGAAAAAGCTTATTCTTAGCTAAATGCATTTATCTCTTTAGCATAGATTAAGTTACTCGTTTAATCCATATTAATTACCAAGGTATTAAGAAAACTTCATGGAGAAATCGATTAATGGAGGAACGGAGATAGACAAAAAAGTGGTAATGAAAGTGATCGAGACATTCATAGCATCTGATACATGTTTTGTGAATGAAGAGATTAAGAAGATGAAATACACTTGATGAAATGGAGTTAGAAACAAATACAAATCAGCACCAACGTCTTAGCATCGATTTGGATGGAGATTTGCTTGCCGGCGTGGATGGAGTGCATGGATGGATGAGCTTCCCTATCAGGCTTGCTCAACCGATAGCAGGGATCTAAGCACAGAGCTTCATGGCGGGGATCTGGCAGATTCGCATTGAGACTCACCTCTCGGCCTTGTCTCGTCCCTTCCCGAATTTCTTCCGATCAGTACTCAGCTCAGCCTTTTCTCTCAATAATCCAGCAGCAATTGGCCCTCGTATCAATTATACCCGTATCAAGTATTTCTTCTCTGAATTCTATGGGGGTATTTATAGGTGAAAAGCTTTGACTCTTGGCTTATGGACCCGACTTCTTGTTATTGAAATTCCGAAGATGGAGGAATAAATATTCGTTCTGTTATGCAATCAGACCGTCAAATCTGCACAATGGTTAGTTGTACACATGTCACAATCCTCCGCATTTGCGTTGCTCAGCTGCATCTTACGATTGGTTGCTCGCATGTGGTGTTGTTTTTATTACCGCATGCGATTGAAATTCAGCTCAGGATCGACTGTCGCATTGCGCCATCTTTGCGTTAATCGTATCTTCATTGTTGATTTGACGGGCGCAATGTAACAGAGATGCGTTATTCAGTTTCTCGTTGAGCCTTGATCGCAAATGGTGACTTGGTTTCCTGAAAAAACAGAGTAAAAATATCATCTTCTACCATCTTGATGATGTGAGTGGGTGTAATTGCAATAATTTATAATTATTATATTCCTGAGCTAATTTTCATACAATCGACGCATATTTACTCACTTTTGGCCGCCATATCTAGATAAGGTAGCATAAATAACTACTATTTCTATAAGTTATCACACCCCCAAATTTAGATATATGCTTGTCCTCAAGTATATCTTCTACTAAGGCAATAAAGCTAAATTCCTCTCCTATATTTTTGCGTCGATTGGCTACTCTGAATGTTACACTTAGGCACATTTCTTAACAACGCAATTTTCTTCTATCCTTGTTAATTCTTAACAAAGCCCTAATTCCTCTCCTATATTTTTGTGTCGATTGGCTACTCCGAATGTTACACTTAGGCACATTTCTTAACAACACAATTTCCTTCTATCCTTGTTAATTCTTAACAAAGCCCTACTTTATTCTTTTATATAACAAAATTCTGCTCAAACATGCCTTTCTAGTTTTTAAAATATAATGTTTATCTCTTCTATGTCAAAACAACTTGATATATCTATATGCGGTGGTCAAACTTTGCGTTATTTATGAGAGACTGTTGGTCATGGTTACACTCTTCGTTTTGGTTTGCTCCCACAGGTGTCTTGCGAACATCCAACTACGGTTGTGTGCCAATTTCAACTTTAACTCAT
This sequence comes from Benincasa hispida, assembly GCF_009727055.1. Taxonomy (NCBI): domain Eukaryota; kingdom Viridiplantae; phylum Streptophyta; class Magnoliopsida; order Cucurbitales; family Cucurbitaceae; genus Benincasa; species Benincasa hispida. The sequence goes on from NC_052355.1 coordinate 8,677,499, forward strand.
GGTATTCAGAGAAGTTGTCTCTTACACTCTTTTATATTCTTTTTTTCATATTGCATTGTTCTTGGAAACCCACCTTCGTTTTGGCTTGCTCCTACGGGTGTCATACGAACATCCAACTACGAGCAGACTCCTTTCACAACTAAACTCTTATCAGGTTGGGACATTTTTGAAGTTTTCCCTTGCGCTGACATTGGAGTTTTGGCAATTTTTTTTTTAATAATGAAAATGAACGCATTTTCTTGAAGATCACATTTTCTTGATCTTATCTACTCAGACCTTCCCCACCCCCAAATTTAAAGATAAGCAAGGTCCTCATTGCGTTGTTTGGATAGACTAGACAAACACTTAGAATAAAAATTTCAAAAAGAAGGTTTGAGCAGAACTTTGAAAGATAAAAGGTAAAGTACTGCTAAACTAAGAATTAACTAAGTGTTGGTCAGAATTTACAAAGTATGGGAAATGTTTCTAAGTATAAACATATATTACATCATGGCAGCACAATGAATAACGCAAACGTAAGAGATCAGAACATCACAAATATTGACAAAGGATGATAAAGAAAAAGGCACAGGCAAATAGAGAGAATGGCTATTTATTTGTAATGAAAATTCACTAAGTATATAAATAATTAAAAATTAACACAATACAAAAAATTGTTGCCTGTACAAAGAATCAAATAATTTAGTAAACTTAGAAAAATAATGAATTGAATAAAAACAAAGAATGGCCGCAAAAAAAGAAATGTAAAGATTATTGTTGAGGAGCAGGAGGGTCTTAAGGAGGATTTTGAGGTGGTATGGCAGAAACTTCTTCAAAATTCAATTGCTGCGTGAGATGTGGAGGCACCATGGGACCATGAAGATATGCAGTAAGAAAATTAAAGTACTCATGGTTGCGTTCCGCAATCTGTCTTTGGTGGCGATGGACTTTGTAAATATTGCATTGAATATTGATCAATGCCTCCCTCGCCGTAACAGCACTGCATTGAATATCGTCGATTTGCTCCATTACCACATCAAACCTCTGGCTGAAGAAAGCTTGTTGTTGTGCGAAGAGTTGTTGTTGTTGGGAGAAGAGGGACCGCATTTCGGCTAACTTTGCAGCCAAGGAGGGGATGGAAGGTTGTGCCTGCGATGTCTCGCCAGCATCGTTTTGGGATTGGGCAGAGGTGCTTTCACCCAAATCGTGTGGGTCATCAATATGCGGCGGTGGAATTGAAGGTTGCAGTGATGAAGCTGCAGGTGAGTAAATTGGTAGGTATGCGGTTGGAGAATTTGGAGTGAGGAGAAGGTTGGTAAAATGCTCATGGAATGGAGAAGAAGGTTGTGCAGGTGGGCTCAAAGGGCTTGGATGGCGGATTATTAAGGGTAAAGG
>NC_052355.1:8679637-8681203 GCF_009727055.1 Benincasa hispida
CCTGGTGCCATGTAGCCGTCCATGGTAAAAGTCACGCACTACCTTTGGAACAACAATGGCTGGGCACTGGCAAAATGTGTCCCAGCCATGTTCCACGATCACGCTCGTGATGAGGTCAGGTAGAGGCATTGGCGCAGGGTAAAAGCCCATCTCCATCAATAGTAGTCATTTTCTTTCTTTTTGGATGGATGTGCCTTTGCCAACGCGGGCTTGCTGCTTTCTGCGACCGCTTTGCCCTTTCCTTTGGTCAACGCAAGGAGGGGTTGTTGCCTTTGTTTTCTTTCCCATTCCTTGCGTTTCTCCTCCTTCTCTCGCTCAGCAAGTTCCTTGCCCTTTTTCTTTTGTAAGCGCCTCCTATTAGCTTCGCGCTTCTTCTCCTTCTCCTCTTCCAATCTCTTCTTCTTTTCTTCCTTATTCTTTTTCTCTTCCTCTTCTTCTTCTCTTTCTTCTCTCTCAAACTTCTCTACAAACTGGTCGGAGGACAGCAGCAGACGCTATTCCTCCTTGCTTCACCTTATTTCTTCAAGCCTTGAGATCTCATTATTGCTGTGCATTTCCTCATTTAATAGTCTTCTTCTGCGATTTCCTTCATCCATGATGAGCTTTGCGCGCTCCATTTTCTCCTGTTTCTCCTCATCTTCTTTTCTCCTTCTTTCCTTTTCTTCTATTGCATTGATCAAAATTGAAGGGTCAACAGTAGACCCTTGCGGCGCATTCTCCTTGCGACACCACATTAGTGGGGTATCTTCTCCTTCTTCGCCCTCCTTCATCGCAACCAATTGCGTTGTTTCAGGTTATGCCGGCTCCATCAATTGCGTTGTTTCCCCCTGTCCTCCCTTACAGAGGTTGATTCTCCATCATTTTCTGGGCTCGTAGCCCTCTGCTTCTTTTCTTCTTCCTTTTTTAGGCGCCTTTCTTCACGTCGGCGCATTCTTCTTTCTTCCTTCTCTTTCTTCTTCCTCTCCTTCTTCTCTTCCTCATCTTCATCATCATCCTTCTTCTCTTTATTTTTTTTCTCCTTGCGATGATGAGATGACTCAGCTTCTCCAGCCTTTCTCCCTTTGCTTTTCTTCTTCTTCTTTTCCTCTTCAACTACTTTTGGTTGCGCCTCCATTGCAACCTCCTCCATCGCAACTTCAGCCACCGCAACTTTGGAGGTTCCGTCATAGGTTTCTACGTTGGCAGTTACCTCAAGATTTTCTAAGGCCAGAGTGCCTCATTCCATCTCTTCTTCATTCACCACTGCCTCCGCCACCACCATTTCTTCAGCCACCGTCGCATCTTTAGTCACCACCGCCGTCACCTCCTCCGTGGACAGTGGTTCATTTACAACCACTGCCTCGGGTAATCCTCCTCCTTGCTTCAAATGACTCAGAATGTTGCCAAACACTTCCTTGTCATCACGCCTTTTCTTCTCGCTCTCGGTCGAGACAGCTAGGGTTGGAACAAGGGTACTTTCAGTGCTTTGCCCCCTCTTGAACAGAGGAGGCCGGACGAACAATGGGTTTCTCCGGGTTCTACCTCGAGACAGCTAGGGTTGGAACAAGGGTACTTTCAGTGCTTTGC
>NC_052355.1:8681382-8739469 GCF_009727055.1 Benincasa hispida
GGGCCCAATGCAATTTTTGCGGCGACAGGCCTCGAGAAGCTCAAAAGGCCCGTCGTTCGAACTTCCCTCATTTATGAATTTTTAAAAAAATGTCCTTTCGTCTGCAGAGTCATTATTGCTTTGGGATACGAAACGATTGGACTTCTCAAATGCAAAAAGAATTTTCTTTAATATTTTATTCAAATGGACGCAAGATAAGGATTAACGCAATGTGCTCACAAACGCAAATGCATCTTTGTAGAGAACGGGCAACAACGCATACACTACTGCAACACACCCCTTAACTAACACATTTCTGGAGGATACCTCAACATAGTTCATTTAGCTAAGGACAGGCAAAGGACATATACGCGCGCAACACACCCCTCGGTTTCATCGTATTTGAGTTGGATGAACGCAAAGCGTGTCTTACTAGGTTCAAAATGCGTCTAATATCACCTTGCATACTAGATGTTGATTCTTTTATTTATTTTATTTTATTATTATTTTTTTTTCATCAACGCAAATGGCTAAGAATTGCAGCAATAAATTTCTCTTTATTTCTCAATCATTCACCATTTAAAGACTAACCCATTAATTACAGAAAAGTTAAAAGAATTAAAGACGGTATAAAAATAAATGCAAAGGGAATAAATGAAGAATCGATTCATAGATTCATGAAACAAATTAAATGCAGAAGTAGAGACAAAATTCAAGAATTCAATAAGACAGAAATTAAAGAAAGCATTAAAATAGTTGTGGGATATGGACCAAAAGATGTGTTTCTTCGAATGAGCGCAATTCACATCCCTGCAGGCGGTCCGGCTTGCCTGCTCAATGTCCTAGGGACATTGTTCCTTTCCATTGGATCCCGGGGCTTTTGAATTACTGGTCAATGTTCTTGGTGTTCTATTTCTCAACTCAGATGCCAGCTGGTCCACTTGGATCTCCAAGTTTCTAATTGAGGACGTCTGCGCTTGCATTACTGCATTATTTTTGTCCATGTATTGCTTTAGCAGGGTCTCCAATGAGCTTCCAGAGGTGTTAGAAGATGAAGGTTGCTGGTTGTGCGATTGCCTTGATTGCCCCTAGTTCAAGTTTATGGTGAAAAGGAGGATTTCCTCGACTGCCACTCTAATGGTTGATTGGCCCCCCTTGGTTAGGATTGCCTCCCCAACCAAAGTTAGGATGGCTCCTCCCGCCAGGATTGTAGGTGTTGCTGAAGGGGTTGTTCTGGATGGCGCATACTTGTTGGATATTCGATGGGCACATTTTTGCTACATGAACCCCTCCATAATTAATGCAACTTATTGTGGCCACTTGAGTCGGTGTAGCGGGTTGTGCTGATTGTTAGAAGATGGCTCCTTGATTGATTGTCATCGATTGAAGGATCGAGGTCACCGCGGCCATCTAAGCAGCCAGTGTGGTCTCCACAGGGACAATGGCAGTTTCATTCTTCCTTCTTTCAGCGCCTCGACCTCCATAGCCATCATCAATCTAGTCATCCATGTTCCGCGATATGCAGTCAAGGATGACTTTAGCCTCAGTATATGTTTTGTCCATAAAACCTCCTGCCGTGGAGGCATCAGCAACAGCCTGCGCCGATCTATTCAAGTCGTTATAAAAGGTCTCCATCAACACGCAATCGGGTATTCCGATATGCAGGCAGGTTTTCACCAATCTTTTAAATCGCACCCAGGCAGTGCTCAAGGTCTCATTCTCCATTTGCTCGAAGTTCAGCACGTCTTTCGTTGCCTTGCGTTGAACTGCCGGTGGGAAGAATTTCTTCATGAATCCGCTCCAGCAAGTTTTGATCCCCATGATGTGATATTTCGTTTGGCTCAGTGAAGTTGAAGCCTACCTCTTGGCTTCTAATCTTCAAAGGTGTAAGGGAACATATACAATCTAATACTCATCCCGGGTTACGCCAGGTAGTGAGAAGCTTGCACGCACATATTTCAACAAAGATGTCAAGTGGGCATGAGGTCCTTCAACCTTGCAGACCCCCAAATTGCCCTACAATTTTGGAATCATTTGTAGGCATCACCCGGCTTTATTTTGAACCATTGTGTTTCTCCTCAACAAATAGGCCTCGAAATTCCAGGGCGAAAAAATCAAATATAGGCTTGGGTGCCACAATAATTCGCATCATTGGGATGGTTTTCGATCACGCCAAGAAAACAAGATTCCTACGATGGCACTAACAGCCTCTTGATTAACTACGGGAACTGCATGTCAATATTATCAGCCATGCTTATTGCCTTCTTTCGCCTATATCCGATCCTGACGTGCCTATGCGCGAAAGGTACACTCGAATCTCAGGGTCAAGCTTCAAATTTTGGTTCAACACCAGTACTCATAAATCGTCAAGCTGCTCTCCGCATTGAACAGCCAGTACAACGAGATCTATCCTGCAAATACCCCAAACACACTCAAACAATAAACCGTTAACCATTCCCCGGCAACGACACCTTAAATTTGACAATCACAAAATTTGTATAATGGAATGCATGTCCATGCCATAAACTTGTAAATGCAAAATGTAATCTTATGCATCATAAACTTGTTGTGGCATAGATTTTATGCGATGATGATATATGATACTACTTCTATATATACGTTATTGACAAATGTTCTTGTAGTATGCTGTGTGTTGTCACAAGTTTCCTTGCATTGAAACCAAGTATAATTTCAACGCAATTTTCTCGGTGTGATCCGAGGTCGAACACAAGGACTGTTTTAGGTTATTGCATTATGCTTGTGATATATGCGACAAGAGGTTTTTCAATTTAATAAAGATTTTGTGTACAAGAAATTAAACATGCGATAAAGTAAAGTAAAGTGGTAAAATTGCGATAATAACACAAATTGCGTTAAAGTAAATTGTGATAAAGTAAATCTAAGCTAAGATGATACAAGATACTGAGGTCAAGGTTGGCTGTGAAGATTATGCAAAGATCGTGGAATGCAGTGACAAGTCTTATGTACGAAGCAGAAACATAAAAGATAACTAATATAAGCAGCGCAAGTTCCTTAATTGCGTTAAGATATAAGTACTATTCTGCTTTTCCCTTGGCTTACACCTCTCGGTGATCGGCCACATTCCCACATCTCTGTGGTGAAACAGGGATGAACGTAATGAACGAAAGGTTGCTTCAATCTCTTGAAATACTACTTGCTTTAGTTAACGCATTCTTCTAACCTTCTCTCTACAGATCAAAATGACATCTTCACTTCTACTCTCACAGGTGAAGATGTCGTCTAGCATGTCTTAGCTAAATGCATTTATCTCTTTAGCATAGATTAAGTTACTCGTTTAATCCATATTAATTACCAAGGTATTAACAAAACTTCATGGAGAAATCGATTCATGAAGGAACGGAGATAGACAAAAAAGTGGTAATGAAAGTGATCGAGACATTCAATAAATCTATTTAGCATTTGATACATGTTTTGTGAATGAAGAGATTAAGAAGATGAAATACACTTGATGAAATGGAGTTAGAAACAAATACAAATCAACACCAACGTCTTAGCATCGATCTGGATGGAGATTTGCTTGCCGGCGTGGATGGAGTGAATGGATGGATGAGGTTCCCTCTCAGGCTTGCTCAACCGATAGCAGGGATCTAAGCACAGAGCTTCATGGCGGGGATCTGGCAGATTCGCACTGAGACTCACCTCTCGGCCTTGTCTCGTCTCTTCCCGAATTTCTTTCGATCAGTACTTAGCTCAACCTTTTCTCTCAATAATCCAGCAGCAATTAGCCCTCATATCAATTATACCCGTATCAAGTATATCTTCTCTGAATTCTATGGGGGTATTTATAGGTGAAAAGCTTTGACTCTTGGCTTGTGGACCCGACTTCTTGTATTGAAATTCCGAAGATGGATGAATAAATATTCATTCTGTTATGCAATCAGACCGTCAAATCTGCACAATGGTTAGTTGTACACATCTCACAATCCTCCGCGTTTGCGTTGCTTAGCTGCATCTTACAATTGGTTGCTCGCATGTGGTATTGTTTTTATTACCGCATGCGGTTGAAATTCAGCTCAGGATCGACTGTTGCATTGCGCCATCATTACGTTAATCATCTCTTCATTGTTGATTTGACGAGCGCAATGTAACAGAGATGTGTTGTTCAGTTTCTCGTTGAGCCTTGATTGCAAGTGGTGACTTGGTTTCCTGCAAAACAGAGTAAAATATCCTCTTCTACCATCTTGACGATGTCAATGGGTGTAATTGCGATAATTTATAATTATTGTATTCTTGAGCTAATTTTCATACAATCGACGCATATTTACTCACTTTTGGCCACAATATCTAGATAAGGCAGCATAAATAACCTGTATTTCTACAAGTTATCATTTGTCTTCCTCCAAGAGCGAACTTAAGAGGCGTGTGATTTAGGAGAATCCTTTGATGAATCTCTTATAGAATCCCACATGACCGAAAAAACTTCTCCAGGTTTTAATATTTACGGGTGCAGGGAGCTTGGCTATTGCATCAACCTTCGTCGCATCCACTTCAAGTCCTACTTTGGAGACTTTATGTCCCAACACAATGCTTACCAAGAGAAGATTAGTGATTTTCATCTAAGAAGGACCATTCTAAATGTGATCTTCTTTCGTTCTTTAATTCTCTCTACTTGTATGTTGTCAAATTGTATGCAAATATGTTTTTTAGAACCATAAGTGGCTAGACAGTCTTGTTTTAAGGTGTTGCTAAATTTACTTATGGACTTAGTTTAGTACTTAGCGATTTCATGGAATTATAGAACTTCTTACACTGCAATGTTATTGTTATTAATTTCTATTGATTGGCTATCATTGAATGTTAGATTGAATGTTCAATTTGGTAGGTTACATGTTTAATCAGATCTTTAACATTGGATTGTTATTAAACTATCATGTACATATAGGGGAATAGTAAAATTGTTGATGACAATGCTTAATGCCATTGATCTTAATTTGGTATCACGGTGTAAGTTATCATTTAAGATTGCATAAACGAGTTGTTTTTGAAAGATAGTAACTCGGACTTTAGTTTCTAGACTTACATAAATTATTTTACATGATTCCATGATTAATCTAATTATCATCTAATGCAAATTATAATGAAATCAATACCTTAAAATACTCTTTTATTCTCAAATTTACTCTTGGTTTTTTTCATGTCATTTAGCCTTCTTTCAATTAAATAAAAAATCACTAAAATTTAGTTCCCAATTCCTTAGCTAAAATTGTCATGGTTATAAATAGATAAGTAGCAACCGTTTACTTGATCCCTGAGGAAAATGCTCAGCCTTTTACCTACTTTTAACTACTATAAATTGACCACATTCACTTTCATGTGCCATCAAGTTTTTGGCCATTGTCGGAGATCAAAATAACAGTTTGTGTTTACTATTCAAAATTGAATAAATTTTAGACTAGGGCTTTTTTTTGTGCTAATCTTATTAGGGTTTCCTCTAGTGCATGACCTGTGACAAAGACACTACTCTTCTACCTTTTGATCTTGAGATTGAACGTACTTTGAGGAAAAATCTTAGAGACACACAAGCAAGAGAAGATGAAGAGATGGCTAAGGAAATGGAGAAGGCTATTAGGGATTATTTCCAACCAGCATTTTGCATAGCTCAACTCGGGATTGTGAATGCACCAACAAATGGAAACAACATTGAGTTTAAGCTGGGGTCGATTCAAATGGCGAAGGACATTGCTTTTAGAGGACACCCTACTGAAGATTCTCATAAGCTTCTGAGATCATTTCTTGAAATTTACGAGACGATAAAAATTAATGGAGTCTCTAATGATACAATAAGACTGAGTTATTTCCTTTCTCTTTGGAGGATCGATCTAAGGATTAACTTCAAACAATTCCATCGAAGAGCAATACAATTTGGGAGGAGTTATCTCAAGTATTTTTTAATAAGTATTTTCCACCTACTATTTCTTCTATTGAAATTGAAAATCGTAGCTTTTTCTCAACGGCTCGATTAACACTTATATGAATGTTGAGAAAGATAAAAGGACCTTTTAAGGAGAGGCACGCAACATGGATATCCCAATTAGTTACAAATTCAATTCTTTTACAGTGGATATAATGGTAACACTAAATCCATTCTAGATGCTACTACTAGGGTATCAATCTTTTGAAAAACTGCTACTGAGGCTTATGCTATTTTGGAGGACATGGCCACTACAAGTTACAATTGTCCTAGTGACAGAGATTCCACCACCGAAACCGTCAGAGTGTATGGTATTGATGAGGTAAGTTCCATCCAGGCTCAATTGTCCTCAATTGCTAACACTTTGAATAACTTGGTTGTAGGAGGTCGAGCATCAAATGCACCATTCATAGCCACTCAAACAGCCATGGTAGCTGAATCTCAACAAGTTCGGGAAACACAAGAGAATGAGATGGAAAATTATGTTGGCAAGGACATTATAAAGGCCACCAACAAATTACTACTCACTATCACCCAAGTTTGAGAAACCATGAAATTTTTTTTCTATGCTAATAATAAGAATAATTTGCCGGCACCCCTTGGTTTTTCTGGTGCAGGCACATCAAATGTAGAAAAGAAATCTTCTCTAGAGGAATAGATGGTAGAGTTTATGAAGGAGTCTAAAGGAAGGACCATAGCTTTGGAGAACATAGTTTCGGCTCATAGGAAGGCAATTCATAATATGGAAGTATACCTTAGTCAAATTCCCATTTCCCTTAAGATTATGTAAAACGGGAAATTCCCTAGTTGTCCTAAGAAAAGTCCAAACGAGGAATACAATGCCTTGACATTGTGGAGTGCGAAAAAGCTGGTCAATCGTTAGATAGATGATGATGTGGATGAGCCCCTTGAACAAAAAGTGGAAGAGATCAATGATTAATCTAGTGAAAAACATGAACTTGAGGAAGTTGTTAAGAAAAAATAACCAAGGTAAAGGTAAGGGAAACAGAATCATGTTTAGGAAAGTCTTCTACTCCTATACATTTGTGCCTAATAATATTCCTTATCCTCGGATGTTTCAGAAAATGAAATTGGATGAACAATTTTATAAATTTCTAGGGATATTTAAGAAACTGCATACTAATATTCCCTTTATAGAAACTTTAGAATAGATGCCTAATTATATCAAATTCATGAAAGTTTTGTCAAAGGAGAATAAATTTAGGCAATATGAGATGATTTCCATGGCTGAAGAGTTCATTGTTGTGTTGCAAAAAAAGTTTCCACGAAAACTCAAAGATTTAGGGTGTTTTGCTATTTCTTATACTATAGGTTCATTGACTGTTGCTAGAGCTTTGTGAGATCTTGGTACTTCCATTAATTTGATTCCTTTATCTATTTTCAGGAAGCTTAATGTTGGAGAAGTGCAACCCACTACAATTTCTTTGCAGCTAGCTGAAAGATCTTGGACATATCCTAGGGGTATCATTGAGGATGTTTCAGTTAAAGTTGACAAGTTTTTTTTCCTGTAGATTTTGTGGTGTTGGAAATGGAGAAGTTTAAAATTCCTATCATTTTGGGGCACCCATTCCTGGCTAGTAGAAGAGCTCTAATTGATGTCGAAAAAGTTGAATTGACTTTGAGAGTGAATGATGATAAGGTAGCTTTTAATATCTATAGGTCTTTGAAACACCATGATGAGGTTAATTCTTGCAATATGATAGATGCAAATGTTATTCTTGCTAGGGACTACTTAGAGCAAAGAATTGGTTGTGATGATGTTGATACTTGTATAGATGACATTGCTTTGCATGCAAAATGGTTAGATAGTTTCCAAGTATATAGTAAAATGTATAAACCCATGTCTCTTGAATCTTTGCATGTTGTGAAAGAGGTCGAGAATCCTACTAAAGAGTTCAAGCAATTGCTTACCCATATGAAATATGCATTCTTAGATGATTCTTCTTCTTTTCCTATTATTAATTCATTTCATTTGAATGAATGTGAAGAGGATAAATTATTGAGAGTGTTCAAGGACAATAAATCTGCTATTGGCTGGTATATTAAGGATCTTAAATGCATTATTCCTTCAATCTATATGCATAAAATATTGATGGAAGATTCTGTTACTCCTTCAATAGAACATCAAAGGAGATTTAATCCTGCTATGAAAGATGTGTTTAAGAAAGAGATCCTTAAACTTTTGAATGCAGGGATTATTTATGCTATATCTGATAATTCTTGGATGAGACCTATGTAGGTTGTCCCAAAAAAGGTTGTGTGACTGTGATCATGAATGGTAAAGATGTACTCATATCCACTAGATCAGTGATAGAATGACGTGTTTGTATCGATTATAGGAAATTGAACAAAGCTACTAAAAAAATCATTTTTCACTTCCTTTTATTGATCAAATGCTTGATAGGCTTGCAAGTTATTATCACTATTGCTTCTTAGATGGATATTTAGGGTATAATCAGATTGCCATTGCTCTTGAGGATTAGGAGAAAACTACATTCACTTGTCCTTATGAGAAATTTGCTTATAGGAGAATGCTTTTTTGTTTATGTAATGCCTCTGCTACTTTTCAAAGATGTATCATGGCAACTTTTCAAGGACTGATAGTGGAGATCATGGAAGTGTTTATGGATGATTTTTCCTTTTTTGGATCTTCTTTGATTCTTGTCTTGAGAACCTTACTCTTGTGTTACAAAGATGTCAAGAAGCCAATCTTGTGCTAAATTTTGAAAACCGTAATTTTATGGTAAAGGAGGGCATTGTCTTGGGGCATAAATTGTCTCAAAATGGTTTGGAGGTGGAAAGGGCAAAAGTTTATGCAATTGAACAATTGTCACCTCCCACAAATGTGAAGGGAGTTAGGAGCTTCCTAGGTCATTGATAACTTGGAGAAATACAAGTTATTTATGTTTTCTTATTCAGATATTGCGGCCAAAAGAGAGTAAATATGCATCAATTGTATGAAAATTAGCTCAGAAATACAATAATTATTAATTATCGCAATTACACCCACTAACATCATCAAGATGGTAGAAGAGGATATTTCTACTCTGTTTTGTAGGAAACCAAGTCACCACTTGCAATCAACGCTTAACGAGAAACTGAACAACACATCTCTGTCACATTGCGTCCATCAATCAATAATGAAAAGACGATTAATGCAATGATGGCGCAATGTGACAGTCGATCCCAAGTTGAATTTCAACTGCATGCGAAAATAAAAACAACACCGCATGCGAGCAACCGATCGAAAGATGCAGCTGAGCAATGCAAATGTGGAGGATTGTGACACGTGCACAACTAACCGTTGTGCAAATTTGACGGTCTGATTTCATAACAGAAGGAATATTTATTCCTCCATCTTCGGAATTTCCATAACAATAAGTGGGGTCCACAAGCCAAGAGTCAAATCTTTTCACCTATAAATACCCGCATAGAATTCAGAGAATATATACTTGATACGAGGGCTAATTGATGCTAGATTATTGAGAGAGAGGCTGAGCTGAGTACTGATCGGAAGAAATCCAGGAAGAGAAGAGACAAGGCCGAGAGGTAAGTCTCAGTGCAATTTTGCCAAATCCCCGTCGTGAAGCTCTGTGCTTAGATCCCTACTACCGGTTGAGCAAGCATGAGAGGGAAACTCATCCTTCCGCATGATCCATCCACACCAGCAAGCAAATCTCCATCCAGATCGGCGCCAACATGTTGGTGCTTATTTGTATTTATTTCTAACTCTATTTCATCAACTGTATTTCATTTTCCTTAATCTCTTCATTCACAAATCATGTATCAGACGCTAAATAGTGTTATTAAATGTCTCGATCATTTCCATTTTCACTTCTCTGTCTATTTCCATTCCTCTATCAATCATTTTCTCAATGAAGTTTTCTTAATCCCTTGGTAGTTAATATGGATTAGACGAGTAACTTAATCTGGGATAAACAGATAAATGCGTTTAGCTAAGGCATGCTAGACGGAATCTTCACCTGTGAGAGTAGAAGTGAAGATGTCATTCTGATCTATCGAGAAAAGGTTGGAAGAATGCATTGACTAAAGCAAGTAGTACTTCCAGAGATGGAAGCAACATTGCGTTCATTACGTTCATCCTTGTTTCATCACAAAAATGTGAGAACGCGGTCGATCATCGAGAGGTGTACGCCAAGGGAAAAACGGAACTGTATTATATCTTTAATGCAATTAAGGAACTTTCACTGTTTATATTAGTTATCTTTTCTATTTCTGCTTCACACATAAGACTTACCACCGCATAACACGATCTTTGTATAATCTTCACAGTCGGCCTCAACCTCGGTATCTTGTATCATGAAACCTGTATCTTGTATCATCTTAGCTTAGATTTACTTTATCAAAATTTATTTTATTATCGCATCTTTACCACTTTACTTTACTTTATCGCATGTTTAAATACTTGTACACAACTCTTTTATAAATTGAAAACCCCCTAGTCGCATGTATCACAAACATAACGCAATAACCTCAAACAGTCCCTGTGTTCGACCTCAGATCACAACGAGAAACTTGCGGTGGAATTATATTTGGTTCCAACGCAAGGAAACTTGTGACAACGCACAACATACTACAAGAACATTCATTATTAATGCATATCTAGAAGTAGTATCGCATGGACTTGAACCTTGCTTGTAGTTTATATATCTCAATTTTTGCGTTACAAGTTTATGGCATCATTGTACATCTCAATTTTTGTGTCATTAGTCATGCAGGGTTTTACAGGAGATCGATCAAAGATTTTTCAAAAATTTCTATACCCTTGAGTAACTTGCTAGAAAATGATACTAAATTTGTGTTTAATGATGCATGTTTGAAAGCTTTTATTTATTTGAAAGAGAAGTTGATTTCTACTCCTGTCATTGTTGCACCTATGTGGTCTCAAACTTTTGAAATTACGTGTGATGCTACAAATTATGCATTAGATGCTATCTTAGGCCAACATAAGGATAACATTTTTAGGGTGATATACTATGCTAGTAAAACTCTTGATATTACTCAACAAAATTACACTACTACTAAAAAAGAGTTACTAGCTATTGTGTTTGCTTTTGATAAATTTTTTGCCCTTCTTACTTGGTTCTATGGTAATAATTCATACTAACTATGCAACTCTGAAATACCTGTTTTCTAAGAAAGAATCAAAACCTAGATTGATAAGATGGTTTTTGCTTTTGCAGGAGTTTGATTTTGATATAAAGGACAGGAAAGGATGTGAAAATGTTGTTATAAACCACCTGTCTAGACTTGAGCTTCAGAATGCGAAACCTAGCTCATCTATTGTTGAGACCTACCCTACTGAATGTCTATATCAGATGGAAGACAAGTTACCTTAGTTTGTGACATTGTTAATTATCTTGTTGTTAAAGTTTTGCCTCTTGATCATACTATAGAGTAAACGAAGAGGTTTTTACACAAGGTCAAATCTTACCACTGGGAGGATCCTCTTCTTTACAAGGTATGTGCAGATGGTCTCATAAGAAAATGTGTCCATCAGAAGGAAGTTGTAAGTATCTTGATCTCTTGCCATTCTTCACTCTATGGAGGTCATTTTGGACCAACTAGAATTGAAGCTAAGGTACTCTAATCAAGTTTTTATTGCCCTTCCCTTTTTAAAAACTCTTATACTTTTGTTAAATCTTGTGATGGGTGCAACATACTGGCAATATCTCTAGACAACATGAGCTCTCTATGACCCCTATTCTAAAGTTGGAGCTTTATCGACATTTTGGGGCCCTTTCTTTTGTCTTCAGAAGGCTATGCATATATATTAGTTTCAGTTGATTATGTGTCTTAACGGGTAGAATTTGTAGCTACTATAAATAATGATGCCCACACACTATTTTGAAATTCTTGCATAAAAACATTTTCACAAGGCGTAGCAACCTTGGGCCATCATAAGTGATGAGGAGTCTCATTTTTGTAATAAGTTGTTAGATTGTATGATCACTAAATATGGTGTGAAACATAAGATTGCCACAACATACCATCCTCAAACTAATAGTCGTGCTTAGGTATCTAACAAGGAAATCAAACAAATTATTGAAAAGACAATTCAGATTAAGAGGAAAGATTGGGCTCTCAAGCTTGATGATGCATTATAGGTCTACCGTACGACATTCAAAACTCCAATTGGTACTTCACCATATAGATTCGTATTTGGGAAGGCTTGTAACTTATCGATAGAGCTAGAGAGTAAATCTTAATGGGTCATCAAGAAGTTAAACTTTGATCCCCAAAAGATGAGAGAGAAACGGTTGTTGGAACTTGTTGAATTGAAAGAGTTCCGTGAATCAAGATTATGACAATTCCAAGTTGCACAAAGAAAGAGCTACTAGATGGCATGACAAGAATATCATTCACCATAAATTTTATCCTGGATAAAGAGTTTTACTTTTAAATTCACGTTTACACTTGTTTCCAAGTAAACTAAGGACTATATTGCTAGGACAATTTATGGTGGTGAAAGCTTTACTTCATGGAGTTATGGAAGGGCAAGGTGAAGATGGATCAAGATTCAAAGTCAATGGTCAAAGACTTAAGCACTATTTTGGTGATGAAGAAAGGGAGATCGAGAACCTGGTTTTCAAAGAATGTCTTGTGATTCAGTCAAGCTGATAGACGTTAAACCAATCACTTGTTGGTAGTTGACCATTTGAGCAGGATAGTACAAGAAGAGGACCTTGTACCCTTGCAAGAGGATTTTCTAGACAAGTTCCTATTCCAAATAGCCACACCCACTATATGGTAGGTTGACATGGTAAATTTTTTGGTTACTGGTAAGTTCATTTATGGCATGCCTAGCTCTAGGAAGGCCAAATTAAGGAATGATTCAAAGTATTTTGTTTGGGATCCACCTTACCTTTGGAAGATTTGTTATGAATAAATCATTAGAAGGTGTGTCCCAAATGAGGAGTTTAAGTTTGTGCTTACATTCTATCATGAGATGACTTGTGCTTCGCATTTTAGTCCTAGGAGAACTGCTAGGAAAGTTTTGGATAGTGGGTTGATTTGGAATTCTGTGTTCACCGACTGTTTTGCATGCTGTAAGTCTTGTGAGAGATGTCAGAGATCAAGATCATTGCCTAAGAGGAATGAGATGCCACTAAATTCTATCCTTGTGTGTGAAATTTTTTATGTGTGGGGCATGGATTTCATGGGCCCCTTTCCTTTATCATATGGTTTCTTATATATTTTTTTAGTAGTTGATTACGTTTCGAAGTGGGTCAAGGCTATCCTCACTAAGACTAACAATGCTACCGTGGTTTCAGATTTCTTAAGAGCTAACATCTTTTCTAGGTTTGGCATACCTCGAGCTATAATTAGTGATCAAGATACTCACTTCTATAATTGGACCATCGAGGCGCTCATGATAAAGTACGGAGTTCACCATCGAA
Organism: Benincasa hispida; assembly: GCF_009727055.1. NCBI lineage: Eukaryota > Viridiplantae > Streptophyta > Magnoliopsida > Cucurbitales > Cucurbitaceae > Benincasa > Benincasa hispida. The sequence continues at coordinate 8,694,757 of NC_052355.1, forward strand.
TTGCCACTCTGTACCACCCTCAAATGAACAGACAAGCTGAAATATCGAATCGTGACGTCAAAAGTATCATGGAGAAGACTGTTAATCCAACCAGAAAAATATTGGAGCACGCGCCTTGACGATGCCCTTTGGGCATACAGAACTGCATTTAAAACCTCTATTGGAACAACGACCTTTAAACTTGTCTATGGCAAGGCATGTCATCTACTGGTTGAAATTGAGCATATAGCAGATTGGGCTGTCAAGCAATGTAATATGAACCTAGCCCGAGCTGGTGAGGAGAGACTGTTAGAGCTATAGGAATTGGAGGAACTTTGTTTAGAAGCCTATGAGAACTCCAGAAGGTACAAATAAAAGTCCAAATTAATACATGATAAGGGTCTCTTGAGGAAGGAAATTCGAGTTGGACAGAAAGTGTTGCTCTACAATTCACAGCTATCACTTATGCCCGGTAATTTGAAATTTAAATGGCTTGGTCCCTTTGAGGTTATTAACTTATTTCCTTATGGTGCAGCGGAGATCCAGTAAACTTGTTTCCTTTGAGGTTATTAACATGATTTTACTGCGCGATTTATGCTATTTATGTGGTATTTTTCCAAAAACCTAGCATTTTTCAATATAAATACTTTATTTTCTCTTGGATCAAAAATTATATTAGAGTGAAGCGTTAGTCTGCATTGCAATAGCGGCGAGGTTGAACATTTGGAGCGTTGTGACGCTCGAGGCAACGTTGCAATGCTGAACATTCTGTCAAACACTCGATACTTGATGCTCATTTACTCGATACTCAATGCTCGATTACTCGATGCTCGATGCTCGATGCTCGTTTACTCGGTAGCATTTTACTCGATAATACTCGAAAGCCTTTTACATGATGGTACTCGATTATACTCGATGGCTGATTATACTCGGTGGAACTCAATAGCATTTTGGTAATTTCAACTCCTTTGAAGCCCAGATGCTCAAATCAACTCCAAATTGCTTCAAATAAACCCCGTTCTTCACCAAATGATTAATTCTACCTCTTTAATTACTGAGTATCTACAAAATAGGAAAACAAACACGTAAAATTCGATAACGAGCCCGAATTAAGCTAGGAACAATAGCTCTTTTTAAGAGCTATCAAACACCCCCAACTTAATTCTTGCTCGTCCCGAGCAAGATAGGAACACACAAAATAGAATATAAGATAATTAAAGACGTGCTAGCTTAGTTCAAAATGTTGTTACTCTAGTCTCAATAGTCAAATCGAATGAAATTTGAAATCAAGAACGAAAATTAATTATGATCAATCAATGAAGCACAAGTTTAAGAATGATTCTCAATCTTATCACGCATGAGTGAGCCTAGAGTTTTGCTAATTAAGCTTGCATGGCCCAAAAAAGTTTTTAAGGTCCTCATCCCGCTTTCCCCTACACTGGTTCGATTATCGACCTTGGACATACCATACTTGCAAAAATAGAGGGCAACACTAAGACAAGGGTGTCTAAACACACACACACACACAAAACATAAAAGACATTTATTTTACCTAGAGGGCTAGCTTTCACACCCCACAGTCGGGAACCTATCACTCTTTTCTCGTGGGCCCTAAGTAGACACGACAAATGTAGCTCTTTTCACCTCATCCATGTACCCACACACATTCTATTTTTTTTTTTTTTTTTTTGCAGGCATGCTAGCATGTGCCTCATTTTTTTTATGCTTTTTTCTATTTTTCTTTTCATGATTGCAACTAATTTTCTTTTCTTTATCTCTCTCTCTCTCTCTCTCTCTCTCTCTCTCTCTCTCTCTCTCTCTTTTTTAATTCACAATTGGCTCTGTTTTATCCATTTTGTCTAGTTTTGCTCTAAAATAAGCATAGTTACTCCTAAGTCAAACGTGAACCTTTCTGGGTGACAATAGAAGTACAAACCATATGACCCAATTCCAAGCACGCAAGACTTTAATTTCGCAAAACAATGACTTAAAGATGCGTGAGACAAGAATTTTTGTTTAAAAAATGGGCTAAAATCATGATCATACTTTCCTAACATTCCTTCATTCGAATTTCATTGCAGGAAGAGTGTGTCATAAACTATCATGATACCAACAGAGCAAATAGCAAGCCAAGCAATCAAAGCACACGTAGTCCGAGCACAGCGCTCAAGGATGCCAAGCTAGAATAAAAAAACTACCCAACGGGTACTCCACCCCCAACTTAAAATAATACCTTGTCCCCAATTTATCTCAAGTATAGCTAAAAAAGAATAAAAATAAGGGAACAGAAAAACTCCCCTAAAAATATAGTCGCACACTAGATGGTTGTGGTCGGGCTCACCTCTCCAAAAAAATGCTCCCCTCTCTGCTAGGTCGTCCCTAAAAACAAAAAAACGAAAGAAACCTAATCTAAAAAAAACAAAACAAAGCAATAAATTTTTCACCTGGCTACCTCCAGGAAGGGCAAATTTTTAACATTGATTGCTCGACGTGACCTGTCCCCTTTCTTGGATGAATTGATATAGCCTGGTAAAGCTATAAGGCTCTTCATATTTTGAAGAAAACCACATGGGTCTGGTATTTTAAATTTTTAAAAAAAAAGGAAAAAAAAAATCAAAAGTCTTAAAGACTCTGACTCAACTGACTCTTGAGAACAAGAAGAACAAAATTAAAAGATATATGATATACCAAACGGTAGAACAGGGTGAAGATTTTCAACTTCTAACTCTATCACCTGGAATCGAGTGGTTTAGGCTCAGATTCTCTATAGTCCTCACAAACATGTTTTAAACATGGCATGTTATCCTCCAACTCATTCTTTATGTCAACATAGATTACCTCATTCCTGCATGCCTCAGTGATGTCATAAGATGTGTTTAGTAGAGGTTCGCATCCGCTCTCAACTGAATCAGAAGATTAAGTTACTAAGTCTCTCAAACTTTGAAGATCAGCTTCAAGCTCAGTTTGAAAACTAAAGCCCTCCTAGAGGTTGTGCATCTCCTGCTCAAAAACAATATTGTTAATAGCAAGTTGTCTAATCACATATACTAATGACATACCTGAGTCGAGGGTGTGAGCGTGCATCATCATGTCGGACATGGCAAAATGTGAATCATAGTGGAACTGGTCCCATCTTAGGTTTCCATAGCCATACGACTCCTCCAATCTAGGCCGATGAAAATCGTCATCCATATAACTAGTATACCCTCCCATGGGGTAGTCTCGTGGCTTAGGGCTCCACTGCAAACTTGGGCATGCTTGCTCATGGTGATCAGTCCTACATGCTTGCACCTGCTGCGGGTTACCTGCAACCAACTGACTAACCAAAGAACACTTAGCAAGTTAACCTCGAAGGTCACAAACCTTGTCACTAAGTCGAGATGCTCTACTCAATTGTTCCCATCCTTGTTAATGATATCTATCCATGCTTAAAATACTGACACAAAAAGGAAAACAAATCAAAAGTAAAAGAATACTCTAACTAGAAATTTCACTGACGAAACGTCAATGGCTTCCCGAACAACGGCGCCATTTCTTACTGGCCCGGAACTTATGTCCTTAATAAGCTTCAAACTGGATCAAAAGAAAATTTGTATTTACCAAACTACTTCTATCACTACTAAAACGTATCAACAGTGGTAAGTCCGAGTCGATCCGCAGAGAAGCGCGATTGGTTTTGTTAAGATAATTTTCTAACTAGAGCAATAAATGGAGGGGTCTTGGTGTGGAAGAGATATATACGTGAAATCAAAATAAAAGGGTAAATGTGGTTTTTGTTTGGGGGGAAGTATTCTCCACCTTCTACATAGAAGAACTCACAAAAAGTTTCCCTGCAAAGAAAAAATTTCCTCTCTCAATTTTTATTCTTCCTCTCCCAAACTTAGAGCCCTCACACTCCTAAGAATTCTCTTCCCAAAAGAGAATACAGACAGCTCTCATTGGTAGTGTCCTGTACGAATTGTTCGTGACCGGTTTCAAGGATTTGTGAAGATCTTTGGCTTCAAGGGTAAGAATTCTTCTAACCCTGTCTCTTCTCTAATTAATTTTTAAAGATGTTGTAATTTATTGTTAGAATGCATGATTTAGGGTCCTGTAATTATAGTTTTCCATGAAAATTGGGAATTGGGACTGATCCCGCTTCCACAGTGGACCTCACAGTTCCTTCATTATAGTCCTAGACTCACTAGGTGACCCTTAAAGACTATAGTCGTTAGGGCTTTGTAAATGGATGATCAATGTCGTGATCCAAAGGTATCTGTTTGACGATCACATCTCTTCTCTGCACAGTCTCTCTGATGAAATGATATTTGTGCCTAATGTGCTTCCCACACTTATGGCTTTTGAGTTCTTTAAAATTTACAACTATGCCACTATTATCACAATAGAGAGTATAGATAGATGCATATTTGGAACTACTTCCAAATCCATCAAGAACTTCTTAAGCCAAACAATGTTCTTTTCCACTTCACATGCAACTATGTATTTAGCTTCCATGGTAGAGTTTGCAATACAACCTTATTTATATTACTCCAAACTACTGCTACTCCATTTACAGTGAACACTGATCCTGATGTAAATTTCCTTGAATATTTATCAGTTTAAAAATCAGAGTCGGTATATCCTATAAGGATCAGATCCTTAGCGTTATACACGAGCATATAGTCCTTTGTTCTCCTAAGACATTTAAGGACATTCTTAATAGTAGTCCAATGATCATATCCTGTTGATTATTCCCACTGCATAGCATATGTCATGTCATGTACATAACATGACATAGATTAGACTACCAATTGTTGATGTATAGAAAATACGTCTCATATCCTTAACTTCTAGCGGTGTCTTAGGACACTACTCCTTTGATAGATGAACTTCATACCTGAAAGGTAACAAACCTCTCTTGGAATTATTCATCATATATCTAGACAACATCTTGTCTATATAGAATGCTTAAGATAAGGCTAATGTTCTATTCTTGCGATTTCAAACGATAAGCCTCCCCCAAATCTTTAATTTGGGATTGGGTTGCTAGCCACTTCTTAACGTTAGTCAGGTATTCTACATCATTTCCAATGAGTAGGATGTCATCAACATACAAACTAGGAAGGCTATAGTTGTTTCAAAAATTTTCTCATAGATACATGGCTCGTCAACATTCTGTTCAAAGCCATAAGATTTTATCGCAATTTCAAACCTTATATTCTAGGATCTAAATGCTTGTATTAACCCATAGGTAGATCGTTTAAGTTTGCAAACCTTTTTCTCTTACCCCTGTTCAATAAACCCCTCTGGTTGAGCCATATAGATCCTCTCTTCAAGATTGCCATTTAGAAAGGATGTCTTGACATCCAGTTTCCAAATTTCATAATCATAAAATATGGCAATGGAAAAGAGTGTTCTAATCGACTTCAGCATGGCAACAGAGGAGAAGGTTTCTTCATAGTTCACCCCTCTCTCTAGGTATAACCCTTTGCCACCAATTAAGCCTTAAAGGTCTGTACCTTACCGACTTGGTCTCGTTTCCACTTGTAGATCCGTGTACAACCAATAGGTTTTACCCCATTGGGTTGATCTATAAGTTCCTAGACCAAATTGAAGTATATAGACTCCATTTCGAGGATAATGATCCACTTGTCTCGATCTACATCATTCATTGCCTATTCATGGGACAATGGATCCTCAATGCCATCATTGGGTATGACGACCTGAGTTTCTATTAAATCCATGTAACGATGAGCTGTTGAAAAACCCTCCCACTACGTCGATGTAATCTCAACACTTGAGAAGAATGTGACTAACCAGAATTACCAGCTTCATCAACAACTCTCGTTGAGGACCGACCAGATCAACAAATCTTGTTGAGTTATCTATAGTTCTTTGGAAATTTCACTCAATACTAGTTTATTGCGAGGTTGATGATCTCACATGTGGTCTTCCTCTAAGAATGTAACGTTTGTAGGCACAAATACTTTTTTATCTTGAGGATCATAAAGCATAACACCTTTTGTTTTTTTTAGGTATCCTACGAATACGCACAATTTTAAATGTCATTGTAATTTCTTTGGATTTTGCACTAACACATGTACAGGGCATCCCCAAATTCTGATGTGATGTAAACTACCTTTATGCCCCCTCCATAACTCATAGGGTGTTTTAGAAACACTTTTTGAAGGAACCAAGTTCAAAATAGATACAGTAGTCTCTACTGCATAACCTCAAATCGAATCAGGTAATTGAGCGTAGCTCATCATCGAACAAACCATGTCCAACATGGTTCTATTTCTCCTTTCTGATACACCATTATGTTGAGGCATACCAGGTGCTGAGAGCTTAAACTAGATCCCATGATCTATCTAATAGTCTTGAAATCTCAAGTCCATACACTCTCCAACTCGATCTGTTCAAGGTGTCTTAATTGTTTTACCTAACTGATTCTTAACCTCTGTCTTATACTCCTTGAACAATTCAAGGGCTTCAGATGTAGAATTGTATCAATAGCAGCAAAAACACAAGGATCATCTAAGCACTCAAATTCACTAATTTTACAATAATATAAAGCATGCTTCTACAGAAAAAAATGGGTTTCAATACATACCTCTTGTAAAACTTCTTCAAAGCTCCTTCTCCAGCTGCAATCTTCTCCATATCTTGTTGTAGACCACCTCAAGATCTTCCCCATTATTCTCTTGGTGCTCTAGATTAAGTTTTGGGACTCAAAACAAGCTAGAATCAAGGGATGAAGGAGTAAATATCACTGCTGCAACCTTGTTGAAGAACCTTTTTTCAAACAAGTTTTTCTCTCAAAAACACTATTGATTGCATGCCCGATTTTCACTCCAATCTCTTCATTATATTGCAGATCAACATGCAAAGAGAAGAGTTGCATGAGTTGCAGCTCATGCTTGGAGAAGAAGATGTTGCTTCATGTGTGAGCTACTTCAAAGATGGATAATGGAAAAACTTCATTTTCCATTTAAGTGTGTTTTGTTTTCCAATTTTCCAATTTTATCTAAAAATCAAAATTTGATTTTATAAAATTTATTTTGATTTTAAAAATGAAAAGATTAATTAATTTCATAAATTAATTATAAATAAAACTTATAATTTAATATAAAATATTAAATTAATTTTAACACATATCCATCTTATATATATTTAAATCATATTTAAATATATAAATTCTTCCTATTCCGTTTAATTCTAAAACTAAACATAATTATATCTCATATAATTACTAATTCCCTTAATTCTAATTTGAACGTTTCAAATTAACTTATCACGCTATTCTAGAGCTAGTCCGTTACGAGCTAGTAGGGGGACTGATGACATGCAGAAATGCATGTCATCTTAGGCCTTTTACTTAGAATTATGAAGGTTCCAGGGTGACCGAAGTACCGCTTAAATCTGAATTGTGAACTCTTAGAAACGTGAGATCTAAAAATAACGTATCGTACATGTTATTAAATCTCCCACAAAGTTATTAAACTGCCGCTGAAGTGTTCTATTTTGAGTAGATTTATACTTAGGTTCTTTTCGGCTAATAAAAAAACCCTAAGTCTATATGGTTTATCCAAGTATAACTCTTATAATTGGATTTTAACCTACGATGTCTAGGTGATAAACCATTTTATTACCTCACATCACTCACATCTGCTCATAAAACCAGTTACTAACGCTAAATTATTCAGCCATAATCCCCAGGTAGGAGGTGTTTCGTAAACCGTCAACTTAAGTACCCCCAGCCTTAGACAGAGTTATACCGGTTGAGTTTGTAACCTAGGTTTTGTAAGTTTTAACAATTGAAATAGGTGGTCAACCTACGTGAGCATGCAGCTGTTGTTATAGATTTTAAATGCCTAACCCAATTTTATAACAACTTATAAAACTTTAGACATGCTATTCATCCATAACATACTTGAGGCATTCAAATTTAAAATAACATTTATATTAAATACAAGAAACCCTACATGCATACTATATTAATAACAATTATAACATACGTTCAATGCATGTTACATGCTTCCTATGGTGAGATTTAAATCTAAATTGCATACTATGTTCACATACAAGATTTATTTAATTATAACATACATCAAATGCATAAATAATTAAAACACAGACTGATATGGTTTTAGTTTTGGCAAAAGCAAGCAAACAGAAGCCTAACTATTACAAAACAACTTCCGAACCGCTCCAAAATGAACTCAAGTAGCTGATACTGCCGATGGACCCGAACCGTCTGAGCTGGACCAGCCAAGAACCATACGAAGCTAAACCGGACCAGAGCACAAGAGAACCGGTCAAACCAGCATCCCTTGCACATGTTCAATATTTTGCTAAGTCTCATCATTTAGCAATGGTGACATCGTCTTGCATTTTTCCAGATCGTTTAGCGCGTGAAAAGGTAAACGATCATTTAATGCCATCACATAGCATTCAACGCATCGCTCAGCTGAAGCACAAAGGTATGCGATCGCGTAGTGCTATCGCATAGCAACTCAATGCATCGCTTAGCTGCCGCATAAAGGTAAATGATCGTGTAGTGCTATCGCATAGCAATTCAACACATCGTTTAGCCGATCAAAGATAAATGATCCTAGTAAGCGATCGCTCGGGGCTATCATATAGCTTTTCATAACTATCACTTAGTTCTATCGTATAAAAACAAACAAACCCTTAACACCATCGTCTAGCGCTGTTTGTCATTGTGCAGTATCCACCGTAGCTAAACGATCGCTTAGCTTCATCTTTAGAACATCGCTGCATCATTCAACATCGTAGGTAAGCGATTTGTTTAGTTCCATTGCATAAAAACTTCAACGCATCGCCTAGCACTTCGTCTATACGATCGCTTAGCTCCGCATCTAAACGATCGTTCAGCACTGTTGCGTAACACTTCATCGTATCGCTTAGAATGCATCATTGCTGAATGATTACATAGTACCATCGTATAGTAAATTACGTATTGTTTAGTCCCCACGCCAAAACTAAACGATAGTTGAATGCTATCGTATAGCAAATTGAACACATCGTTTAGCTCCCGTAGGTAAACGATCGTCTAGCATTCAACATCACAACGACCAGCACCCATTGCTATACGATCGGCTAGCTTTTCTTCACATCGTGTAGCATCTGGAGCTAGACGATCGTTTAGCAACTAGAATCTCAGCAACGATAAGAACAGAGGCTGATTTTCTGGAACTGCAACTTGGCCTCTTCGCTTGTTTCTTCGATTTATAGCTTTATTTCAACTCTAATGACTCCAAATAAATTACATACTCTTGGGAACACATCAAAGCTCATCAAACAAGATCCAACTACAAATTTAAATGAGAAATTAAAGAGAATTAAACAGCCAAAGCTCAGAAAACCATATCAGTGCACCAGTTTCATATTTCTCATATAAAACACCCACCAAACCAAAATCAAACTGAATTGAATGCTTATTTGATGCTCTGATACCAATTGTAGGATTGTATCAACAGAAGCGAAAGCACAAAGATCATCTAAGCACTCAAATTCACTAATTTTGGCATAATATAAAGCATACTTCTATAAAAAATAAAAAAAAATAAAAAAAAAGTTTCAAGACATACCTCTTGTAGAACTTCTTTAAAGCTCCTTCTCCAGTTGCAATCTTCTCCATATCTTGTTGTAGATCACCTCAAGATCTTCCCCACTATTCTCTATATACTCTAGATTGAGTTTTGGAACTCAAAACAAGCTTGAATCAAGGGATGAAGGAGAAAAGCTAACTGCTGCAACCTTGTTGAAGAACCTTTCTTCAAACCAGTTTTTCTCTCAAAAACTCTATAGATTGCATGCCTGATTTTCACACCAATCTCTTCATTATAATGCAGATCAACATGCAAAGAGAAGAGTTGCATGAGTTGCAGCTCATGCTTGGAAAAGACAAGGCCAAGATGTTGCTTCATGTGTGAGCTACTTCAAAGATGGATAATGGAAAAACTTCATTTTCCCTTTAAGTGTGTTTTGTTTTCCAATTTTCCAATTTTATCTAAAAATCAAAATTTGATTTTATAAAATCTATTTTGATTTTAAAAATGAAAAAATTAATTAATTTCATAAATTAATTATTAAATAAAACTTAATTAATTTAATATCAAATATTAAATTAATTTTAACACATATCCATCTTTATATATTTAAATCATATTTAAATATATAAATTCTCACTATTCCGTTAATTCTAAAATAAATATAATTATATCTCATATAATTACTAATTCCCTTAATTCTAATTTAAACGTTTCAAAATACTTATCACGCTATTCTAGAGCTAGTCCGTTACGAGCTAGTAAGGGGACCTCGCGGACCTACAAATCATGGGCTCCAACGATCCGAGATTAATTGGCTAAACTCATTAGACCAAATTAATCTCCATTCATTAACTAATGGGTCATTCCAGTAAAGCCCGTAGTTGCATTCCCCTCACTTAGATATATTATGTCCACGTGATTTAACCATAATCAGCAAGTTCACCCTTCACAGGTTGTTCGTAATAACGGTTGGGTCAAATATCTGTTTTACCCCCGAGATTATGTCTTATTCCTCAATTCTCTACTGATCCTCTAATGAACAACTGGTTTGTGATCCAATCACCAAACCAAACTCTCTCAGCTCAGTAAGAGGGTGGGGCCCTTTGTTCATGACTTGGATTTAGTACTTGAGAGAACAACCTTTCTCCTATCCCTAAATCGATTAGGCATGAACTCCATCTTGCACCCTATGTCCCCAGCTATTTATCTGGTCTTACCCTTGAAATGGAAGTCTTATTGAGCCGACGCTGTTGAGCCAACCCTCAACTATTCAAATCTAAAGGCAATCCCGAATAAACAGGAGTTCATAGTTAGCTCAGGATTAAGATCGAGTTACTTAAGTCATCTAGGTGAAATAGTCAGTCTTAAACAGTAAATAGTGTTATGAAGTAAAAGTGATTTATTTTTTGGTCCCGATCTTATGCAAACTCATTACATATGATGCCCCCACTCTTCATGTCATAACATGTACGAATTAGGATCACATCGTATATAGCACTTTACAACTCTTTGTAACAACTATAGAGTAGGCCGCATTCAATGGTGTTACCAAAATAAGGTACCCAACCTCATTCATGTACCATAGATCATTTTGACTATTTACTCAAACCCGATCCACTCTTATGTCTCCACATAAAGTTCAAGTACTCATACAATGGTCAAGGGTCTTAGTTTATTGGATTTAGACTTTCATACAATTTACGAGATTAATAACAAGTATATTGATAATAGAAAATGTTTATTATTTTACAAACTGCGAGTTTTAGAACATAAAACACAACATCAGATTTGTGATGCATTAGGTAAACATAGCCATACCTTTAAAAATTATTAATAAAATTGATGAAATATCCATACCCACCTCGTGCTTTGACATTCATCGGGCCATAGAGATCTAAATGCATGAGTTCTAAGGGTTCTTTGGCTCTAAGACCTTCTCCTTTAAACTATCTTTTGATCATCTTACCCTAAACATAGGACTCACATAGAGTTAAATAGTGGTCTTCTAATTGACTTAGGAGTGCAATCTTGACCAATCTCCCAATCCTATTAAGATTAATGTTGTCAAGTCTCAAGTGCCAAAGATAGGTATTAGGAGAAACCTTTTGCCTTTTATTTTGAGTTTCAACTGTTTTAAACATCTCAGTATTTAAAATAGATTTTTCCTTGGTTGATCTTAACACATGTAAGTTGTTTTCATGTTTCACGGAACAAATTTGTACAGCTCTTGAGCTAACAAAAACTTCATTAACTTCAAAAGATACTTTGTACATTTGTTCTAATAAACAAGAGATAGATATTAAATTCCTTCTGATATTAGGAACCAAAAGTACATTTTCTAGCAAAATGAATCTATCTCCAAAAAAACACTTCAAGTCTCCCACTACTTGAGCTGAGACGACTATTCCTATTCCAACTTTGAGAGTTTCCTCGTCTTCTCAAAGCTGTCGTGAGGAACTAGTTTATTGAAAAGAAATACAAACATGGTTAGTGGCCCTCGAATCTAGTATCTAGGTGGAGCTATCATTTTCCACTACACATAATTCAACAACGAGTAAATCATATTTACCTTGTTTTGTTTTCTCAACTTTCTTCTCAACAAGGTATTTTGGGCAGTTACATTTCTAGTGCACATCTTTTTTATAGTGGAAACTTTTCATTTATCTACAGCTTTTGCCTTGCTTTTGTAGGTTGCAGGAGCCTTATCTTTCCTTTTTCCCTTATTTTTCATTTGAATACTTTTATTCTTTGAAGTGGAAAGTCCAAACTTAGTTCCTAAGGACAATCCCTTTTGGAACTTCATAAATGTAGCAACATTTGTTTCCCTTTCTTGTCCCTTAATTTTCATGAGAGACTGGTATGTCTGGAACTCGTTCAAGAGAGTAGTCAAATTGTACTCAATCATGTTCATCATTGCATTAGTGTGAAACTGTAGGAAACTCTTCGGAAGAGATTCCATGATGAAACTAACCTGATTTTTCTCATCTATGACAACACCGTTTACCTCCACTATGTTGAAGTGGACCATCATATCCATAACATGTTCTCTAACAGAAGTTCCTTACTTCATGTGGGAGTTGTAAACGTTCTTGAGAGCATCGTGCCTGATAGATGAGGATAGTTGTCCAAACATTGTCTTTAACGAATCCATGATCATCTTAGTAGTGACCATGCTATCGTGTTTCTTATCAATATGCTAGTTAAGATATAGACTCGGGCCTTAGCAGTGACCATGCTATCATGTTAAACTAATGAGCTAGTCATGCTAAACATATAAACAAGTTCTATTAGTAAGTTGCTATTAAATTCAATCAAGTTTTAGCAAAAGTAATAGTGTACCCATATAGCTAATCATTAATTTGCAATGATACTTCAGTGAGTAAAAGTAACTGCTACCAAGGGGTAGTCAAATACTCCTTCACTAAACAAAGATACTTTTGACTAAATTCTAATACAAGAATAACTCTTATTCCTATTGCAATTTAGTTATATCTTTTTTGGTCAAGAACTTACTAACACTTAGTAATTTTTGTAAGTGTAACCCTCCATTTTCAAATCCCAGAGATTGGTCCCAACAAGCTGCCGAATGTAAGATAATGCTGAGAACGGATCCAAGAGACCCTATTCATTTTTTAACGTTGCAGTGTTCCAACCCCCATGTCACGACCTTTCGAATAGGTGGTCACTCTAGGACGACATGTTGGCGAAGCATGAGAATCTCACGGTGAAACCTAATAGAGAAGACCGTAGGTTGTTATTGACCCATACAAAAACTTTTCGAATGGAGGTTATGCCTAGGGCGACATGAAGTCGAGTATGGATCTCATGGTGTGAACTCTTAAGGATGTGAGAGCTAAGAAAACATTTTTCTCCAACTGAAGTGTTCTAGATGGTTTGGGTATATTTTTACTTAGATATATTCTGGCTAATTAAGTACAACCTAAGATTAGGAGTGTATCCGAGTTTAACTTTTATACTGGATTTAACCAACGATGTCTATGTGATAAACTCCTTTAGCACCTCACATCGCTCACGCATGCTCATATAGCTGGGTTTAAATAACTCAAGAATTGACTCGATACCTATGTAGCAGGTGTTCTGTACACCATCAACTTGTGTACCTCTAGCCTTTAACAGGATCTTGCCAGGTGAGTTTTGTTGTAACCTTAGTTTTACAAGTTATCGACTATTTTATATACTAAAACAAGTGGTGGTTGTTAACCCTATGTTACCATGCATTCATCTTTGTTATAGATTTTTGAAGTCTAATTCTTTTTATAACACTTATAACTTAGACAAAAATTCATAACATACATCAGACAAAAATCCTACACATGGATATTATACATTATAACACTTATAGCATACTTTCAGTGCATGAAACATGCTCATCTTATGGTGGGATATTAAATCTATATGACATACTTTATGCACAAACAAATTTAATTTAATTAAAACATACATTCATAATGTATAATTAATTAAACATACTAAAGTGGACCAATTTTGGCATCCTAGGCTATTAAACAACTAAACTATTACAATAATAATTTTAAAAACACCCTTGAAGAGCGAACACTTCGAATCCGCCCAAACCAGTTGAAAACAGCTTGAATCGGACCTCGAAGACTTCAAATATGGAAAAACCAGCTGGATTGAGGGTGAACCAGACCAAACTGATCCAATTGGACCATTCTTCTTTCGCGCATGCGTTTCTGGAAAAAGTATGAGCAACAATGCAATGCTGCGCCTCGAGTCCCAGCTACTTTTTGCTCCAAACTTCTTCAAATTACAGCTTAAATTCAACTTCCTCACACCTTAAAGCCCATAAACAATCAGGAAATTACAACAATTACAATAGATTAATGCTTAATTTGATGCCAAAAAATTCATCTCATGAAACATCACTCATCCAGCATAAATTAATGCAAATTAAGTGCTTAAGTCATGCTCTAATACCATTTGAAGGAGTTAGAAATGTGCAAGCGAAAGCAATAAGGATCTTGAGCACTCTACTTACATTAATTTAAGGATAAAGCATGCTAGATCAAAACTGGAAAAAAACATAATTTCATTAACAAACCTTAGTGTAGCTTGAAATTGAAATTATCCTTTCCTGGTTTTTGATCAAGAACACTTCGTGGAACACTGCTAGAGTCTTTCCCATTATTCTATGGTCCTAAAACGGATTATGGGATCCAAATTAATGATGAATTTGAGAGTTTGAGAGAGTTTTGGTGTTATGAACATGTGAGAGGAAATTCAGCTTCAGCAAGTCATCAAGAAGCCCAAATCTCAACATTCCTTCTTCTCTTTAAAGGATAAAAGCATGCAAAATCCATCTCAGTATTACACCAAAGTGGACAAGTTAGAGTGGGATATGAGGTATTGTTGAAAACCAAATGCGGGAAATTCGCACTATCGAAATTTTAATTAATATTTAATTTCTCAAATTCAATATTAATTGAACTTTCTATAAATTAATTCAATTAATTTTTAAACCAATTTTAAATAGAATCAATTTTAATAATTAATTAAAGAATTTAATATCAAATATTAAATTATAAATTAACTTTAAATAATTAATAAAACAATTTAATTAATAATATTAACTTGATAATTAACACCAATCCCGATCATGAATCTCTGTTCATGTGTAAAGTATTTAAATCATATTTAAATATTTTTCAACTCTCCAAATAATATGTTAAGTATATCAAATATAATTAACGCTTACTTCCTAAGCCAAATTTGAACAATTCAAATGCTCTCATCAGATTTTTCTAAGGTTTAATCTGATATAAGCTAGCAGGGGACCTAATGGACCTACAGATCATGAGCTTCAATGATCCGAGATTAACCTACTAAACTCTTTAACCCAGCTAACCAACATTCATTAACTATTGAAACACTCCAATATATTCAAGTAGTTGCACTCTCCTCACTATAGATATATTTATCTCAACTTGATATAAACATGATTAGTAAGTTCACCCTTTACAGGTTGTTCGTAATTACAGCTGAGTCAAAATTATCGTTTTACCCCTGTAATTACATCTTGTTCATTAAGGCCCACTAATCCTCTAATGAACAATTTGTTTGTCGTCCAACCACCAAACCGAGTCCTTCTTGAGCTAATGAGAGGGTGAGACCCCTTGTTCAAGACATGAAATCAACACTTAAGAGAACAACCTATCTATTAACCCTAGTATCAAGTATGAATGAATTCCATTTTGCAAAACTATGTCCCCAGCTATTTACCCAATCTTATCCCTAAAATGGGGGTCTTATTGAGCTGGCAAACTTAGGTTACTCTTACCTATGAGGATTAAAGGATAATCCTGAATAAATAGGAGTTCATAGTAGCTCAAGATTAAGATCATTTTACCTAGGTCATCGTATGGAAATAGTCAGTCTTAACAGTAAACGACGTTATAAAGTAAAAGTTACTATTTCACAATCCAGTCTTATGCAAACTCATTGCATAGGATGCCTCAGCTTGCATGTTTCCACACAAGAAATTCAAGATCACATCTTTTGTATCAAATACAATGTGAGCTGCATTCATAGTATCCCCAGGATAAGGTATCCAGTTTTATCCTTATACTATAGACCATTTTGGCTATTTACTCGAATTTGATCCACTTTTATATCTCCACATATAGTTCAAGTATTCATGTAATAGCCAAGAGTTCATAGTTTATTGGATTTAGCATTTTTAAGTGCAATTCACATGTTCAATAACATCTTTACTAAATAAACCTCAGTAACAACTTTATTGTAAAATAGAATATGTTTACCGAACCTCTTAGTTGTTCAAGGCATGAAATTCATACTCTAAAAGTAAAAATTAAACCTAAAAAGTTAGAGGGTGTGAGGAAATAATCTTTAGAGACTGTTAGAGATCTTGGGATGCTAACCAAGGCGATATGGGAAAAGTCCATCAAATGGAGAGCGTTAGACAATAGAGTTGCTCTAATTCCTTATCTCTTCTCTATTTTTATGATAAAAAAATTGTGCGCAAGTATGTATTTGAGAGCCATGAATGGCAAAGTATCTAGTTTTAAGGTATTGGTTATACTTATGAAATTAGATTAATATTTAGTGTTTTCATGGATATTGTTGAACTTTATGCCTTTCAATGTTATTATGTTAGTGGGAGAGTGGGAATGTGGAGAGGAGGCAATTATCCTCTCTCTCTGTCTTTAAATCTGTAGAGAGTCTACAGTTGAAATTTGATGGTGAAGCATTACAACAGTTTTTTTACTCTCCCTATCTCTCAATGTCTCTAAGAACTCATACTCTCAGGAAAAATTATGTATTTTTCCCTTTCCTTCCACAAGGTTTCCACAAACCTCTTTGTCCAAAGAGGATAGCACAAAAGGCTTCAAAGATAACATCATTTTCCTTTGAACTTCTTCATAGCAAATCTTATAACTTTATTACTGATTTGTTTAAAATCCATATAATACAATTGAGTCAAACAACGATTAAACGCTTCTGCACACGAAATTCGAGTCCAAAATTTGGTATTAGAGCCAAATTTTGCCTTGAATTATTGTTCTGAATTTTACATAAAGGTATGGTGGGTTATGAGTCATTATTTTTGGCGAGAGTTGTTGATCATGGAGATCAAGTTCGAAGTAATTCAGACAAAAGATCGAAATAGAGTATTGCATTTTGTGTTGGGGCGTAAGGCATAGCGTTGCAACGCTATGCTTTATGCTACAACACAAAAGGCCTAGTGCTCCAACACTCGGCAGCATCGTTACAACGCTGAAGTCCAGCATTGAAATGTTATGAGAAGCATAGCGTTATGCTACAGCAATCTCCCAGACTAGCACTGCTACGCTTAGGATGAGCGTTGCAATGCTCCAAGCATCATATGCGCGTCTGCAAGCAATTCAAGGGTCATGGGTTCGAACTTCAAAAGTCGTTTTGGAGAATTCTTTTTGTATTAAATTCATTTTTGTTATTTTTTGTGATTAATTAAATTAATATAATTGTTATATTGATTTTATTAATCCTTTTAATGGTACAATCTTTGTCTGTTATTACCTTATAATATAGTTTTTAATGTTCATGAGATGCATATTTTAAATATATTGAATATTGTATATTGTATGCTATATTGTCTAAAATCCCACTATATTATTAATCATGTTTATGCATCATATTAAAATATAATTATTGTATAATATGATAGCATGTCTTAATATTTCATTTTTAATATAAGAGTTGTATTATTTAATGAAATTACATGATCGTGCATATTTGATATACATGCGCATGTTAAATAGTATGCATGTTATAATATAATTTTTATATTATATAGTTTAATGTATGATTAAAATTTGTTTTCTATATCATATTAATTTTCATTAAATTTATATAAATACTATAATAAGTTATTTAATGAAATTAAAATGATGCATGATATAGGTTTTAGTAATTATAATCCATAATAAAGAATTGCATGCAAACATAGGGTTTTAATTTTTTAAAAAAGAGTTTAAAGATTGGTAAATTAAAACTTTATGTTAAAATGTTTCTAATAAGATTAAAAAATAGAAATTTTTTTTACATGTTTTAATAGGATTAATGTATGTCAATAAATGATTAAATTTATAAATTTTTTACTCTGAGGGATCTTTGTTTAGGGAAGGTTTTGTCTAAGGATTTTGGTATTTAAGTTGATGGAAACAGAAATACCCCTACCTGGGAACTGACCTGGAAGGTGAATTAGTCAAGATTTTATAAGCATGCAATCATGCATTAATTCATTCAATTGTTTGATGAATTAAAACATTATGTTAAACTATCCAATACAAGTTTTATATTGTCAAACTTAAACATCACCTAGATAAATGACCTGGCCCAAGTTTAACTAAATAATGAATCCTATTTTTTAAAATACTTAGTGGGAGGAAAATAATATTTGATATACATTTACTTGCACTTTCTCCATTAAAAATTCACACCATGAGATTCATACTCGGCCTCATGGTGCCCTGGGTGCATCCTCGTTTCGGAAGGTGTTTATATGGATCAATATCAAGATGAATGGAGAGAACATTTTTAGTGAGTGGCAGAAGGATATGTGTCAACATTCCTGCGGTCTCCTTCATTATCTTGCAAAGTGAGATTTCATACTCGGCCTCATGGTATCATGGTGCATCCTCCCTTTGAAAGGGTTTGTGTGGAGTCAATATCAAGAAAAAACTCCAGTAATGGATAGGGTCACCTTAATTTTTGCACCAATATGGTTTTTCCCTTTCGTTGACTTATTGGGGCGAAACTCTAGAATCTAAAATGGAGGGTCACACTTACGAGAACCATTAAATAAGGTAATGTTTTCTTGACTAAAATAATAGTAACTAAACACTAGAGGAATAAGAGTTACTCTTAAGTATTGTTTAGTTGAGAGTGTCTCAATTTAGTGGAGGAATAACTAACTACCCTTTAGTGGCTTTTAGTTCTAAATCATTGAAGTATCATTGCAAAATAGTATGAGTTTAAGGGTTTTCATCATTATACTTGCTAAACTAGATTAGTTTTAAAGAGTTGTGCAATTATCTTACTTTGATTAAAATTTGTTTATTTCTTCAAAAATGACTAGTGCAGTAACTAATTGCTTTTTGCTGACAAATTTACTGGCAATAATTACACAACGTGGAAAAACACTATTAACACTATGTTGGCAATTGACCACTGAAAATTTGTGTTAATTGAGGAATGTCCTCAAATACCCGCCCCAAATGTCACACGAAATGTCCATGAGGCATATGAAAGATGGATTAAGGCCAACGAAAAGGGCCATTTATATGTCTTGGCCAGCTTCTCTGAAGTTCTAGCCAATAAGCATGAGAACACGGTCTCTGCTCGAGATATCATGGAATCGTTGCACCATATATTTGGACAGCCGTCCACACAAGTAAAGCATGATGCTCTCAAATTTATCTTTAATGCTCGGATGCAAGAAGGGACCTCTATCAAAGAACATATTCTCAACATGACGTTCCACTTCAATGTGGTGAAGATGAATGGGTTAGTTATTAATGAAGCCAACCAGGTCAGCTTTAATATGGAGACTCTTCCAAAGAGTTTTCTACAATTTCATACTAACGCTATTATGAGCAAGCTAGACTATAACCAACCACTCTTCTAAATAAGCTGCAAACCTATGAGCCTTTGATGAAAGTCAAATGGCAGCATGGGGAAGCAAATGTTGATAGCTCTTCTAAAAACTTCTACAGAGGGTCGATCTTTGGAACTAAACCTAGACCTTTTTCTGGTTCAAAGAAGTGGAAGAAGGAAAAAGTGGAAAGAGGAATAAAGTTGCCCATCCTGCTACTACACACAAGGGCAAGAAGACCAAGCCAACAATGGGAATCTAGTTCCATTGTAGTGTAGAGGGGCACTGGAAAAGAAACTGCAAAGTACATGGTTGGAAAGAAGAAAGCCAAAGAATATAAATATGATTTGCTTGTCTTGGATACTTGTTTAATAGAGACTGATAGTTTTGCCTAGATAAATGATTCAAGAGCCATTACATCATGTTTTTTCTTCTTTAAAAGGAAATTAGTTCCTGAAGGCAGGTGGAAGCTGGCGAATGACCATCGGGGTCGGAACAAGAGAGGTCATTCCAGTCGTTTTCGTAGGTAGCATGAAATTATCTTTCAAGAAATCTTTTTTATTATTAAGTAATGTAATTATAGTCCTTGATATTAAAACAAACTTTATTTTAGTTGCATGTCTTATGGAACAGATGTATTCAATTTCATTTTCTATGAATAAATCGTTTATTTTCAAGAGTGGTGTTGAGATTTATTCAGGAACTTTAGAAGATAATTTATATGTACTAAGACTGCTAGCATAAAAAATGCTTCTCAATATTGAATTAAAAATAGCAACGATTAAAAACAAAAGACAAAAATTTTATTTTAAAGAAAATTTTCACCTTTGGCACCTAAGATTACGTCACATAAATCTCAATAGAATTAAGAAATGGGTAAAGAATGAACTTCTAAATGAGTTAGAGAAAAGTTCATTATCAATATGTGAGTCATTCTTTGGCAAGATGGCTAAAAGACATTTACTAGAAAAGGCTATAGAGCCACAGAACCTTTAGAACTTGTACATTCAGACATCTGTGGTACGATGAATGTTCAAGAAATAGGATGTTTTGAATATTTCATCTCTTTTATAGATTATTATTCACGATTTGGGTATCTTTACCTAGTGCCACACAAGGCTAAAGCTCTTGAAAAGAGTAAAGAGTATAGGATTGAAGTTGAAAACTTATTAGGTAAAACAATTAAGACACTTCGACCGGATTGAGGTGGAGAGTATATGGACTTGAGATTACAAGACTATATGATAGAACATAGAATCACATCCCAACTTTCAACATCTGGTACACCTCAATAGAATGGTATATTAGAAAGGAGAAACATAACCTTGTTGAATATGGTTCGGTCTATGATGAGTTATGCTCATTTACCTGATTCCTTTTGAGGTTATACAGTAGAGACTGTAGTATATATCCTGAATAACATTCCATCTAAAAGTGTTTCTAAAATACCTTTTGAATTATGGAGAGGTCCTAAATGTAGTTTACGAAATTTCAAATTTTGGTGATGTCCAACACATATGCTACACCCAAAGAAATTAGAACCTCGTTCGAGGGTATGTCTATTTATATCAACAAATGTCACCTTCTTATAAGAAGAACATATACAGGATCACAAACCACATAGTAAATTAATTTTAAGAGAAAATTTCAATAAAAATAACAGTAGTTCAATGAGAGATGTTGACAATGCTAGTACATCAACAGGATTTGTAGATGGTGCTAGCAAATCTAGTCAAAATCCTTCTCAAGAGTTAAGAGAGCCTTGTCGTAGTTGGAGGATTATATCTTGTCCTATGAGCTATATGGTCTAAAATAAGCCCATTTCATCTTATCTAATGATGCCATTGAGGATCCATTATCTTTTAGAAAAGCAATGGAAGATGTTGACAAAAATGAATGGGTCAAAGCCATGGATCATGAAATGGAATCTATGTATTCTAATTCAGTTTGGGATCTTATAGATCGATGTGATGGGATAAAACCTATAGATGAAAATGGATCTACAAGAGGAAAAAAGATGTAGATGGAAAGGTTCAAACCTTCAAAGCAAGCCTTGTGGCAAAAGGTTATACCCAAGTATAAGGGGTTGATTATGAAAAAATATTTTCTCTGTTGCCATGTTTAAGTCTATTCGCATTCTTTTATCCATTGCCACATATTATGACTATGAAATATGGCAAATAGATGTCAAGACTGCTTTCTGAATGACAATCTTGATGAGAACAACTACATGAATCAACAAGAGGGATTTATAAAATAAGGTTAGAAGCAAAAAGTTTGTAAGCTAAAATGATCCATTTATGGATTAAAGTAGGCATCTAGATCTTGGAACATAAAGTTTAACAATGTGGTCAAATCTTATGGTATTGAACAAATGTTTATGAACCTTATGTTTACAAGAAAATCATCAAGAGTACAGTTAATTTTCTCTTGTTGTACGTATATGATATCCTACTCATTGAGAATTCTATAGGATTTGACATTAAAACTTTGCTATCTGCTCAATTCCAAATGAAACGTTTGGGAGAAGTACAATATATTCTTGGCATTCAAATTGTTAAAAATCGCGAGAACAGAATGTTATTTTTGTCTCAAGCATCTTATATTGATAAAATGCTTGTCAAATATTCATTACAAAATTTCAAGAAAGGTAATTTTCCTATTAGGCATGGAATTACATTGTCTAAGGAACAGTGTTTAAGACACCTTAAAAAGTTAAGGAAATAAGATGAATTCCATATTCATCAGTTATGGGCAGTCTTATGTATGTCATGCTATATACAAGGCCTGACATATGCTATGCAGTAGGGATATTTAGTAGGTATCAATCGAATCCAGGATTTGATCAATGGATGGCAGTAAAGACAATCCTCAAGTATCTTAGAAGAACGAAGGACTATATGCTTGCGTATGGTACTAAGAATTTGATCCTTACAGGATAAACTGACTCTGATTTTGATACTATTAAGCATTCTAAGAAATCTAAATTAGGATCGGTGTTCACTCTTAGCAGATTAGTTGTAGTCTGGCGCAACATAAAACGATGTTGTGTTGCAAACTCTTCTATGGAGGCAGAATATGTAGCTACTTGTGAAGCTGCTAACGAAGTTGTCTAGCTAAGAAAGTTCTTGATTGATTTGGAAGTTGTTCCAAATATATCTTTACCTATCGCTCTTCACTGTGATAACAATGGTGCTATGACAAATTCGAAGAAACCTCGAAGCCATAGACGAGGTAAGCACATAGAATGAAAGTATTATCTGATACGAGAGATTGTTCAAAGAGGGGACGTGATCTCATGCAAATAGCGTCGAAGTACAAATTTTTTTATCCATTTACAAAGACGTTCACGGCTAAAATGTTTAAAGGTCATATAGAAGGTCTAGGTCTACGAGATATGTATCACTTAAACTATGGCAAGTAAGATATATGATTGGGTATACTATATGTCATAGTTTATTGTATTTATCTTTTATATGTTTTGTACATCTCACAAGCTTTAGAACAAGTAGAAGATTGTTAAGATTTATGCCCTAAATCTTGTAGTCTATGTAAATTTGTAAATAATATTTTTTAATACATAAATAAAGGGTTTATTTGATGAATAAAGCATTCTATGATTTGCATAATTCGAAATCCAATAAACTAAGATATGAGGTTATTTAATGCACTTGAAAAGTATGTAATGGACATACAAATGGATTATGCTCAAGAAATAACCTAAAAGGTCTATAGTATATGGATAAAATTGGGTGCCTTATTCTAGTAACACTATGGATACAACCACTTCGTAAATGTTGCAACAGTTGCAAGTGTTGCAAACGATTTGATCCAAATCATTCATATAACGACATGTAAGTGAAGTTTGCAAATGATTTGATCCAAATCATTCATATAACGACATGTAAGTGGAGTTATCCTATACAGTAAATATGTATAAGGCCAGACTTCACAATATAATCTCTCCTTGTAACATCATTAATTAAAGAGTTTTATATTTCAAAAAATAACCATGAAACTCGATCTCAATCCAGGGTGAGTTATGAATTCATGCTCATAAGGGTCTATTTTTTTATGTGTATGGGTGAAAGTGGCCTTAGTTGCCAACTTAATATGCCTACTATTTTAGAGATATTACAGAGTGGGGAGCTGGAAGCATGGCTTCACAAGATGGAATTCACTCCTTCCCGA
Source organism: Benincasa hispida (assembly GCF_009727055.1). NCBI lineage: Eukaryota > Viridiplantae > Streptophyta > Magnoliopsida > Cucurbitales > Cucurbitaceae > Benincasa > Benincasa hispida. The sequence goes on from NC_052355.1 coordinate 8,718,619, forward strand.
CTTTAGGGAAAGGAGATATATTGTTCCCTTAAGTATTGACTATAGGGCTCACTGGCTCAATAGGGGCTTTGTTTATATTTGGATTATAAACAGAATTGTTCATTAGAGGATCAATGGTACTTAAGGTACAAGTGGTAATCACAGGGGTAAAACGATAATTTGATCCAACTATAATTACGAACAATTTGTGAATGGTTGACTAACAAAATATGGTCAATTCAATGGTCACATAAATGTACTGTAGTTTATAGGAGTGCATCTATGGGTTTTTAGTGGTCTGTCCCATAGTTAACGAATAGTAATAAACTTAATTAAAGAGCTTGATTAATTAATCATACATCATTGGAGTTTATGGCTGTAAGTTCATTAGGTTCCTCTCCTTGCTCATAAATGGGTTGAACAAGAATTTTTAAGTTGAAAGAATATGAAGAGTTCAAGTTAATTTAAGGAAATTAATTGTTTGATGTAATTGCATATCATACAATTAATATACATTATCAAGTTAATTTTGAATCATATTCAAAATTAAACTATATAATATAAGAGTATTAACATTTGAATAAGATTCAAATATTAAATTAATATACATTAGATTTATATTAAAACTATAGGTTATAATTATTGTGAATAAGAATCATATTAAAACTATAGGTTATATGAGATATGCACATTTGAATATGATTCAAATTAGTTAAATTAAATATTAGATACCTAATTGATTAATTAAATTGTTTAATTTTATTTTTTAATAAATTGTTCTTTTTTTACTTAATTAAATTACAATCGAACTCCCCTGCTTTGCAAGGGAGTAGGAGAGTGGGAAAATGGAGAGAGGGCAATTACTCTCTCTCTCTGTCTTTAAATCTGTAGAGAGTCTGTAGTTCAAAATTGATGGTGAAGCATTACGATAGTTTTTTTACTCTCCCTATCTCTCAATCTCTCTAAGAACTCATACTCTAAGGAAAAGTTCTGTATTTTTCCCTTTCCTTCCACAAGGTTCCCATAAATCTCCTTATCCCAAGAGGATGGTAGAGAATGGTTGTAGTGGTGTCGTACTCATAAAAGCTGTTGGTCTAGTGCTGTGAAAGAAAACTCCAACTGGGTGAAAAGATTGAAGATTGGTCTTCAAAGGTAACATCCTTTTTCTTTGAATTTCTTAATACCATAAATAATCTTATAGCTTTGTTACTGTTTTGTTTCAAATTCATATAAAACAATTAAGGCAAATAATTATTACATGCTCCTGCATAAGGAAATTGATTCCTATTATTGTTCAGTTTAAAATTCATAAAACACAATTGAAGCAAACAATAGTCACATGCTTTCGCACAAGGAATTTGATTAATATAACACAGTAGTGAATTTCGCATGATCAAAATCACTTTTTCTCTTGCCAAAATCAATGTCCCTTTTACAATGATGATGTTTAGCATTGAATAAAATTGATTTTAAGAAAACCTAAAATCACATTCTAAATTAATTTGGAAGAATTAGTTTGTAGGTGAATTTTGTTGAGGTGATTGATTGGGAATCAATTACAAAAATGATAATCAAGGTCATTTTTGTTAACATATTATTGGTTAGCTATTCATAAAACCATTTTTTTATTTAAAGCATTGATCAAATGATGGCACCTAGGCATTGCTATAATGCCCCAGGCCTAGGATGGATCAGGATTTGGAATCCGGATTCGACACCTTATTTGCCTCCACATTCCCTACAACCTGATGTTGGAGTGTATCTTGTAGTTTGTAAAGTCAAATTATATATCTAATAAAATAAGAGATATTTTATTAATATTTAGATAGCATTAAATAAATCAAATAAACTAATATCTAAGGTTATTTTATAAAACTTAAACATGTATGTGGAGACATACAGGTGGATCACGTTTAAGTGGTAACCTAAACGGTCTGTAGTAGATGGATAAGGCTGGGTACATTATCTTAGTAACACTAAGAATAGTCTGCTTTGTAGATGTTACAATTGTTGTAAAGTGCTACAAATGATATGATCCTGATCATTCATATCATTACAAGAATTTTGGTTATTCCCAACAATATTTCTCCTGATGACCAAAAAAGTGTTGACGGTTGTAACCTCTCCCGGCGGTGAAAATAAAGGGTCAGCATAATTTTTTATCCCAACGGTTTACAAAAAACTGTCGGGATTTCAAATACTCCCCGACGGTCACCTAAGAAACTGTCGGGCTTATTGCACTTTTGCCCGATGGTTATACTCGACCGTCTGACTTTTTACTTTCTCCCGACAGTGTGAAATAACCATCAGGAGTTATTATTTTCATGTAACCGTCAGATATTCTAAGAGACTTTTGGAATTTGGTGAATATAGGCTGACAGTTGTGTGGTTGACCGTCGACCATTATGAACTATATCCTGATGGTCATCAGTCAACCGTCGGGTATTTGAGTCCTGACCGACGGTAATTAGTCAACCGTCGGGGACTCGAAGAGTTTTTTTGGAATTTGTTAAACTTTGGCTGACGGTTGTAGAGACCACGGTCGGGATTGCACATCTTTTTAGATATTGGTGAACTTCGATCGACGGTTGTGCCAAGCGACCGTCAGTAGTTCCAACTATATCCTGACGATAGTTAGTCAACCATCGGGGACTCGAAGAATCTTTTCTAATTTGGTGAACTTTGGCCAATGGTTATATCAGACCACCGTCGGGATTGCAAGCCTTTTTAGAATTTGGTGAGGAGTTCCAACTATATCCTGACGGTGGTTAGGCAACCATCGGGGACTTGAAGAGTCTTTTTGGAATTTGGTGAACTTTGGCCAACGGTTGTATCAGACCACCATCGGAATTGCGAGTCTTTTTAGAATTTGGTGAACTTCATCCTACGGTTGTGTCAAACTACCGTCAAGAGTTCAAAGTTCTACCGACGGTGAGTGGGTGACCGTCGGCAGTTCTCAACTATATCCCTAAAGTCTGGCAGACAACCATCAGGAAAAAGTGAAATATAAATAGCAATCCCTGATTCTTCTTCTTCTCCCTCTCGATTTCATTCGCATTTGTTCTTCTCTCCGCTGATATTTCTTCTATCCGTTCCTCTCTACCGATTTTGTTCGTCCGTCCTCGAGTATCGTCCATCCCCCTCGAGTTCTGATTTCTAGTTCGTTCTCCTCTCCCCTCCGTTCATCTCCAATTTTCCCCTTGCCGAACAGGTAACTTCGATTTCTCCCCTCGTCGGACTGGTTTTTTTTCTTTCTTTATTTCGATTCTGTTAGCATTATTATCAAATTTTGTTTTCTTCTCTGTCTTGCCTAAATCTAATCGCCTTTTCTCTTTACACTTGTTTCATCCGCATTTTCGTCATAATCATATAATCTACTTTGATTTATTAATCTGTCTACTGTGTAATCTTTGAATATGAGGAATTGCAAGAACCATTCTCTCAACTTTCTCCTCTGTTTTTGAGGAATTTGATTCTCAAGTATTTCCCTCTCGTTTTTTTATCATAATATTGTTATATATTTAATTATTATCTCTAAAAGTGCTATCCTTTATAAATGAATACGTGCATGCCATCGAATCCAAATCTAGAAAACTAAATAAAAGTAATTTTTAAAAATTTGGTATTGTTTTTGGAATTTGGTTATAAATTCAATTTAAGAGGTGTCCAACATAATTTTCAAAAATCAAATAGTTACTAAACGGAGACAAAATTTGAACTTTGCAACTGGAAAATAGTAGAATATTATTGTGTATTAAAACATGTAAGAATAGAATTGCAACTCATACTACTAAACTTTTAACATTAATACAACCAATGTGCCCTAAAGTGTCAAATAGTTTGTTCTCTACAATTACTAATAATGTTGTAGGTGTTGGCGAAAGTTCAAATTTTTTTACTTACACAAAAAAGTTACATTTGTTTCGGTTGGATAAATATGTTGAAGAATCTAATATACATCCGTTAGGTAGATGGAATATCATTTAACAGCAAGATCATGGCCTTATCTTCTAAGAAAGGGAATCATATTTACTAGACACATCATCACTCTATAAATTTATTCTTCCAATAATGGACTTGAGTCAACTACGTACGCATCTAATCTTTATACTTAATTACCACCCAAAAAGAACATATGGAATCAATTAAATGGACTAAGTTTGAATTTTAGACTCCCAATCTTCACAAATTATAAATATAAAAAAGGTTATGATTAGTATTGAACTTTTATGCTTGTGTTTAAAAGGATTCTAAACTGTAAAAAAGGTATCTATCAAGTTTTTGAATTTTTAAAAATTTACATATTCATTAGACACAAAATTAATAAAATTAATAGCTTATGATCCAAATAGCTTATGAAGGAAATATTGGGATTGTTAATCTCAAGTTTTATGTTAGTTAGGTTAGTGATTGATAAAATAAGGTAATAATTACCTGTTTTTATTGGTATTTCAAACCAATCAAAGATCTAAATAGCTTATGATCTAAGTTTTATGTATAATGTTATTATGTATAATTTTGAAGCTGAGTGCTATTGTTTTGAGGTGATTCTAGGCTTTAAACTATTACATCAAAATGTTTGAGACGTTTTATGTTAATTTGATAAAACATAAGAAGCAGGTTGATTGTTATGCTCTATTATGTATATTACGTATGTTCGTTTGAATATGTATATTATGTTTGAAAATTATGTATGCTTATTTGAACATGTTTGAATAAGGTTGATTGTTATGCTCAATTATGCATGAATATGTATGTTATGTTTGAAACTAACATGAAAGATTCAACACATAACAAAACCCTTTTCTTGAGATAAGTTCACTATAACATTAATATCAATACACACTCAATTTGATTAATCAATTGTTAATCTATAGCAAATTAGACACTAAGAATTAGTAGATTCTTATCTCAAATTCTATTATTTTGATCCATAAAAATTAAATAAAAATTAAAATTAAAATGGATCATAATAATCACCTTTTTAAAGTAAGAAAACTAAAATGAACATTGAAAATAAAAGAACTAAAATAAATCAAAGACGAAAATGTGAATGTGAATATGCCATGCTTATCTTCTTTAATCATAAGTCATGCTTATCTTTGGAATTCAAATATGTGAATGTGTTAAAATAAGCAGCAAAGACCTAAAATTTAATCGTTATTAGTCTAGATTGATCATCTAGATTAACATACTAAAATAGAATCTAACACCGAAAGGGTTGGGTTAATTTTGGTCTTCATAAAATTGTTTTAGGAAAATAGCCTAGACATATAAGATCAAAAGAGGAATAAGGATATGTTTAGGAGTGATTCTAAAATAGTTAAAATGACTTTTGGCATTTTCAAAATAACACTTAAATATACTTTTATTCATTCGAAACCACAAACAAGAAGTAAATGAAATAAAATTAAAAGTGAGAAATTGGAACTATATGTTCTAATATAACTAATTGTCTAAATCATACAGGTTCAACTTATCGCATATATTATTAAGAATGGATAAAGAGTGGATTAAGATTAGGAACAAGTTATCAACTGATTATGCAGAAGGAGTTGATTCCTTGATGTTGCAAAACTTCATGTTAATAAGTTGGAAAAAACAAGATGTCCATGCAGAAAATGTATGAATGCTAGGTGGGAGCCAATAGATGGAGTTGAACGACATTTATTCATTAATGGAATTTCTCCATCTTATCATCAATGGATATATCATGGAGACCCAGTCGACTTGTCGAGGGGATACGAGAGTCACACATCTCAATCGACACATGATGATGGATTAAGTATGACAGATATGAATGTTATAGATGAAGAAAATGAAATTTTGAATATTATAAACGATCTACAATGTCCAATTGCTTATGTAAATGAGGAATAAAATGAAGATGAGATGCACACCAATGCCTACGAAAGAGATAATAATTCAAGCTTATTTGAAGACTTAATGAATGAAGCATGCAACCAATTGTACCTTGGTTGTACTCGTCATTGTTGTTCTTGGTGAAGTTGATGCATATTAAGGTTCTTAGCGCTTGGACTAACAAGTCGTTTGATTTGTTACTTGAATTGTTAAAAGAAGCATTTCCCGTTGAAGCATCTATACCTAGTTCATTTTATGAAGCTAAAAGAAAATTACGTGACTTTGGACTTGGTTATGACTATATTCTTAATTGCAAATACGATTGCATCCTATATTTGAAAGAATTTGTTAATTTGGAACAGTGTCCAGTATGTGGTGAAACTCAACTTTAGTCAGCTATTCATGGATCGTTGGTGTCACACCCCCTCCCAAATTAGCCTCTTGATGTGGAAGATGTGACGGTAGTAGTTACGAGCCCTACTACCAACACTTACCACTTTAGTCCTCTAACCTGAGAACAACCCTATTAAACATTATTCATGTACACATATAGCACGTCGCCATAAGGTTCTACATAAGTTTATATAATCACATGCAAACATCCATGACACAACATATATAGGTAAAATATTTACAATTGGGCCCAAACATTACTAACAAAGCCCTAATCCCCCTCAAAACATATGTACATAGACAGACCATCAACCTAAATTCTTCTTAACAAGTCGGGCCTTTCAGTGGCAAGCAGCAGTAGGATCAAAACACTTCTAGCTCCTCTTGGCCTAAAAGAACATAATTCCCTACCAGATTCCTTAGAATTCTCATCAAAACGCTTCAAACAGTTTACTTACTAATGAAACTTTCATCAACAAAAATCAGCATTACTAGCGAGATGATCATCATGAGCGAGATCACCCTCATAAGCGAGATCATCCTCACGAGCGAGATATACCACTTTCTAGCGAGATTTACCACTTTCCAGCGAGATTTGTCACTTTCCAACGAGATTCAGCACAAAACCAGCAAGATTTTCTTCCTTAGTGAGATACACTTCTTCCTTATCTCCCTCTCGCTCTCGCTCATTTCTTTATCTCGATCACGCTCTCACTCATTTTCTTATCTTGCTCTCGCTCTAGCTCATTATGGTGAGCTACTTGCTTAGTCTTCCCAAGCAGCGGCCTGTTTACGTACCAATTTCCTGTTTCAATTTAAAAAATTCATAACTCAAAAGCCAGAACTCTTTTTAAGAAACTTCCTTCTACAAACTTGTTTAGAATTGAGTGAACTTTCGTACCTTAAAATCTCAGCCCCAAATGCCTTATAATTTGGCTTGGAGCTTCCAATATTCACTCTGGATCCTGATTAATCCGAGAATCTGTCCCTTCTACAAATTCTTCACTCTTTGTTCTTCTCCTTATGAGATCTTTCTCCGAAAAAACACTTCGAAATCTGGATTCTCCCATCTTTCAAATGACACTGATCTCACTTAATTTCCTCAAATCATTTACTAAAACCGAGCTTCTGAATTTCCTCTTCCTTTTATACTTCCCGCCGCCTCCCATGTTCAATGGTCAAACCGCCACCTCATCCAGCACTTAGTGCTTCCGGCCAATTCCAATTAATGAGTTTCTTCAATTAATTTGTTTTTCCTTCCCTTCCTTCGTAACCCCTGTCCATGGATCTCCACTTATCAAATAATTAATATAACATTCTTATGGCTAAACATGCTTATATAGGAAACGTAGAGTTNNNGGTCAAACCGCCACCTCATTCAACACTTAGTGCTTCCGGCCAATTCCAATTAATGAGTTTCTTCAATTAATTTGTTTTTCCTTCCCTTCCTTCGTAACCCCTATCCATGGATCTCCACTTATCAAATAATTAATATAACATTCTTATGGCTAAACATGCTTATATAGGAAACGTAGAGTTAGGGGTTTACAATCACCTCCCCCTTAAAAGAAATTTCGTCCTCGAAATTAACCTGATACATCGTTAGAAAATTTGAGGATATCTCTTTCTCATTTGCTCTTCAGGTTCCCAAGTTGCTTCCTCGATTCCATGATTACGCCATAATACCTTCACCAAAGGAATCGTCTTATTTCTGTGTACCTGGTCTTTCTTGTCTAAAATCTCAACGGCCTCTTCCTCGTAAGATAAATCTTCTTTGAGCTATACTGGTTGTGCTGCTAGTATATGCATAGGATCAGGCACATACTTCCTTAACATTGACACATAAAATACGTCATGAATACGAGTTAGCTCCATAGGTAACTACAACATATATGTTGCTGGACCAACTCATTCCACAATTTCATATGGCTCGATGTATCGCAGACTTAATTTCCCTTTTCTCCCAAACTGGAGAATTCCTTTCCATAGGGACAATCGAAGAAATACCCGATCTCCGACTTCAAATTCTAGTTCTCTTCTTCGCTTATCAGCATAGCTCTTTTGTCTATCACGAGCTGCCTTAAGATTATCCCTGATAAGCTTCACATTCTCAATTGTTTGTTGAACTAATTATGGACCCAACAATTTCTGTTATTCGACTTCGTTCAACATACTGGGGTCCTGCAAGGTCGGCCGTACAATGCCTCATAGGGAGCCATTCTGATACTAGAATGGTAACTGTTGTTGTACACAAATTCGATCAACGGTAATTGCGAATCCCAACTTCCTTTGAATTATAACACCCAAGCTGTTAACATATCTTCTAGTGTCTGTATAGTTCTTTCTGACTGTCCATCTGTTTGTGGATAAAACACCATACTGAAATGTAGTAGTGCCCATAGCCTTCTATAGACTAGGCAAGAATTTTGAAGTAAACTCGAGTCTTAGTCTGACACTATCGACACTGAGGCTCCATATTGACTGATTATCCTGTCCACATAAATCTTAGATAGATGGTCTAATGTAAAAGTAACTTTTACTGGTATAAACTTGGGCGTCTTTGTTAGTCTATCGACAATCACCCAAATACCATCGTATCCTGAGGGCGTTCTAGGCAATCAAAACAGAAAGTCCATTGTCACATGCTCCCACTTCCACTCAGGCACTGGGAGTCGGTTTAGTAGACCTGCTGGTCCTTGACTCTCAGGTTTCACCTGTTGACAGATTAAACATCGATCTACATATTTTTCTATGTCTCTCTTCATCCCAAGCCACCAGCAAGATCTCTTTAAGGTTCTATACATCTTGGTGCTTCCTAGATGCATAGCATAAGCAGAACCGTGTGCTTCTTCCAGAATGGCTTGCGTAAGTCGTAGCTTATTAGGCACACACATTTTTCCCTCTTTTTCTAGTACATTATCTGCTCTGAATTGGAAGTCAACTCTGATTCCCTTACTTATATCTTCAGCAATCCTCTGAAGATCATGGTCTTTCAGCTGATCTTGCTTAAGGTCTTCTATTAAGGTAGACCTTACCTGGAATGTAGCTATCAATCCCCCTGATTGTCCCACTGATAAAGTGGTTCTCGAATTTCTGAATTTCTGCAATAACATTCCCCTCATTGAGCCAATAATGGCCCTGAATCTCTAGCATTTCCTACTTAACGCATCGGCTAAAACATTAGCCTTACCAAGGTGGTACTCGATGGGATAGTCATAATCTTTGATCAGCTCAATCCATCTTCTCTGTCTCAGATTCAACTCTTTTTTATCAAAAATTTATTTTAAGCTCTTGTGATCAGTGAATATATTGCAACACTCTCTAAATAAATAGTGTCTCCACAGCTTTAGAGCCAAAACAACTGCTACCAACTCTAGATCATGTGTAGGATAAATGCTCTCGTGCTTCTTAATTTAACGAGATGCATATGCAATCACTTTCCTATCTTGCATCAACACACATCCCAATCCTTCTCGGGATGCGTCACAATAAATCTCAAATTTCTCACCTGAAATAGGCAAGGTAAGCACTTGCGTTGATACTAGCCTTTGTTTCAGTTCCTAAAAACTATGCTCATACTCCGACAACCACTCAAACCTCACGTCTTTCCTGGTTAGGTTTGTCAATGGAAGGGCTATCTTAGAAAAACCCTCTACAAACCTCCTGTAATAACCTACCAAACCTAGGAAACTGTGTATCTCCGAAACAGTCGTGGGTCGTTCCCAATTAACTATTGCTTCCGTCTTCTGGGAATATACACTAATACCATCTACTGAAACAACATGCCTGAGAAATACAAACCGATCTAACCAAAAATCACACTTGCTGAACTCAGCATACAACAACCTATCTCGCAGTGTCTACAATACTATCCTCAGGTGGGTCATATGATCCTCTCTACTACCAAAATATACCAATATATCATCAATGAATACTATCATGAACTGGTTGAAGTAGGGATGAAATATCCTGTTCATGAGGTCCATGAATACCGCAGAGGCATTTGTTAGTCCAAATGGCATTACTAGGAATTCATAATGTCCATATCTTGTTCTAAATATGGTTTTAGGAATGTCAGCCTCCTTCACCTTTAGTTGATGATAACCCGATCTCAGGTCTATCTTTGAAAACATCGTGGCTCCTCTTAGCTAATCAAACAAATCATCAATGTGTGGTAACAAATATTTATTCTTAATCGTTACCTTATTCAGCTGCCTATAGTCGATACACAATCTAAGTGTACCATTTTTCTTCCTTACAAATAACACCGGAGCTCCCCAAGGCGATACACTGTTAAATGTATCCTTTCTCAATTAACTCTTGCAGCTGAACCTTTAATTCTTTTAACTCAGTTGGCGCCATTCTGTATAGAGCCTGCGATATAGGAGTTATTCTTGGAATTAAGTCAATAGTGAACTCCACTTCTCTATCGAGTGGCAATCCCGATAATTCCTCAGGAAATACATCCCGAAACTCATTTACCACGGGGACGTCTTCTGGGTTCAGCTTTTTCCCTTGAGAAATCACTGCATGAGTCAAATAGCCCTTACATCCCTTACTCAGCAGCTTCCTAGCCTTCACTGCTGATATCAAATTTCCCGCAGTTAATCTTTTGCTTCCTACCAGTATTGCATCCTGGCCATTTGATTCTCTGAACACTACTTCCTTCTTATAACAATCCACTAAAGCACGATATTTACTTAGGAAATCCATCCCTAGAATAGTATCAAACTCTAATAAATCCAAGGGAAGTAAATCAACATAAAAGTCCTTACCATTGATCAGCATCTCATAATGTCTATAACATTCCCCTACTATTATCACATCTCCCATCGGGGTAGAGATATATAACTCATCAAGCATAGGCTCGGACAACCTATTTATACTAGATGCAAATATGCTGGATATGAATGAATGTGTGGCACCAGGGTCAAATAAAACATAAGCAGACTGTCCACATAATATGACATTATCAGTCACAACATCTGGAGACTCCGCTGCCTCCTGGTGTGTCACGGCATGCACCCGCCCCTGCTGCTGGGGTCGACCTACGACAACCCTCTGCTTGGCACCTTGACCCTTCGTCTCGGCATCTTCCCAGTGCACTTTGCTGTGCTGTTGGGGTTTCCCTATTCACCTGGGGACAGTCTCTCTTGAAATGCCCTAATTGTCCACATTGAAAACATACCCCTCTTCCACTATAACATACTCCAAGATGCCTCTTGTCACAACTAGGGCATATCGGTTTCCTGTCTGTGTTGGCTATTGACTCACCAGCTCGTGGCATCTCTAGTCGGTTGACGGCACTGGCCGAGGGTCTCAATTTCCACTTCTTGGATCCCTTCCAACTCGTACACCTGGAATGGCTTCCGCTAATCTGACTCGCAACTAGGGGTCGGGATCCCCTGTCTCTCGGTCCTACTACAGCATCACCGCCCCTTTGCAACTGCTCATCAAATGCTAAACTTCGCTTGACTCGTGTCGCCGTTTCTACAATGAAAGGACTTAATTCCCGGTTAGATTCCTTAGAATTCTCATCAAAACGCTTCAATCAGTTTACTTACTAATGAAACTTTCATCAACAAAAATCAGCATTACTAGCGAGATGATCATCATGAGGGAGATCAACCTCATGAGCGAGATCTGCCACTTTCCAGTGAGATTTGTCACTTTCCAACGAGATTCTCTTCTTGAGCGAGATTCAGCACAAAACCAGCGAGATTTTCTTCCTTAGCGAGATCCACTTATTCCTTATCTCGCTCTCGCTCTCGCTCATTTTCTTATCTTGCTCTCACTCTTGCTCATTATGGTGAGCTGCTTGCTTAATCTTCCCAAGCAACTGCCTGTTTACGCACCAATTTCTAGTTTTCAATTTCAAAAATTCATAACTCAAAATCCAGAACTATTTTGAAGAAACTTTCTTCTACAAACTTATTTAGAATTCAGTGACCTTAAAATTTCAGCCCCAAATTCCTTATAATTTGGCTTAAAGCTTCCAATATTCACTCCGGACTCTGATTAATCCGAGAATCTGTCCCTTCTACAAATTTTCACTTTTTGTTCTTCTCCTTGTGAGATATTTCTCCGAAAAAACAACCTCGAAATCTAGATTCTCCCATCTTTTAAATAACACTGAACTCACTTAATTTGCTCAAGTCATTTACCAAAATCGAGCTTCTGAAGTTCCTCTTCTTTTTATACTTCCTGCCGCCACCTATGTTCAATGGTCAAACCGCCACCTCATCCAGCACTTAGTGCTTCCGGCCAATTCCAATTAGTGAGTTTCATCAATTAATTTGTTTTTCCTTCCCTTCCTTCGCAACCCCTGTAAGTATCCATGGATCTCCACTTATCAAATAATTAATATAACATTCTTATGGCTAAATGTGCTTATATAGGAAACGTAGAGTTAGGGGTTTATAGTTGGAGCTTCGAGCCACAGGTCCATTAGGTCCCCTAGATAGCTTGGATAAAGTCGAGAATCAGTGTTTAGGTTAATTTGAAATGTTCAAATTGACAAGAGAAAGTTCGATTATATATGATATAATTTGACTAGTTAATTATATATGATATAATTGGCTAAATATATGAGATATATTATCATGGAGGAAATTAGATATAAATATGATTTATATCAAGTAGAGGAGAAATTACTATAGTACATATGTGATATCAAACTATAGGTTAAAAATACAATATGATTATATTTCTTAATATTTTAATTGGTTAATTATATGATAATTTACCGGAAATCACGTATGAACATGCGTTAGTGGGAACTGCGTTGGTTATTGTAACCGATGAATTGAAATAAAATTTGTTTCATTTTGAATTGTTCGTCCGAAAAGAGATCGAAGAAGCACATTGGTGAAAACGTAATCGATCCCTCAAAATCGAGAGCCTATACGATAGTCGCTCTGCGCTTAAATGATCGTCTACCTAGCGCCTAAACGATCGCACACTAAGTTCTAAACGATCGGTTAGCTTACCTAAACGATCGTATAGTGTGTCGTGTTTGCTAAATGATCGCCTTCTATTTTCTAAACGATCGTTCAGTAAAATCTACATGATCGTGTAGTTTCTTCTAAACAATAAGCATCTTACTATACGATAGCTTCTTATTCCCTCCCACTTGCTTATCGCCTACACGATCTGTTCTTCCTCCTACCTCTACCAAACTCACCAAAGACCACGCTTTGGGTTCTCACTCCGAGACTACCTAGGGCTCTTTTCTGATGGTGTCGTCCCCGCTGCGTTCGTGTTTGTACGGTTGTTCGTGATTCTATAGTCGACACATCTGTTGGGCGTTGGTTGGTCGAGTAGAGGTCATCTGCTACGTTGAGTTCCAAAGTTTGAAGACCATCTTCAACTGGTATATGAACTCTCTCCCTTGTTATTTTTCTTCAAAGCATGCCTTTAATTGACTATTCGTTTGCATAACTGTGTGTTTGAATGTATTTGATGTATTTCGGTCACTATGAAATTAGAGCGATCCGAACGCGCTCATGGAACTCTTCGGTAAGAGATCCTTCAGTTACATCTAACTTCTTACATACCATTGATCTCTCTAATGAACATACGTCATAGTCCTACTATGACTGAGTCCTCTCTTCTAAAGAGAAGCGGTGGCCACTATATTCAAGATCTGGAATCAACCCTTAAGGGAGCAATCTATTTACCTACCACTACTTCGAGGAAGGAGTGAATTCCATCTTGTGTAATTGAATTCCCAGCTCTCAACAAACAAATCCCAAAAAAGGTAGGCATGTTGAGTTTGCAATCTAGCCACTCTCACCATACTAATCAAAGGATCGCCCACAAAGGCAAGAGTTCCCAAAACACTCAGGATTGAAGTCATGTCACCTATGGTCATTTAAGTGAGATGTAAGTCTCAAGTATCAGTGGCATTATATAAAAAGACAAATCATCTTATGGTCTGGTCACAAACTCTTTGTATAGGACACCCCCGCTCGCATGTCTCCACATGAATTGTCAGGATCTACCATTTGCAGTAGTTCACAATATTTGCAAACCTCTACAAAGCGGGATGTATCCGTAGTGTCACCAGGATCAGGTATCCCTCCTTAATCCTTATACTACAGACCATTTTAGGTTATCACTTAAGGTATGATCTATTTGTATATCTCATATACATGCTTAAGTTTACATACAATAACAATAGAGCTTTGTTTATTAGATATGAGTAAATGCCAAATAAAATAACTCTTATTTTATTCATAACAATGTGTACAGTTTACAAACTATGAGACTCCAGGAGAATTAGGACACCAATCCCAACATATGGATCATGGAGAGAGGTACCAATAGAAACATGAGAACTTGTTAAGGGTCTATTATTGGTAAGATGGTAAATTTATATTTTACAAATTATATATGCATCGGCTTCCATACTAATTAGTTTTTCTTTTCTTTCTTAATTTAGAATAATTTTGTATTAGACTTGACCAACAAACTGGTCAATGATTTCATCGATGAACAGATGAAAAAATCATTCAAAGAGTATAGGGGGGAACTGCACAGACACTACAAGAAATATGCAAGTCTTGAAGAGGCACGAGCACACCCACTTGATCGCCTTAAAGACGACATAGAGGATTGGCACTTTCTATGCAATAAGTTTGAATCCAGCGACTGGAAAGTAATAATTTTTGTGCTTTTTTTGGTTTTGGTTTACTTACATTTCAATGACTCATTTCATCTTAATTTCTCATTTCCTTATAAAGTGGTAGAGACGAATCAAAGGAATAGGTCAGCCTTAAAGTACACTCATACAGTTGGTTCTAAGACTTTCATACGCATAAAAGAATCCACGGTAAGCTAGTTAAAGTACATTCATACAGCTGGTTAAAATACACTCATCTTAATATCTCATTTTCTTATGAATTGTTTTACAGAAAGGACCCGACGGTCAAACAATGGACCTAGTGGACTTATTTAATCAAACACACTGTAGGAGTGATAACACGTTTGTTAATCAGGCTGCGAATGATGCATATGTAATTTTTATTCCTCAATGTAACTTTATTCATATACAATTGTCATACAATAATTAGTCTTAATTATTGATGTAGAGTCAAATGGTTGAGCTGAGAGAATCCTCCACCCAAGAAGGGTCTTAACGAATATCAGAGGAAGAAATATGTGAGCAGGTGTTGGGTACAGGAGTGGGCCTTGGTAGGACACTGAAGGGTAAAAAACTGAAAAAATCTAAGGGATCATCATCCAGTGCATCTTCATCAAGAATTATAAAGGAGCAACAACAAGAGATAGAATCCTTAAAGGCTAGATTGGACGAACAGGACGCAAAAGACAATCTAAGATGAAGGATATGAAAGCTATGCTCTTACAGCTCATGAAAGATAGATCGAACTAGGTATGAGCTCTTCGACTCTCATAGTAAACTTAATTATAAGATTGTGTATGTTGTTATCCTGTAGTTATGGTAACAACATAAACGTATATTTATGTAAAGTATAGTTAACATTCTGAAGTTGAGTTTGAATTTTATTTTATGCTAAATTAGATGATTGTGCATGTTGTTATCCTGCAGTTATGGTAACAACATAAACTTATAGATATGTGTTTCCGTTGGTTTGTATATTACGATTGAGAATAATTTTGGGGGGTGGGGGGTGTTTCAGTTGAGTGTGTGAGTAAGTTAGTTTGTTTCAGTTGATTGTGTAAGTTAGTTTGTTTATTACAATTGAGAATAATTTTGGGTGGAGGGTGAGGGGGAGGGGGGTGTTTCAGTTGATTTGTGTAAGTTAGTTTGTTTTAGTTGATTGTATAAGTTAGTTTTATTACGATTAAGAATAATTTTTTTTTTTTTTTTTTTTGGGGGGGGGGGTTCAATTGATTGTGTAAGTTAGTTTGTTTCAGTTGATTGCATATCTATATTTAAATGCAAGTCTGTTTATGTTTAAGTTATGATTGAGTTGGTTTGTTGGTTTGTTTGTGTTTATGATTGAGGTAAGTTGGTTTCTTTATGATTTTAGGTTAGTTGGTTTTTAGGTTTGTTTTATGATTAAGGTAAGTTGGTTTCTTTGTTTGTTTATGATTTAGGTAAGTTGGTTTGTTTATGATTGAGCTCAATTCATTAATGATCTTAGTTGGTTTATTGGTTTTTTGGTTTGTTTAGTATGAGATTGATATATATATTGAAATAAACTTATTTAAATTTGTATTTTGTAGGTATGTGGAGATTTTTGTTAAAGATAACATCTCTCGGCAAGCGTCTTTAAGTTGTAGATTTTTGTTAATATTATTTGGATTTAGGAATTGTGCATCTCCTAATATGTACTTTGTTATCATGTAATGTTCTTTTCGATTAAGAAATTGTGATTTATAAAACTCTTGTAACCACTGGTTGTAAGATTCAAAAGTGTTTTTCTATAATATTGTTAATCTATTATGGACATTTACTTCATTTTGGCAACCTTATTTAAAGTTTGATTGATATATGTTAAGATTCAAACAGGATATGAACATTTGAAAAAAAACAGATATAAAAGAAGAAAATAAATAACAGATTAAATAGATATTTAAACCCTATTTAAATCTATTTATTTATTTACAGAAATCCCGATGGTAGAGGGGTCGGGCAATGAACTCCCAATGGTGACTAAATACTGTCGGGCTTTAAAAGATATCCCAACGATGGTTATAGACTGTCGGGATTAAGTATATTGCCCACAATTCTCAACCGTCAGGCAAATAGATATATCCGATGGTCGACATCACCGTCGGACGAAAAAATAAAACACCTGATGGCACCCTCACGTCAAGATAAATTACCTCATCCTGATGGTTCAAAGACCATCATGCTAATAGTACCATCCCAACGGTACACCGTCAGAGGTTCTACCTTTTTTCCCAACGACTTTCTTCAGGGTCAGGGGAAAGGCCCCATCCTTTCCATCGAGATAATTATTTTCCCCTATGGCAAGGCTTCCAAACCGTTGGGAAAGGTTTTCCCAACGAAGCGTCCTCGACGGTTCGGCCGATGACGTTTAAACCGTCGGGAAAGGTTATCCCGATAGTGTTCTTAGTTTCTGCCAACGACTCTCAGCGTCGAGATAAACACAAATTCTTGTAGTGTATGGAGATATGCAAGCGGGGGTATTCTATACAAAAAGAGTTTATATAAGACCAAGCCTCAAAATGAATAGTCTCTCTATATAACACCATTGCTAAAAGAGACTTACATTTTACTAGGGTGACCATAGGTGACTTGACTGAGTGAGTTGTGAGCTCCTATTTATGAGGGCAATCTTTTGATTTGTATGAGCGAGAGTGTCCTTGTTAGTCGACTCAACAAGCCTACCATTTTGGGGACTTCTCCGAGTTGGGAGTTGGGAACACAACTACACAAGATGGAATTCACTCCTTTCCCGACCATACAGAAAGTAGATAATTTATCCCTTAATAGCTTATTCTGGGTCTTGACGTTGAGACCTCAACCTCTAATTTTCCCTAAAGGTGTTAGTTTATAGTTGAACTATAAACTGTTTGTTCATTAGACGAATTAGTGGTATTTAAGAAGTTTTATGTAACTACAGGGGTAAAACGGTATTTTAACACAGCTATAGGTGTAAGCAATTTGTGAAGGGTCGACTCACTGTTGATTGATTATATCCATGGACATAGAAATAAATCTATAATGCAAATAGTGCAGTTATCGGCCTTCAGTGGAGTGACCAGTAGTTAATGAAAATTGATTAATTTGATTAAAGAAATTAATTAATTAATCTTATATCATTAGAGCTTCTAATCTATACGTCTATAAGGTTTCCTTGTTCGCTCACTAAAGAATATATAGAAGGAATTGTTTGAATTGTTCAAATCAATTGCATATTAATGAGATTAATATAATATGATTAATTATAGATGTGATCTATAATTAAGAGAGAAAAATATTTGAATAAGATTCAAATATTAAAGAGATGTATACATATAAATATGTTGATTAGTTCTATATTAAATATGAATTAATATAGGCATTTAGTTGATTAATTAAAGGTTAATTAATTAATTTTTTAGAAGTTGAGATAAATAAACATATGAATTGGATTTAATATATATAGTTATTTAATTATTGGACTAATTAATTAAATAAAAGTTATTTAATTAAATTAGAACTATCGTAGAAATAGGAAAGACTAGGAGAAGGGGGTCACCTCTCCTCTCTATAAATAGGACTTCATGGTCCATATTTGTGACGCAGTTGAATTAGGAATGTTGAATCCTAGTCTCTTACTACTTCTCTCAAAATCTCTCTTCTTTTCCCTACTACTTCTTCCTCTTCCAAGTCTTGACGACCATACATCCAATTCTTGGAATCCTAGAGAATGACAAGGTTTCACTTACGGTAGTGTCCTTTGATCATTGTAAAGACGTTTCGGAGAAGATGCGGAGGGAATTGTGAAGAATTTTGGAATCTACAAAGGTAAGGTTTAGTTCTTTCCTCTTTTCTTCTCTTAAATGCATACTAATCCTTGCTGTTTATACATTATGTGTTGGGTTTTATGTCATAAAACTCATGGTTTGTAAATAATAAACTTATTCTGTAAATCGATAAAGTTGTTATTGAAGTTTTGATTCAATAAAGTTGTTATTGAATATATGAATTGCTTATTTCGTTTCAGAAATAAATACAATAAATTAAAAGATCCATGACTATTACATGAGTACTTGAAATTTATGTGGAGGCAAAAAAGTGGATCAAGTTTGAATAAATAGTCAAAATGATCTATAGTATAAGAGAGGTTGGATACCTTATTCTAGTAAAACTATCGGATGTGACCCACTCTGTAGTTGTTAGAAGGAGTTGTAAAGTGCTACAAACGAAGTGATCCTAATTCATTCATGTCATGACATGAGGAGTGGGGGCGTCCTGTGCAATGAGTTTGTATAAGATCGGACCAACAAATAAGTCACTCTGATTTTATAACGTTGGTTACTATTTAAGACTGACTATTTCATAGCGATGACCTGGGTAACTTAACCTTAATCCTAAGCTAACTATGAACTCCTGTTTATTCAGGGTTATACTTAGATTTTCATAGGTGAGTGTTGGCTCAATAAGCCTCCCATTTCAAGAATAGGATCGAAAAGCGAGTTGAGGACATAGGGTGTGAAGGAAATCGTACATGAGGATTTCCATGAGCAATGGAATGATCGTTCTAAATTCCACTCGTATTTAAAAAACAACAATTACAGTACACAAACGGAAACTAATCGATCGTGCACAAAATGAAATTACAGCATGTTTTACAAAGATCAAGGGAAGAATTATACATATGTTTGAAGACTCATCTTCAAACACCCTCGATCTCGAAAGCTCGAACAATCAACAAGACTGCAACTCACAAATGCTAAGACTTAGCGATTTCCAAGATCAAGAACACACCGAACTTCCTCCAAAACCTCGAAATATGTCGATTTGAGTACGAAACCACCACAACGGCTACCTTGGTATTCTCGGTGTGAGAATCCAAAAGTGTGGGCTTTGTGTGGACTTGGTTAGAGGACAAGACCGGAGGAAGAACAATTATGTAGGAGATGACAAGGTCTATCGTATAGACGATGCCCAATCGTTTAACAAATGTTATGCGATCGTTTAGCAAAACCTCCGCGATCATTTAGCTAGCTAATCGGCCAGCTGAGTGAACTATCGTGTGGTGTCACTCCACTATCGTCTAGTCTCTCTTCAGTTATCGTTTAGTGAATCTAATCAACTTGACAGCCACCGTGAGTCTTTCTGAGAATGGAAAATCACAATCATACTATATTTTGGAAAAACATTTTTCTTTTATCTCACGGTTACCATGAAACTACCAATAACCTCCCACTGAATTGGTTATTAGAGAAAAAGAGATAATTTCAATAATTAATAATATTATAAATATATATAATGATAACCAACTTACCAATAGTATATTAAATAACCTATTGTAACGACCCGACCCCTAGGACTTAGGTAAGGTCGTTACTAAAATAAATGCATGCAAAGAATTTAAAACGATGCTCAGTTATTTGAAAATAAATGCTAATTAAAACAAAAGAAGTTCAAAAGACATTTATCAAATGTAACAATAATAGGGTACCCATAAATCATAAAAGGTTAATAAATACTTATGAAAAACGATTCTTAATAATAAATTTCAAACATCAAAACTAAACATTAAAGAACATGAAAGAACTCTAAATCTCATGATGCGGAAGTATAAAAACTAGTCCCAGTGACACGATCATGAATTCCGCTGCGCTATCGCCGATCATCTCTACCCTTACCTGAAACATCAACATAAGAAAGAATGAGTATGAAATACTCAGTAAGTAGCCCCACCACTAGGGTCAGGCTAGGCATCTATGTCCTCTAGATACCCGCATATGGCACATAAATACATGTAACAATGAGAGACTGAGTCTAATCCTATTGTAGTTAAGTATGCTCAAAAAACTGATGAATCCCGAAAGAAACACAAAACTTGTGAATCCCGTAGGAAACACAAAACTGGTGAATCCGAAGGAAACACAAAACTGGTGAATCCCGAAGAACTCGGAACGGAAAACACAAAACTTGGTGAATCCCGAA